>NC_041380.1:108856824-108877172 GCF_002162155.2 Triticum dicoccoides | reverse complement strand
GATCCCCGTCGTCTTCTCGGCGAACAGGAGTCAACCCCAGCGATCCTCATTTTCCGTGCCAGATCTGGATCTAAAATCCCCTCGGTTGACTTTCTCCTCCGAACCCTAATTTTTATGCAAACTTTGACCTGTGATATCTCCGCATCCGTAGTTCCGATTTGGGCATATAGCATATCAAAATGTTCGCCTCAGAGAGTACATCATTTCATTACATTGCATCCTTTTCATTTGAGCTCAGCTTGATGCCCGAAATGCTGTTAGAAGGAGGCTTCATGAGTTAATTGTCAGATCTGCTACTCCGTTTAGCACTTTTGTCATTTTTGCCATGATTATTGTGTGCATGCTATGCCCGTGAGTTCTACATATGTTTTGTTAAGGGTTTTGTCATCTATCCAGAGGTGCAACCCATGTATTTTTAGGATGTGTGTGGTGACTTGTGCAAGCTTGCAAAGTGGTGCACTTGCTAATTCTGTTTTTAGGGACTTAGTGATTTCACCAAGTCCTGGGATTGATTAGTTCATGATGCCATATGTTCTTGTTGTTTCCTAGTAATCCGTGCCTCTTTTGAGGATGATCAGTAAGGGAGTTTTGTTAATCTTGTAGTTCTCTATCCATCCATGTCTTTGTTTGCAATTATGGAGCACCCTAGCTTGAGTCAATCGAGCTCTACTTTTGCTTCGTTGTGAATCTGGGCAGATCATCAACTTGTTTGCGATTTTGCCGATGTTATTGTAGTGGATCCGTGCATGATATGCCTTTGTTCTTGCCATATCTAGCTTGTATTTTGTGCCTTCTTTTTGGGTGTATGCTTGTCTTGCCATGACTTGCACCGTGGTGAGTGCATCGAGCTCGTAAACATGCCTTTGTGAGTTATATTTCAGCATGTCCTAGTTTTCACCAAGTCTGAAAATTGATTATGTTTTTGCTATGTCCGTGTGCTTGTTAGTATATTTTGTGATCCCTTTTGGCTCAAGGTCACTAAGGGACTTTTGTTAAGCTTGTTGAGTAGCTCCATGCCATGTCTTTCTTTGTCATGTTCAGGTCCTGTAGCATGTTGTTTTGTTGCTCCGAAGAGGGCTATATGATCTGAAATTCCAGACAAGTGTTAATTTCACTAAGTCTGAGATCTGTTTTACCATTTGCGTTTTTGCCATGCTTGTTTGAACCTGTTAATGGATGATTTGGACGTAGCACAGTGCTAGACTTTTGTTAAGAATCTTGTGTGCATCCCTGCCATGTATTTTGATGCCATGTTTGGTGGCTGTAGCATGTTCATCTCATTGCATTTAGATGCCTACTTGCTGTAAATCGCAGACCGGTGTCATATTTGAATCGCTTGCCATTTCCAAACCGTAACTCCGATTCCGGCGTTCTTTATATCGTTTTCAAGCGATTTCATCTCATCTTTCCAGTGGCACCCTTGGAATTCCAAGTTGAGGCCAGGTTCATGCATTTCCTGTCATATCTGGCATTTTGCATCCCGCATCGCATCCCGCATAGCATGCCATCATTGCATCTTTTTGTTTGAGTTTGCACATGGTTGATTGTATCCTTGTTGCTTGTTTGTCTTGTTTGGGTAGAGACGGGAGGCGAGTTCGCTAATGAGGAGCCCGTTGAGTTTGCTCTTGAGGATCCAGTCAACTCTGACAACTGTGCAGGCAAGATGATCATACCCTCGAAATCACTACTATCTTTGTTGTGCTAGTTTGCTCGCTCTTTTGCTATGCCATTGCTACGATGCCTACCACTTGCTTGCAAGCCTCCCAAATTGCCATGTCAAACCTCTAACCCACCATTGTCCTAGCAAACCGTTGATTGGCTATGTTACCGCTTTGCTCAACCCCTCTTATAGCGTTGCTAGTTGCAGGTGAAGATTGGAGGCCGTTCCTTGTTGGAACATCTTTTATTTAATTGTTGGGATATCATTATATTGCCATGTTATCTTAAATGCATATATATACTTGGTAAAGGGTGGAAGGCTCGGCCTCTCGCCTAGTGTTTTGTTCCACTCTTGCCGCCCTAGTTTCCGTCATATCGGTGCTATGTTCCCGGATTTTGCGTTCCTTACGCGGTTGGGTTATAATGGGAACCCCTTGATAGTTCGCCTTGATTAAAGCTTTTCCAGAAATGCCCAACCTTGGTTTTACCATTCGCCACCTAGCCTCTTTTTCCCTTGGGTTACCGGAGCCCAAGGGTCATCTTATTTTAAACCCCCCCCCCCCCGGGCCAGTGCTCCCTCTGAGTGTTGGTCCGAACTGAGCTGCCTGCGGGGCCACCTCGGGGAAACTTGAGGGTTGGTTTTACTCGTAGCTAGTCTCATCTGAGTGTGCCCTGAGAACGAGATATGTGCAGCTCCTATCAGGATTTGTCGGCACATTCGGGCGGTGTTGCTGGTCTTATTTTAACCTGTCGAAGTGTCTTGAGTTACCGAGATACCGAGTCTGATCGGAACGTCTTGGGAGGAGGTCTATTCCTTCATTGATCGTGAGAGCTTGTCATGGGCTAAAGTTGGGACTCCCCTGCAGGGATTGAACTTTCGAAAGCCGTGCCCGCGGTTATGGGTAGATGGGAATTTGTTAATGTTCGGTTGTAGATAACTTGAACCTTAATTTAATTAAAATGAATCAACCGAGTGTGTTACCGTGATGGCCTCTTCTCAGCGGAGTCCGGGAAGTGGATACAGTGTTGGAGTAATGTTTGCACAGGTTGCTCTCTAGTTTCTCGCTCGCGCTTTGCCTCCTCTTCTCGCTCTCCTTTGCGAATAAGTTAGCCACCATAATTGCTAGTCGCTTGCTGCAGCTCCACTCATATTTTACCTTGCCATACCTATAAGCTTAAATAGTCTTGATCGAGAGGGTGCGAGATTGCTGAGTCCCTGTGGCTCATAGATTACTATTACACCAGATGCAGGGCCTGATGATTCCGCTCCAGGAGACGCGTATGAGCTCAAGTGGGAGTTCGACGAAGACTCTCAATGATACTACGTTTCGTTTCCCGATGATCAGTAGTGGTGCCCATTTGGGGGTGATTGGGACCGTGTCGCATGTTGGGTTCTCTTTTATTTTGGCGCCGTAGTCGGGCCATGAGTGTTTGAATGATGTAATGTTATTTATGTACTTGATTGACGTGGCGAGTGTAAGCCAACTATGTTATCTCCCCTTTATTATTTACATTACATGGGATGTGGTGAAGATTGCCTAACTTGCGACATATGCCTTCAATGCGATTATGTCTCTAAGTCGTGCCTCGACACGTGGGAGCTATAGTCGCATCGAGGGTGTTACACAGCACCCAAGCACTGGTCCACCCACATATCAAATTATCAAAGTAACGAACGCGAATCATATGAGCACGATGAAAACTAACTTGACAACAATTCCCTTGTGTCCTCGGGACCACGTTGCTTCATATAAGAGTTCGTTCAGGCTTGTACTTTGCTACAAAAAGCATTGGGCCACCTTGCTGCACTTTATTTAGTGTTGTTACTTGTTATCTGTTACGAATTATTTTATCACACAACTATCTGTTACCGATAATTGCAGTGCTTGCGGAGAATACCTTGCTGAAAACCGCTTGTCATTTCCTTCTACTCCTCGTTGGGTTCGACACTCTTACTTATCGAAAGGATTATGATAGATCCCCTATACTTGTGGGTCATCAGGGCAGTGGTGTATGTCGTTTCACACACAAAGGTGACATGTTTCCCTCTTGGAACCACGATCCTTCTTGAGAAAAGCTCCAGTTTGCAAGAAGCTTATACCGAAACTTGTCCCAATTCAGCCAAAAAAATACCACAGCATGTTGGTCCCATGACATGACACCATGCCAAGTTTCATGATTTTCAGGGAAGTTTTGGATTTACAGGAATTTAAAAACCAAGTTTCTCAATGTTTTCGGCCGAGCCATGATACGTCCATTTTGCACCATGTTTTCTTACTGTTATTTATAATGTTTTTATCCATAATAATGCTTTTTGGAGTAATTCTAATGCCTTTTCTCTCATAATTTGCAAGGTACACACCGAGAGGGAGAATTTCGGCAGCTCGAAATCTGGACATGGAAAAGCTACGTCAGGCTACCTATTCTACACAACTCCAAACAAGCTGAAACTTTACGAGGATTTTTTATGGAATATATAAGAATTATTGGAGTCAATAAGTACCAGAGGGGGCCCACTAGATGGGCACAACCCACCTAGGCGCGCTAGGGAGCCCAGGCGTGCTCTGGTGAGTTGTGCTCCCCTCGGCCCACCTCCGGTGCCCATCTTTTGGTATATAAGTCATTTTGACCTAGAAAAAATAAGGGGAGGACTTTCAGGACGAAGCGCCGCCGCCTCGAGGCGGAACTTGGGCAGGAGCACTTTTGCCCTCTGGCAGAGCGATTCTGCTAGGGGAACTTCCCTCCCAGAGGGGGAAATCACCTCATCTTCATCACCAACAACTCTCCCATCTTGGGGAGGGAAATCTCCATCAACATCTTCAACAGCACCATCTCCTCTCAAACCCTAGTTCCTCTTGTGTTCAATCTTGTTACTGGAACTATAAATTGGTACTTGTGGGTGACTAGTAGTGTTGATTACATCTTGTAGTTGATTACTATATGGTTTATTTGGTGGAAGATTATATGTTCAGATCCAATATGCTATTTAATACCCCTCTGATCATGAGCATGTTTATCATTTGTGAGTAGTTACCTTTGTTCTTGAGGTCACGGGAGAAATCATGTTGCAAGTAATCATGTGAATTTGATATGTGTCCGATATTTTGATAGTATGTATGTTGTGATTCCCTTAGTGGTGTCATGTGAACGTCGACTACATGACACTTCACCATATTTTGGGCCAAAGGGAATGCATTGTGGAGTAGCAATTAGATGATGGTTTGCGAGAGTGATAGAAACTTAAACCCCAATTTATGCGCTATTCCGTAAGGGACCGATTGGATCCAAAAGTTTAATGCTATGGTTAGAATTTATTCTTAATACCTTTCTCGTAGTTGCGGATGCTTGCAGGAGAGTTAATCATAAGTAGGAGGTTTGTTCAAGTAAGAACAACACCTAAGCACCGGTCCACCCACATATCAAATTACCAAAGTAGCGAACATGAATTAAACCAACATGATGAAAGTGACTAGATGAAATTCCCGTGTACCCTCAAGAATGCTTTGCTTATCATAAGAGACCGTTCTGGCCTGTCCTTTGCCTCAAAAGGATTGGGATACCTCGCTGCACTTTTGTTACTACTATCATTACTTGCTCGTTACAAATTATCTTGCTATCAAACTACTCTGCTACTTACAATTTCAGCACTTGCAGACATTACCTTACTGAAAACTACTTGTCATTTCCTTCTGCTCCTCATTGGGTTCAACACTCTTACTTATCGAAAAGAGATACAATTCATGCCCTATACTTATGGGTCATCAAGGCTATTTTCTAGCGCCGTTGCCGGGGAGTGAAGCGCCTTTGGTAAGTGGAATTTGGTAAGGAAACATTTATATAGTGTGCTGAAATTTATTGTCACTTGTTACTATAGAAAACAATCCTTTGAGGGGTTTGTTCGGGGTATCTTCACATCGTACGGAACCACAATTAATTACCCCTCAACCTACTGCACCTATTGAAAAATATTGAATATGAAATTCCTTCGGGTATGATAGAACAACTGCTAGCTAATCCTTATGCAGGAGATGGAACCGAACATCCTGATATGCACTTGATATATGTAGAACAAATTTGTGGATTGTTTAAGCTTGCAGGTTTACCCGGAGATGAAATTATGAGAAAGGTTTTACCTTTATCTTTGAAGGGAAAAATCATTGTCATGGTATAGGCTATGCGATGATATTGGATCTTGGAATTGGAATCGTTTAAAATCGGAGTTCCACCAAATTTTTTATCCGATGCATACAGTTCATTGTGATCGGAATTATATATATAATTTCTGGCCTCGTGAAGGAGAAAGTATCGCTCTAGCTTGGGGGAGGCTTAAGTCAATGTTATATTCATGCCCCAATCATGAGCCCTCAAGAGAAATTATTATCCAGAATTTTTATGCTCAGCTTTCTCGTAATGATCAAACCATGCTTGATACTTCTTGTGCGGTTTCTTTTATGAAGAAGACTATTGATTTCCAGTGGGATCTTTTGGAAAGAATTAAACGCAACTCTGAAGATTGGGAACTCAGTGAAGGTAAAGAGTTAGGTATTAAACTTAAGTATGATTGTGTTAGATCTTTTATGGATACCTATGCTTTTCAAAAGTTTAGCACTAAATATGGACTTGACTCTGAGATAGTAGCCTCCTTTTGTCAATCATTTGCTACTCATGTTGAACTCCCTAAAGAGAAGTGGTTTAAATATCACCCACCTATTAAATAAGAAATTAAAGAACCGGTACCAATTAAAGAAGAAACTATGCTTTATAATGTTGATCCAGTTGTTCATTCTGCTTATATTGAGAAACCGCATTTCCCTGTTAGGATAAAGGAACATGCTAAAGTTTCAGCTGTGGTTAACAAAAGCTATACTAGAACACCTAAACCTGATGAACAAATTAAAGTAGAACCTAGTATTGCTATGGTTAAAGATCTCTTGGAAGAAGATACAGATGGGCATGTTATTTACTTTTGTGAAGAAGCTGCTAGAATTGCCCAGCCTGATAAAAAGGATAAACATAGACCTATTGTTGGCATGCCCGTCATCTCGGTTAAAATAGGAGATCACTATTATCATGGTTTATGTGACATAGGTGCTAGTGTGAGTGCTATTCCTTACACATTATATCAAGAAATTATGAATGACATAGCACCTGCAGAAATAGAAGACATAAATGTTACTATTAAACTTGCTATTAGAGACACTATATCACCAATTGGGATTGTTAGAGATGTTGAAGTCTTGTGTGGGAAAATATAATACCCTACTGATTTTCTTGTTCTTGGTTCCCCACAAGATGACTTTTGTCCCATTATATTTGGTAGACCTTTCTTGAACACCGTTAATGCTAAGATAGATTGTAAGAAACAAACTGTCGATGTTAGTTTTGGTGAAGAGTCTCATGAGTTTAATTTTTCCAAGTCTAGTAAAAATGTTCATGAAAAAGAATTTCCTAGTAAGGATGAATTAATTGGTCTTGCTTCTATTGTTGTACCACCTACTGATCCTTTAGAACAATATTTTCTAGACCATGAGAATGATTTTCATATGCATGGAAGAAATGAAATAGATAAATTTTCTTTGAACAATGTCCTCTACTTAAACACAATTTGCCTATTGAAACTCTAGGAGGTCCTCCTCCACCTAAAGGTGATCATGTGTTTCAATTAAAACAATTGCCAGACACTTTGAAATATGCTTATCTTGATGAAAAGAAGATATATCATGTGATTATTAGTGCTAACCTTCTAGAACATGAAGAAGAAAGATTATTGAAAGTTCTAAGGAGGCACCGAGCTGCTATTGGATATACTCTTGATGATTTAAAGGGCATTAGTCCCACTCTATGTCAGCACAAAATTAATATGGAACCTGATGCTAAACCCGTTGTTGATCACCAATGTCGGTTAAATCCGAAGATGAAAGAAGTGGTAAGAACGGAAATATTAAAACTTCTCGAAGCAAGTATAATCTATCCTATAGCTGATAGTAGATTGGTAAGTCTTGTTCATTGTATTCCTAATAAAGGAGGTATGACTGTTGTTCCTAATGATAAGAATGGACTTATTCCACAAAGAATTGTTACAGGCTATAGAATGGTAATTGATTTTAGAAAATTAAACAAAGCAACTAGAAAAGATCATTACCCCTTGCCTTTTATTGATAAATGCTTGAAAGACTATCTAAGCACACACACTTTTTCTTCCTTGATGGATATTCTGGCTTTTCACAAATACTTGTTTCTCAACCTGATCAAGATAAGACCACTTTTACTTGTCCCTTTGGAACCTATGCTTATAGATGTATGTCTTTTGGTTTATGTAATGCACCTGCTACCTTTCAGAGATGTATGACTGTTATATTCTCTGCCTTTTGTGAAAAGATTGTTGAGGTTTTCATGGATGACTTCTCTATTTATGGGAGGTCTTTTGATGATTGTTTAAGCAATCTTGATCGAGTTTTGCAGAGATGTGAACAAACAAATCTTGTCTTGAATTGGGAGAAGTGCTACTTTATGGTTAATGAAGGCATTGTCTTGGGTCATAGAATTTCTAAAAAGAGGTATTGAAGTGGACCAAGCTAAGATTGATGCAATTGAGAAAATGCCATGTCCTAAATATAAAAGGTATTCATAGTTTCTTAGGTCATGCTGGTTTCTATAGGAGATTTATCAAAGACTTTTCTAAAATTTCTAGGCCTCTCACTAGTCCCTTGCAAAAGGATATTCCCTTTGTTTTTTATGATGATTGTTTAGAAGCCTTTGAAACACTCAAGAAACCTTAATTTCTGCACCTATTGTTCAACCACCTGATTGGAACCTGCCTTTTGAAATTATGTGTGATGCTAGTGATTATGCTGTTGGTGTTGTTCTAGGACAAAGAGTTGATAAGAAACTGAATGTTATTCATTATGCTAGTAAAACTCTAGACAGTGCTCAAAGAAATTTTGTTACTATTGAAAAAGAATTCTTAGCAGTGGTGTTTGCTTGTGATAAATTTAGACCTTATATTGTTGATTCCAAAGTAACTGTCCACACAGACCATGCTGCTATTAAATATCTTATGGAAAAGAAAGATGCTAAACCTAGACTTATTTGATGGGTTCTCTTATTACAAGAACTTGATGTACATATCATTGAAAGAAAAGGAGATGAGAACCCAGTAGCTAATAATTTATCTAGGCTTGAAAATGTGCTTGATGACCCACTACCTATTGCTACCTCTTGAGCACCGCGTTGGTTTTCCCCGAAGAGGAAGGGATGATGCAGCAAAGTAGCATAAGTATTTCCCTCAGTTTTTGAGAACCAAGGTATCAATCCAGTAGGAGGCTACGCGCGAGTCCCTCGTACCTGCACAAAACAAATAAATCCTCGCAACCAACGTGATAAGGGGTTGTCAATCCCTACACGGCCACTTACGAGAGTGAGATCTGATAGATATGATAAGATAATATTTTTTTGGTATTTTTATGATAAAGATGCAAAGTAAAATAAAAGCAAAGTAGAAATCAAAGGAAATAACTAAGTATTGGAAGATTAATATGATGAAGATAGACCCGGGGACCATAGGTTTCACTAGTGGCTTCTCTCAAGAGCATAAGTATTCTACGGTGGGTGAACAAATTACTGTTGAGCAATTGACAGAATTGAGCATAGTTATGAGAATATCTAGGTATGATCATGTATATAGGCATCACGTCCGAGACAAGTAGACCGACTCCTGCCTGAATCTACTACTATTACTCCACTCATCGACCGCTATCCAGCATGCATCTAGAGTATTAAGTTAATGAAAACAGAGTAACGCCTTAAGAAAGATGACATGATGTAGAGGGATAAACTCATGCAATATGATGAAAACCCCATCTTGTTATCCTCGATGGCAACAATACAATACGTGCCTTGCTGCCCCTACTGTCACTGGGAAAGGACACCGCAAGATTGAACCCAAAGCTAAGCACTTCTCTCATTGCAAGAAAGATCAATCTAGTAGGCCAAACCAAACTGATAATTCGAAGAGACTTGCAAAGATAACCAATCATACATAAAAGAATTCAGAGAAGATTCAAATATTGTTCATAGATAGACTTGATCATAAACCCACAATTCACCGGCGCTTGAGGGATTGCCATGCAACAGATGCACTAGAGCTATAAATGTATGAAAGCTCAACAAAGAAACTAAGTGGGTGTGCATCCAACTTGCTTGCTCATGAAGACCTAGGGCACTTGAGGAGGCCCATTGTTGGAATATACAAGCCAAGTTCTATAATGAAAAATTCCCACTAGTATATGAAAGTGACAAGACAAAAGACTCTCTATCATGAAGATTATGGTGCTACTTTGAAGCACAAGTGTGGAAAAAGGATAGTAGCATTGTCCCTTCTTTTTATATTATGTATTTTTTTGGCCTTCCTTTTTTTATTTGGGACAATGCTCTATGAATGATGATCATCACACTTCTATTTATTTACAACTCAATGATTACAACTCGATACTTAGAACAAGATATGACTCTATATGAATGCCTCCGGCAGTGTACCGGGATATGCAATGAACCAAGAGTGACATGTATGAAAGAATTATGAATGGTGGCTTTGCCACAAATACTATGTCAACTACATGATCATGCTAAGCAATATGACAATGATGAATGTGTCATGATGAACGGAATGGTGGAAAGTTGCATGGCAATATATCTTGGAATGGCTATGGAAATGCCATAATAGGTAGGTATGGTGGCTGTTTTGAGGAAGATATAAGGAGGTTTATGTGTGAAAGAGCATATCATATCACGGGGTTTGGATGCACCGGCGAAGTTTGCACCAACTCTCGATGTGAGAAAGGGCAATGCATGGTACCGAAGAGGCTAGCAATGATGGAAGGGTGAGAGTGCGTATAATCCATGGACTCAACATTAGTCATAAAGAACTCACATACTTATTGAAAAAATCTACAATTCATCAAAAACCTCGGCACTACGCGCATGCTCCTAGGGGGATAGATTGGTAGGAAAAGACCATCACTCGTCCCCGACCGCCACTCATAAGGAAGACAATCAAATAACACCTCATGTTTCAAATTTGTTACATAACGTTTACCATACGTGCATGCTACAGGACTTGCAAACTTCAACACAAGCATTTCTCAAATTCACAACTACTCAACTAGCACGACTTTGATATTATTACCTCCATATCTCAAAACAATCATCAAGCATCAAACTTATCTTAGTATTCAAAACACTCATAAGAAAAAAATCATCTTGAACACCTAGCATATTAGGATTATTTAAGCAAATTACCATGCCATTTAAGACTCTCAAAATAATCTAAGTGAAGCATGAGAGATCAATAGTTTCTATAAAACAAATCCACCACCGTGCTCTAAAAGATATAAGTTAAGTACTAGAGCAAAACTATATAACTCAAATGATATAAGCGAAGCACATAGAGTATTCTAACAAATTCCAAATCATATATGGATCTATCAAAAGGTGTGTACAGCAAGGATGATTGTGGTAAACTAAAAAATAAAGACTCAAATAATACAAGACGCTCCAAGCAAAACACATATCATGTGGTGAATAAAAATATAGCTCCAAGTAAAGTTACCGATAGAAGTAGACAAAAAGAGGGGATGCCTTCCGGGGCATCCCCAAGCTTTGGCTTTTAGGTGTCCTTAGATTATCTTGGGGGTGCCATGGGAATCCCCAAGCTTAGGCTCTTGCCACTCCTTGTTCCATAATCCATCAAATCTTTACCCAAAACTTGAAAACTTCACAACACAAAACTCAAAGTAGAAAATCTCGTGAGCTTCGTTAGCGAAAGAAAACAAAAGAACACTTCAAGATACTGTAATGAACTCATTATTTATTTATATTGGTGTTAAACCTACTGTATTCCAACTTCTCTATGGTTTATAAACTATTTTACTAGCCATAGATTCATCAAAATAAGCAAACAACACACGAAAAACAGAATCTGTCAAAAACAGAACAGTCTGTAGTAATCTGTAGCTAGCGCAAGATCTGGAACCCCAAAAATTCTAAAATAAATTGCTGGAAGTGAGGAATTTATCTATTAATCATCTTCAAAAATAATTAACTAAATAGCACTTTCCAAATAAAAATTTCAGCAGTTATCATGAGCCCTAAAGTTTCTGTTTTTTACAGCAAGATTAACAAGACTTCCCCAAGTCTTCCCAACGGTTCTACTTGGCACAAACACTAATTAAACACAAAAAACACAACCTAAACTAAATTATTTATTACTAAACAGGATCAAAAATCAAGGAATAAAAATAAAATTGGGTTGCCTCCCAACAAGCGCTATCGTTTAACACCCCTAGCTAGGCATAACATTTCAATAATGCTCACATGAAAGACAAGAATTGAAGCACAAAGAGAGCATCATAAAACACGTGACAAACACATCTAAGTCTGACATACTTCCTATGAATAGGCTTCTTATAGGCAAACAAATTATCAAGGCAAGCAAAAACTAGCATATGCAAAGAAGCGGAAAGAAACAATAGCAATCCCAACATAACGAGAGATAATTTAGTAACATGAAAATTTCTACCACCATATTTTCCTCTCTCATAATAATTACATGTAGGATCATAAGCAAATTCAACAAAATAGCTATCACATAAAATATTTTCAACATGATCTACATGCATGCAAAGTTGACACTCTTCCAAAATAGTGGGATTAACATTAACTAAAGTCATGACCTCTCCAAACCCACTTTTATCAAAAACTTCATATGATTGAATATTCTCCAAATATGTGGGATCTAAAGTTGACACTCTTCCAAACCCACTTTCAATAATATTGCAAACACTATTATCAATCTCATATTCATCATGGGGCTTAAATAAATTTTCAAGATCAAAAGAAGAATCACCCCAATCATGATCATTGCAACAAATAGTAGTCCTAGCAAAACTAGCATCCCCAAGCTTAGGCTTTTGCATATCATTAACACAATTGACATTAAAGGAATTTATAATAACATCATTGCAATCATGCTTTTCATCGAAGGAACTATTAAGTATGGGTGCAATAGCAACGATCTCATGTTTAACATAAGGAACTATAGCAAATTCATCTTCATAAATAATTGCATCATGGCCACAAGAATAGCAAGCATCATGTTCATCAAGGGATATTTCAATCAAATCATCGGAATCATAATTATCTATAGATTCATGCATATCATTATTTTCTTCTGAAGCAACGGTCATTCTTTCAATAAATTCTTTGACATAGACATTGTGAGTATAGTTTTCATAACAATATTTAAGTATGTCAAAATTTTTAGATTTGTAGAGAGTAATATCATATTTTTCAATCAAAGAAGCAACTTCATAAGCACCCTTAAAAGCAACAAATTCTTCAATTCGTTCGATATCGTAGTAACTATAAACACCTTTTGCATAAGAAGATAAGATTTCAATATCATTAAACTCACATAGGTAGGGGAGGTGTTTTTTAGGGTTCTTAGAGCAACAAGTAAAATCACAAATTTCAAAAAGATTCCAAGCATAACACAACAATCTGTTTATTTGATTCCATAAGAGTCTCCCTTTTTCAAACAAACGGTGACGCACAAAATGAGCATGCTCATCTAAATATTTCCCAATAACTAGGCTAGTTGGGGTTTCAGCACGAGCGCATAAGGATCGAAGATGATCTAAGTAGAATACTTTAAGTGGATCCATATCAATAGATTTTTAGCAAGCAAAGATGCAAGCAAATAGAAGGCACATGGAAACACAAACAAGGATACATATGGGAAGAAGGCAAATAGAGAAAGAGAGGGAGAATAGAGAGAGAGGGCGAATAAAACGGCAAGGGTGAAGTGGGGGAGAGGAAAATGAGAGGCAAATGGCAAATAATGTAATGCGGGAGATAAGGATTGTGATGGGTACTTGGTATATTGACTTTTGCGTAGACTCCCCGGCAACAGCGCCAGAAATCCTTCTTGCTACCTCTTGAGCACTGCGTTGGTTTTCCCCGAAGAGGAAGGGATGATGCAGCAAAGTAGCGTAAGTATTTCCCTCGTTTTTTGAGAACCAAGGTATCAATCCAGTAGGAGGCTACGCGCGAGTCCCTCGTACCTGCACAAAACAAATAAATCCTCGCAACCAACGCGATAAGGGGTTGTCAATCCCTACACGGCCACTTACGAGAGTGAGATCTAATAGATATGATAAGATAATTTTTTTTGGTATTTTTATGATAAAGTTGCAAAGTAAAATAAAAGCAAAGTAGAAATCAAAGGAAATAACTAAGTATTGGAAGATTAATATGATGAAGATAGACCCGGGGGCATAGGTTTCACTAGTGGCTTCTCTCAAGAGCATGAGTATTCTACGGTGGGTGAACAAATTACTATTGAGCAATTGATAGAATTGATCATAGTTATGAGAATATCTAGGTATGATCATGTATATAGGCATCACGTCCGAGACAAGTAGACCGACTCCTGCCTGCATCTACTACTATTACTCCACTCATCGACCGCTATCCAGCATGCATCCAGTGACAGTAGGGGCAGTAAGGCACGTATTGTATTGTTGCCGTCGAGGATAACAATATGGGGTTTTCATTATATTGCATGAGTTTATCTCTCTACATCATGTCATCTTGCTTAAGGCGTTACTCTGTTTTCATTAACTTAATACTCTAGATACATGTTGGATAGCGGTCAATGAGTGAAATAATAGTAGTAGATGCAGGCAGGAGTCGATCTACTTGTCTCGAACGTGATGCCTATATACATGATCATACCTAGATATTCTCATAATTATGCTCAATTCTGTCAATTGCTCAACAGTATTTTGTTCACCCACCATAGAATACTTATGCTCTCGAGAGAAGCCACTAGTGAAACATATGGCCCTCGGGTCTATCTTTATCATATTAATCTCCTACTACTTAGTTATTTCCTTTGCTTTTTACTTTGCCTTTATTTTACTTTGCATCTTTATCACAAAAATACCAAAAAAAAATATCTTATCATATCTATCAGATCTCACTCTCGTAAGTGGCCGTGTAGGGATTGACAACCCCTATTCGCGTTGGTTGCGAGGATTTATTTGTTTTGTGCAGGCATGAGGGACTCACACGTAGCCTCCTACTGGATTGATACCTTGGTTCTCAAAAACTGAGGGAAATACTTACGCTACTTTGTTGCATCATCCCTTCCTCTTCGGGGAAAACCAACGCAATTCTCTAGAGGTAGCAAGAAGGATTTCCGGCGCCGTTGCTGGGAGGTCTATGCAAAAGTCAACATACCAAGTACCCATCACATACCCGTATCTCCCGCATTACATTATTTGCCATTTTCCTCTCGTTTTCCTCTCCCCCACTTCACCCTTGCCGTTTTATTTGCCCTCTCTCTCTCTATCCTCCATCTCTTTCTCTATTTGCCTCTTTTTTTGCCCGCTTGCTGTTTGTTTGCTTGTGTGTTAGTTTGCTTGTTTGTCACGATGGCTCAAGATAACACTAAATTGTGTGACTTCACCAATACCAACAACAATGATTTTATTAGCACTCCGATTGCTCCTCTTACCGATGTTGAATCTTGTGAAATTAATACTGCTTTGCCGAATCTTGTCATGAAAGATCCGTTTTCCGGCCTTCCTAGTGAAGATGCCGCTACCATCTTAATAGCTTCGTTGATTTGTGTGATATGCAAAAGAAGAAAGATGTGGATAATGATATTGTTAAATTGAAGCTATTTCCTTTTTCACTTAGAGATCGTGCTAAAGCTTGGTTTTCGTCTTTGCCTAAAAATAGTATTGATTCATGGAATAAGTGCAAAGATGGTTTTATCTCTAAGTATTTTCCTCCCGCTAAGATCATCTCTCTTAGAAACGATATTATGAATTTTAAGCAACTTGATCATGAACATGTTGCACAAGCTTGGGAGAGAATGAAACTAATGATACGTAATTGCCCTACTCATGGTTTAAATTTGTGGATGATTATACAAAAAAATTATGCCGGCTTGAATTTTGCTTCTAGAAATCTTTTAGATTCAGCCGCGGGAGGCACTTTTATGGGAATCACTTTAGGAGAAGCTACTAAACTCCTAGATAATATTATGGTTAGTTATTCTCAATGGCATACTGAAAGATCTACTAATAAAAAGGTGCATGCGATAGAAGAAATTAATGTTTTGAGTGGAAAGATGGATGAACTTATGAAATTATTTGCTAATAAGAGTGTTCCTTCTGATCCTAATGATATGCCATTGTCTACTTTGATTGAGAATAATAATGAATCTATGGATGTGAATTTTGTTGGTAGGAACAATTTTGGTAACAACGCGTATAGAGGAAATTTTAACCCTGGGCCTTATCCTAGTAATCCCTCTAATAATTATAGTAACTCCTACAACAATTCTTATGGAAATTATAATAATATGCCCTCTGATTTTGAATCTAATATTAAAGAATTTATTACTTCTCAAAAGAATTTTAATGCTTTGATTGAAGAAAAATTGTTAAGATTGATGAGTTGGCTAGGAACGTTGATAGAATTTCTCTTGATGTTGATTCTTTGAAACTTAGATCTATTCCACCTAAGCATGATGTCAATTAGTCTCTCAAAGCCACGAGAATTTCCATTGATGAGTGCAAAGAAAGAACTGCTAGGATGCGTGCTAAGAAAGATGCCTTTATAAGAGTGTGTTCTTCTAGTTGCTATGAAAATAATGATGAAGATCTAAAAGTTATTGATGTGTCCCCTATTAAATATTTGTTTTGCAATATGAATATTAATAATGATGGGACTGAATATGATCCACCTTTACCTAGAAGGCATTCCAAGAATTCGGAATTTGTTGATCTTGATGCTAAAATTGATAAAAGTGGGATTGAAGAAATTAAAACCCTAGATGTTGCTAAACCCACTATTATGGATTTCAAGGAATTTAACTATGAAAATTTCTCTTTGATTGATTGTATTTCCTTGTTGCAATCCATGCTAAATTATCCTCATGCTTATAGTCAAAGTAAAGCGTTTACTAAACATATCGTTGATGCCTTGATGCAATCTTATGAAGAAAAACTTGAATTGGAAGTTTATATCCCTAGAAAGCTTTATGATGAGTGGGAACCAACTATTAAAATTAAAATTGAAGATCACTAATGCTATGCTCTATGTGATTTGGGTGCTAGTGTTTCCACGATTCCAAAGACTTTGTGTGATTTGTTAGGTTTCCGTGATTTTGATGATTCCTCTTTAAACTTGCACCTTGCGGATTCCACTATTAAGAAACCTATGGGAAGAACTAATGATGCTCTTATTGTTGCAAACAGGAATTATGTACCCATAGATTTTATTATTCTTAACATAGATTGCAATCCATCATGTCCTATTATTCTTGGTAGACCTTTCCTTAGAATGATTAGTGCAATTATTGATATGAAGGAAGGAAATATTATATTCCAATTTACATTAAGGAAAGGCATGAAACACTTTCCTAGAAATAAAATTAAATTACCTTATGAATCTATTATGAGAGCCACTTACGGATTGCCTACCAAAGATGGCAATACCTAGATCTATCCTTGCTTGTTATGCCTAGCTAGGGGCGTTAAACGATAGCGCTTGTTGGGAGGCAACCCAATTTTATTTTTATTCCTTGCTTTTTGATCCTCTTTAGTAATAAATAATTTATCTAGCCTCTGTTTTGGTTGTGTTTTTTGTGTTTAATTAGTGTTTGTGCCAAGTAGAACCGTTGGGAAGACTTGGGGAAAGTCTTGTTACACTTGCTGTAAAAAACAGAAACTTTAGCGCTCACGAGAACTGCTGTAATTTTTATTTTGAAAGTGCTATTTAGTTAATTCTTTTGCAGATGATTAATAGATAAATTTCTCACGTCCAGAAATTTATTTTAGAATTTTTCAGGTTCCATATTTTGCGTTAGCTACAGATTACTAGAGATTGTTCTGTTTTTGACAGATTCGGTTTTTCGTGTGTTGTTTGCTTATTTTGATGAATCTATGGATAGTAAAATAGTTTATAAACCATAGAGAAGTTGGAATACAGTAGGTTTAACACCAATATAAATAAATAATGAGTTCATTACAGTATCTTGAAGTGGTGTTTTGTTTTCTTTCGCTAACGGAGCTCACGAGATTCTCTACTTTAAGTTTTGTGTTGTGAAGTTTTCAAGTTTTGGGTAAAGATTTGATGGATTATGGAACAAGGAGTGGCAAGAGCCTAAGATTGGGGATGCCCATGGCACCCCCAAGATAATCTAAGGACACCTAAAAGCCAAAGCTTGGGGATGCCGCGGAAGGCATCCCCTCTTTCGTCTACTTCTATCGGTAACTTTACTTGGAGCTATATTTTTATTCGCCACATGATATGTGTTTTGCTTGGAGCGTCTTGTATGATTTGAGTCTTTACTTTTTAGTTTACCACAATCATCCTTGATGTACACACCTTTTGAGAGAGCCATACATGATTTGGAATTTGTTAGAATACTCTATGTGCTTCGCTTATATCTTTTGAGTTATGTAGTTTTGCTCTAGTACTTCACTTATATCTTTTAGAGCACGGTGGTGGATTTGTTTTATAGAAACTATTGATCTCACATGATTCACTTATACTATTTTGAGAGTCTTAAATAGCATGGTAATTTGTTTAAAATCCTAATATGCTTGGTATACAAGATTAATAATAAAACTTTCTTATGAGTGTGTTGAATACTATGAGAAGTTTGATGCTTGATAATTGTTTTGAGATATAAAGATGGTGATATTAAAGTTGTGCTAGTTGAGTTGTTGTGAATTTGAGAAATACTTGTGTTAAAGTTTGTGATTCCCGTAGCATGCACGTATGGTGAACCGTTATGTGATGAAGTCGGAGCATGATTTATTTTTTGATTGTCTTCCTTATGAGTGGCGGTCGGGGACGAGCGATGGTCTTTTCCTACCAATCTATCCCCCTAGGAGCATGCGCGTAATACTTTGCTTTGATAACTTGTAGATTTTTGCAATAAGTATATGAGTTCTTTATGACTAATGTTGAGTCCATGGATTATACGCACTTTTCTCACCCTTCCACCTTTGCTAGCCTCTCTAATACCTCGCACCTTTTGCCGGTATCATACACCCACCATATACCTTCCTCAAAACAGCCACCATACCTACCTATTATGGCATTTCCATAGCCATTCCGAGATATATTGCCATGCAACTTTCCACCGTTCCGTTTATTATGACACACTCCACCATTGTCATATTGCTTAGCATGATCATGTAGTTGACATCATATTTGTGGCAAAGCCACCATTCATAATTCTTTCATATGTGTCACTCTTGATTCATTGCATATCCCGGTACACCGCCGGAGGCATTCATATAGAGCCATATTTTGTTCTAAGTATTGAGTTGTAATTTTTGAGTTGTAAGAAAAATAAAAGTGTGATGATCATCATTATTAGAGCATTGCCTCAGTGAGGAAAGGATGATGGAGACTATGATTCCCCCACAAGTCGGGATGAGACTCCGGACAAAAAATAAAAAAAGAGAAAGAAAAGAGGCCATAAAAACAGAGAAAGAGAAAAGGCCCAATAAAAATGAGAGAAAAAGAGAGAAGGGACAATGTTACTATCCTTTTACCACACTTGTGCTTCAAAGTAGCACCATGATATTCATGGTAGAGAGTCTCCTATGTTATCACTTTCATATACTAGTGGGAATTTTTCGTTATAGAACTTGGCTTGTATATTCCAATGATGGGCTTCCTCAAAATTCCCTAGGTCTTCATGAGCAAGCAAGTTGGATGCACACCCACTTAGTTTCTTTTTGAGCTTTCATATACTTATAGATCTAGTGCATCCGTTGCATGGCAATCCCTACTCACTCACATTGATATCTATTGATGGCCACCTCCATAGCCCGTTGATACGCCTAGTTGATGTGAGACTATCTTCTCCCTTTTTGTCTTCTCCACAACCACCATTCTATTCCACCTATAGTGCAATGTCCATGGCTCATACTCATGTATTGCGTGAAGATTGAATTTTTTTTGAGAATGTCAAAAGTATGAAACAATTGCTTGGCTTGTCATCGGGGTTGTGCATGATTTAAATATTTTGTGTGGTGAAGATGGAGCATAGCCAGACTATATGATTGTGTAGGGATAACTTTATTTGGCCATGCTATTTTGAGAAGACATGATTGCTTTGTTAGTATGCTTGAAGTATTATTATTTTTATGTCAATATTAAACTTTTGTCTTGAATCTTTCGGATCTGAATATTCATACCACAATTAAGAAGAATTACATTAAAATTATGCCAAGTAGCACTCCGCATCAAAAATTCTGTTTTTATCATTTACCTACTCAAGGACGAGCAGGAATTAAGCTTGGGGATGCTTGATACGTCTCCAACGTATCTATAATTTTTGATTGCTCCATGCTATATTATCTACTGTTTTGGACATTATTGGGCTTTATTTTCCACTTTTATATTATTTTTGGGACTAACCTATTAACCGGAGGCCCAGCCCAGAATTGTTGTTTTTTGCCTGCTTTAGGGTTTCGAAGAAAAGGAATATCAAACGGAGTCCAAACGGAATGAAACCATTGGGAACGTGATTTTCTCAACGAACAAGACCCGGGAGACTTGGACCCTACGTCAAGACACAAAAGAGGAGGCCACGA
>NC_041380.1:108831032-108856330 GCF_002162155.2 Triticum dicoccoides | reverse complement strand
CACGCCCTCCACCCTCGTGGGCACCCTGTTGCTCCACCGATGTACTCCTTCCTCCTATATATGCCTACGTACCCCCAAACGATTAGATACAGAGCCAAAAGCCTAATTCCACCGCCGCAACTTTCTGTATCCACGAGATCCCATCTTGGGGCCTGTTCCGGAGCTCCGCCGGAGGGGGCATCGATCACGGAGGGCTTCTACATCAACACCATAGCCCCTCCGATGAAGTGTGAGTAGTTTACCTCAGACCTACGGGTCCATAGTTATTAGCTAGATGGCTTCTTCTCTCTTTTTGGATCTCAATACAATGTTCTCCCCCTCTCTTATGAAGAACTATTCGATGTAATCTTCTTTTTGTGGTGTGTTTGTTGAGATTAATGAATTGTGGGTTTATGATCAAGTCTATCTATGAATAATATTTGAATCTTCTCTGAATTCTTTTATGTATGATTGGTTATCTTTGCAAGTCTCTTTGAATTATCAGTTTGGTTTGGCCTACTAGATTGATCTTTCTTGCAATGGGAGAAGTGCTTAGCTTTGGGTTCAATCTTGCGGTGTCCTTTCCCAGTGACAGTAGGGGCAGCAAGGCACGTACTGTATTGTTGCCATCGAGGATAACAAGATGGGGTTTTCATCATATTGCATGAGTTTATCCCTCTACATCATGTCATCTTGCTTAAGGCATTACTCTGTTTTTAACTTAATACTCTAGATGCATGCTGGATAGCGGTCGATGAGTGGAGTAATAGTAGTAGATGCAGGCAGGAGTCGGTCTACTTGTCTCGGACGTGATGCCTATATACATGATCATACCTAGATATTCTCATAATTATGCTCAATTCTGTCAATTGCTCAACATTAATTTGTTCACCCACCGTAGAATACTTATGCTCTCAAGAGAAGCCACTGGTGAAACCTATGGCCCCCGGGTCTATCTTTATCATATTAATCTCCTACTACTTAGTTATTTCCTTTGCTTTTTACTTTGCCTTTATTTTACTTTGTATCTTTATCACAAAAATACCAAAAAAATTATCTTATCATATCTATCAGATCTCACTCTCGTAAGTGGCCATGTAGGGATTGACAACCCCTATTCGCGTTGGTTGCGAGGATTTATTTGTTTTGTGAAAGCACGAGGGACTCGCGCGTAGCCTCCTACTGGATTGATACCTTGGTTCTCAAAAACTGAGGGAAATACTTACGCTACTTTGTTGCATCATCCCTTCCTCTTCGGGGAAAACCAACGCAGTGCTCAAGAGGTAGCAGGGATCTCGTGGATACAGAAAGTTGTGGCAGTGGAATTAGGGTTTTGGCTCCGTATCTGATCGTTTGGGGGTACGTAGGTATATATAGGAGGAAGGAGTACATCGGTGGAGCAACAGGGGGCCCACAAGGGTGGAGGGCACGCCTAGGGGGTAGGCACGCCCCCCTTCCTCGTGGCCTCCTCTTTTGTGTCTTTACGTAGGGTCCAAGTCTCCTGGGTCTTGTTCGTTGAGAAAATCACGTTCCCGAAGGTTTCATTCTGTTTGGACTCCGTTTGATATTCCTTTTCTTCGAAACCCTAAAACAGGCAAAAAACAGCAATTCTGGGTTGGGCCTCCGGTTAGTTGGTTAGTCCCAAAAATAATATAAAAGTGGATAATAAAGCCCAATAATTTCCAAAACAATAGATAATATAGCATGGAGCAATCAAAAATTATAGATACGTTGGAGACATATCACCTATTGATGATAGTTTTCCTGATGAGCAGTTAGTTGCAATAAATGTTTCTCATAGTACTCCTTGGTATGCTGACTATGCTAATTACACTGTTGCTAATTATTTACCACCTAGCTTTACATATCAACAAAGAAAAATTCTTCTATGATTTAAGACATTACTTTTGGGATGACCCACATCTTTATAAAGGAGTAGATGGTATTATTAGACATTGTGTACCTTAGCATGAACAGGGACAAATCCTATGAAAATATCACTCTGAAGCTTATGGAGGACATCATGCTGGAGATAGAACTGCTCATAAGGTATTGCAGTCTGGATTTTATTGGCCTACTCTCTTGAGGGATGCACGTAAGTTTGTCTTAACTTGTGATGAATGCCAAATAATAGGTAATATTGGTAAGCGTCAAGAAATTCCTCTGAATTATTCACTCATTGTGGAACCATTTGATGTTTGGGGATTTGATTACATGGGACCTTTTCCTTCCTCTAATGGGTATACACATATTTTGGTTGTTGATGATTATGTTACTAAATGGGTAGAAGTTATTCCAACCAGTAGTGCTGATCACAACACCTCTATTAAAATTCTTAAGGAAATTATTTTCCCAAGGTTTGGAGTCCCTAGATATTTAATGACTGATGGTGGTTCACACTTTATTCATGGTGCTTTCCATAAAATGCTTGCCAAGTATGATGTTAACCATAGAATTGCATCACCATATCATCCTCAGTCTAGTGGTCAAGTTGAAGTTAGCAATAGAGAAATAAAATTAATTTTGCAAAAGACTATTAATAGGTCCAGGAAGAATTGGTCTAAGAAATTAGATGATGCACTTTGGGCTTCTAGAACAGCATATAAAAATCCTATGGGTATGTCTCCTTATAAAATGGTTTATGGAAAAGTTTGTCATTTGCCTCTTGAGTTAGAACATAAAGCATTTTGGGCAATCAAAGAACTCAATTATGATTTCAATCTTGTTGGTGAAAATAGGTTATTTGATATTAGCTCTCTAGATGAATGGAGAACCCAAGCTTATGAAAATGCAAAATTATTCAAAGAAAAAGTTAAAAAATGGCATGACAAAAGAATCCAAAAGCGTGAGTTTAAAGTCGGAGAGTATGTTCTTTTGTACAACTCTCGTTTCAGATGCTTTGCAGGAAAACTCCTCTCAAAATGGGAAGGCCCATATGTCATCGAGGAGGTTTACCGGTCTGGAGCCATCAAAATAAATAATTCCGAAGGTACAAACCCGAAGGTTGTCAATGGGCAACGAATAAAGCATTGTACCTCAGGTACACCTATTAATGTTGAAAGTAATATTATCCAAACTTTGACACCGGAAGAACACATAAAAGAGTCCTTCTGAAACACTCCAGAATCGGGAAAATAAGGAGGTACATCGTACGGTAAGTAAATGGACTCCGAAAAATCCGCAAAAATATTTTTTTATCAGTTTTGGAATACTTGAGAATTTTGGAAATAAGTAAACTTCCAGGAAGCGTCCCCTGGTGGGCATAAGACACCAGGGCGCGCCAGGCTTGGCTAGCGTGCCCAGCTGGGTTGTGCCCACCTGGGACACCTTCTGCACTCCGTTTTTATATCATATACTTGTCCTCCAAGATAAAAAAAATCTATATATACTTCTCGAACTTGTTAATCATTGTATCGCGGAGAAATCTTCTCTTCTCTTTTCTTCCTGTTTCCTGCACAGTTATGAAAATATGTCGTCCCAAGACTCTGACAGTGAGAGATATGTCTCACATCTCATTGCTGACCCAAAGACCTATGGGGACCTATCTCCTTATGGTCGAACTATGGATGACGAGGAGGATGCTCACTGGATGAGGGTTGATGATTCAAGCTTGGAGGAGCAGGATGTTCCTCTACCTCTACATGGGGATATGCACATAGAGTACAAGAAGTCCAGTCTCCCTAAGAGCTCTAACCGGTCTAATGACCGATCTATTCCTTCCCGTTTTCGGTAGAAAAGCAAAGGAGATTTATGTGACAAGATCTTGAAGCTCGAGTTGGAGGTCGACGATTTAAAAGAGGAAATTGCTCTCCTCAACTACAATATGAAAAAGCTGAAGGCACAATTTTCATCACCACCATCATCTTCTTCACCACCAAAGAAGAACTGAGTATCGGGTATGGGCACTCCCCTTGGATTCCGCCAAGATTGGGGGAGATGCCCCGATATTGTATCATCCCACTATCTTTTTGCTTTTACTTACTTTAGTTCGATCCTTTGCTTTAGATGAATAAAAGTTTAGTTCGGTCCTTTCTTCTTTGAGAGTTTCCTTAGTGTTCTATCCTTGTAATTGTGTGCAAGTTATATAATAAAGTTTAGTTTGATTTTTTTGCTTTCTTTACTTTCATGTTGCAAATAAAAGAAAATAAAGAAAGGAAATAAATAAAAGAAAGGAAAGAAATAATGAAAATATTATATACTAATCCTATGGTAGGTGATGGCACCACATAATGAAAAGTATAAGTAGAAATTTTTTATTAGAGATTGACAAACATAGCATTAGTCAATGATACAACTCATGAAAGAATTAATAAGGGAAGAGAAGATTCACCTATAAATATACTATCCTAGAAATCTTTTGTGATTGTGAGCCCTCATCAAAATATTATATGCCAAAATTGTTGACGTTGGACAAGGAAGACAACTTAATGATTTATGCTTGTTCATATTCACATAGAAGTCATATTGCCATGGATCCTTTAACATGTGGTGCTTGCCCCCTATCTTTGCTAGCCAAAAATTCTGCACTAAGTAGAGATACTGCTTGTGCATCCAAAAACCCTTAAACCCAAATCCTATTTTCAAGTGTCCACCATACCTACCTAGGGATTGAGCAAGATCCCTCAAGTAAGTTGTCATCGGTGCAAAAAGGAAATAAAAATTGCTTCTAAAAGTGTGAGATCATTTAGTGTAAGAGAAAATTGAGTGTTGCACGAACTTGTGATGGTTAAGAATAAAAGCGACAGACTGCATAATAAACATCGCTATCACAAGGGGCAATGCAACGTGACATTCTTTTACACTAAGGGATTGAGCATACAAACAAATAAGTGCATGGTAACCTCTGCTTGCCTCTGCGAAGGGACTATCTTTTAATTTTATGCAATAGTCAAAGTTTTTCTCTCTATTCCTTTTATTTTTCTCCTTTGGAAAGCACCATGTGGTGAGGAAAGATCTAGGCACATATGTCCAGTTGAATATGGGTGGCAAGAGTTATTATTGTTGACATCACCCTTGAGGTGAGTACGTTGGGAGGTGAAACCATAAGCCCCTATCTTTCTATGTGTCCGGTAGAAATGTTTTGCTCATGAGTACGACGTGAGTGTTAGCAATCATAGAAGACTATATGATGGTTGAGTATGTGGACTTGCCTAAAGGCTTCGACACGTGACCCTTCCTGAAAAGATGATGAATTGTAGTTGCAAAGTTGACTGAGAACATAGTTTGTTGGTTCCTAATAGAGTTTTTGCTTTATACTTCAATTGTGTGATGAACTATTACTTATTCATGAGAAGTATATGATAAAAACTTCTATGATAAAAGTCCTATGCTCAATTTTGTTGCTGTTATAATAATCAACATGATGCTTCTATGTCCGTATTTTGTTTTTATCGACACCTCTCTCTCTCAAAGCATGTGGACATGTTTTTTTCGATTTCGGTTTCTCTTGAGGACAAGCGAGGTCTAAGCTTGGGGGAGTTGATACGTCCATTTTGCATCATGTTTTCTTACTGTTATTTATAATGTTTTTATCCATAATAATCCTTTTTCGAGTAATTCTAATGCCTATTCTCTCATAATTTGCAAGGTACACACCGAGAGGGAGAATTCCAGCAGCTGGAAATCTGGACCTGGAAAAGCTACGTCAGGCTACCTATTATGCACAACTCCAAAAAAGTTGAAACTTCACGAGGATTTTTTATAGAATATATAAGAATTATTGGAGCCAATAAGTACCAAAGGGGGCCCACCAGGTGGGCACAACCCACCTGGGCGCGCCAGGGAGCCCAGGCGCGCCCTGGTGAATTGTGCTCCCCTCGGCCCACCTCCGGTGCCCATCTTTTGGTATATAATTCATTTTGACCTAGAAAAAATAAGGGGAGGACTTTTGGGACGAAGCGTCGCCGCCTCGAGGTGGAACTTGGGCAGGAGCACTTTTGCCCTCCGGCGGAGCGATTCCGCTGGGGGAACTTCCCTCCAGGAGGGGGAAATCATCGTCATCATCATCACCAACAACTCTCCCATCTTGGGGAGGGAAATCTCCATCAACATCTTCAACAACACCATCTCCTCTCAAAACCTAGTTCATCTCTTGTGTTCAATCTTGTTACCGGAACTATAGATTGGTACTTGTGGGTGACTAGTAGTGTTGATTACATCTTGTAGTTGATTACTATATGGTTTATTTGGTGGAAGATTATATGTTCAGATCCAATATGCTATTTAATACCCCTCTGATCATGAGCATGTTTATCATTTGTGAGTAGTTACCTTTGTTCTTGAGGTCACGGGAGAAATCATGTTGCAAGTAATCATGTGAATTTGATATGTGTCCGATATTTTGATAGTATGTATGTTGTGATTCCCTTAGTGTCATGTGAACGTCGACTACATGACACTTCACCATATTTTGGGCCAAAGGGAATGCATTGTGGAGTAGCAATTAGATGATGGTTTCCGAGAGTGATAGAAACTTAAACCCCAATTTATGCGCTATTCCGTAAGGGACCGATTGGATCCAAAAGTTTAATGCTATGGTTAGAATTTATTCTTAATACCTTTCTCGTAGTTGCGGATGCTTGCGGGAGAGTTAATCATAAGTAGGAGGTTTGTTCAAGTAAGAACAACACCTAAGCACCGGTCCACCCACATATCAAATTACCAAAGTAGCGAACATGAATTAAACCAACATGATGAAAGTGACTAGATGAAATTCCCGTGTACCCTCAAGAATGCTTTGCTTATCATAAGAGACCGTTCTGGCCTGTCCTTTGCCTCAAAAGGATTGGGATACCTCGCTACACTTTTTTTACTACTATCGTTACTTTCTCGTTACAAATTATCTTGCTATCAAACTACTCTGCTACTTACAATTTCAGCACTTGCAGACATTACCTTACTGAAAACTACTTGTCATTTCCTTCTGCTCCTCATTGGGTTCAACACTCTTACTTATCGAAAAGAGATACAATTCATGCCCTATACTTATGGGTCATCAAGGCTATTTTCTAGCGCCGTTGCCGGGGAGTGAAGCGCCTTTGGTAAGTGGAATTTGGTAAGGAAACATTTATATAGTGTGCTGAAATTTATTGTCACTTGTTACTATGGAAAACAATCCTTTGAGGGGTTTGTTCGGGGTATCTTCACATCATACGGAACCACAATTAATTACCCCTCAACCTACTGCACCTATTGAAAAATATTGAATATGAAATTCCTTCGGGTATGATAGAACAACTGCTAGCTAATCCTTATGCAGGAGATGGAACCGAACATCCTGATATGCACTTGATATATGTAGAACAAATTTGTGGATTGTTTAAGCTTGCAGGTTTACCCGGAGATGAAATTATGAGAAAGGTTTTACCTTTATCTTTGAAGGGAAAAATCATTGTCATGGTATAGGCTATGCGATGATATTGGATCTTGGAATCGGAATCGTTTAAAATCGGAGTTCCACCAAAAATTTTATCCGATGCATACAGTTCATTGTGATCGGAATTATATATATAATTTCTGGCCTCGTGAAGGAGAAAGTATCGCTCTAGCTTGGGGGAGGCTTAAGTCAATGTTATATTCATGCCCCAATCATGAGCCCTCAAGAGAAATTATTATCCAGAATTTTTATGCTCAGCTTTCTCGTAATGATCAAACCATGCTTGATACTTCTTGTGCGGGTTCTTTTATGAAGAAGACTATTGATTTCCAGTGGGATCTTTTGGAAAGAATTAAACGCAACTCTGAAGATTGGGAACTCGATGAAGGTAAAGAGTTAGGTATTAAACTTAAGTATGATTGTGTTAGATCTTTTATGGATACCTATGCTTTTCAAAAGTTTAGCACTAAATATGGACTTGACTCTGAGATAGTAGCCTCCTTTTGTCAATCATTTGCTACTCATGTTGAACTCCCTAAATAGAAGTGGTTTAAATATCACCCACCTATTAAATAAGAAATTAAAGAACCGGTACCAATTAAAGAAGAAACTATGCTTTATAATGTTGATCCAGTTGTTCATTCTGCTTATATTGAGAAACCGCATTTCCCTGTTAGGATAAAGGAACATGCTAAAGTAAGTAATGTTAAGTTAACAGTTTGGTCCAACAATTGCTTCATTTTATAGTACTGTTCTCAAGCATTCTTGGTTTCGCTAATTGTCTTATCTTCTAGTATATGTTCTATTCTGAAATGTCGTGCTCAGTTAACTGTTTTGGTTCATTTGTTCTGTTGTCCAGTTAACAGTTTGGTTCAATTCTGCAATTTGATTTTTATTGGTTGTGTGTACAATTTTGTATTGGTATGCATGTGAGAAATAAATCGAATTTGGCTATACTCAATACATATTCTACTGATAGTATGGAAACTCTTAGTTAACCTGATCAAGATCTTCCTTATATGTGTTGCAGGGAAACAATGGGAGGCACTGTAGTTTACCATCGAGATTTGCTCATGCATGGTCCTTTTGCTAATAGCACATTATTGTGCAGTTGCAGGAATCATTCTAATATTTAGGTTTCTTATAATTTGGTCTTGCACATGTAGATCCTGTTGTCATAGGCTTAGACCCACTATTCAACCCATTTTGCATATGGGGAAATGAGATGTCCATGAATATCAGTCAAGTCAAGAAACTCAAAAAGATTGTTATCATAAAGAAACTTGCGACGAATAACAGCAAGATCTTTGTTTGCACAATGAAGAAGACATCATCAACTATAGGATGGTTGTCGGTGTCAAAATCGGCGGAGCTCTTGTAGGGGGTCCCGAACTATGCATCTAAGGTGGATGGTAACAGGAGGCAGGGGACATGATGTTTTACCCAGGTTCGGGCCCTCTTGATAGAGGTAAAACCCTACGTCATGCTTGATTGTTCTTGATGATATTAGTATTACAAGAGTAGATCTACCATGAGATCAGAGAGGCTAAACCCTAGAAGCTAGCCTATGGTATCATTGTATGTTGTCCTACGGACTAAAACCCTCCGGTTTATATAGACACCAGAGGAGGCTAGGGTCATACAGGGTCGGTTACAAAGGAGGAGATATGCATATCCGTATTGCCTAGCTTGCCTTCCATGCCAAGTAGAATCCCATCCGGACACGGGACGAAGTCTTCAATCGCGTATCTTCACAGTCCAACAGTCCGGCCAAAGAATATAGTCCGGCTGTCCGGAGACCCCTTAATCCAGGACTCCCTCAGTAGCCCCTGAACCAGGCTTCAATGACGACGAGTCCGGCGCGCAGTGTTGTCTTCGGCATTGCAAGGCGGGTTCCTCCTCCGAATACACCACGAAAGAGTTTGAATACAAGGATAGTGTCCGACCCTGCAAAATAAGTTTCACACACCACCGTAGAGAGAATAATATTTCCACAAATCTAATTTGCTGACATGTTTTGATAGCATGACATCACGCCATGGCCCGGTCATTATTTGAACCGTTTTTCTTTAACCAGCCCCGCACATAACGCGAGGCAGTTTCTTGACACGTCTTGTCAAAGCAGAGATCGTGTTCCCCTTATCACGGGATTCTCATCAATACAAATGTGGGTAACCCAACCGTGCCTATTGGTATGACTCCTAGATCTTAGGTAAGTCTCAAACGGCCACGAGGGGGACGCCTAATATTCACCCTCTTTATAAAGGGATAGGGCTTTTTCTTTTTTTCCTCCCGCACTCAATCGAATCATTCCCCCGCCTCGAGTTCTAACACCCAAAGCTCAGGTTAGGCGCTTCGGACCTTCAATCATGTCCGGATCCAGCCTTCAAGGCCGGTGGATGCCTTCCTCAATCATAGAGGAGGACATCAAGAAGTTGAGGGAGGCCAGATATCTGACCGCCGAAATTTCGCATAGGCTGCCCGCCCGAGGGCAGGTCGTCCGTACTCCCGAACCCAACGAGAGCATCATGTTCGTCTCCCACTTCCTCCGAGGACTAGGCCTTGCTCTGGATCCCTTTGTTAGGGGTCTTATGTTCTATTATGGGCTGGATTTTCATGATCTGGCCCCGGATTCCCTTCTTCACATCTCGTCATTCATTGTCGTATGTGAGGCCTTCCTCCGCATTACCCCTCACTTCGGCATGTGGCTCAAGACCTTTGATGTGAAGCCGAATATGGTCGAGGGGCAGTATGCAGCATGCGGAGGTGCGGAGGTGCTTTAATAAGCAAAATTGTTGATGCTCCATGGCCAAAGGGTTCTTTTCCAGAGGTTCCCGGATTGTGGCAGCGGGAGTGGTTTTACGTCACAGCTCCCCGGAGTGCCAAATGGGTAGCTGCCCCCACCTTTCGCTCAGGCCCCCCACCACAACTAATGTCATGGATCAGCAGGGGGCTGAGCTGGGGTCCAGCCAAGGACGTGCCAATACTGCAGAGCCGTATCCGAGATCTCTTCGAGGGAGATTTCAGTCCGGTTATGGTAATGCAAGTTATGCTGGTTCGTCGAGTCCAGCCTTGCAAACGCCGACCCCTCCATATGTGGGAATTCAACCCAGAAGGACCGCGCGCTATTCAGCATTTCTTCAGCATGACACACGAGGAGATGTACAAAACATTCTTCGGACCCCAAATAGAGTGTCCGGACACCATCGAGGACGTGGGCCTAAGCTGCAACCGCCCCGCTGCCCAAGTAAGTAATCCCATGGCCGAACACACTGTCCTTTTATTTATCATGACATTATTCTGAAGAATCGCTCTTTGACCAGGACTGGATAACAAAGGCGAAGCTGATCCGGTGTTCAGCTCCCCTTCCTGAGGGGTTGGACAATCTGGTGCTGGAAAAGATGCTCGAGCCAGCACCTTGTCTAGTGCCCTCAAAGGAAGATGAAGGGGGGAATAAAGAGGGCGAAAGCGGGCCCCCATCGCTATCTATTCCAATCGAGGGAATGAGCGCCTCCGCGGGGGAGGATAACCAAGGGGAAGAATCTGGCATTCTTTCTCCCCGGGGAAGGAAGAGGACTACCTCTGAAGATCCGGAAACTAAGGTTTCCAAACGGGAGAAGAAATCTCCGCCAGAGGGTACTGCCTCGGAGGGTATTCTGGCCGCACAATGTCCGCGCGGGGATCAGCCCTCTACCGAGCTGTAAGTAATCGAAAAGTACTTAATAGTGAAGATATCCTATCTTACTTCCGAAGACAATAATCGATGCTTATAAATTGTAGTCCGGATCGCAGCCCTTCTCGACAGAGTTCATCTTCGGGGGATCTTCTTCTGGAGATGATGGAGAGTGAAACGCCTCCCCCGGACTCCCCAACTCAAGAAGCGAGCGACCTTGAAGTGTCGTCGCGAAGGGTATCTTTGGATCCACTAGGGCCAGAGGATAACCCTTTGGCTGCCCGGCATCCCCAGTATCCGGCTCCTGAGGGGAGCGACAGCAAGGGTCTGTACAGTGTGCGGTCGGACGCGCTGAAGGATCTTCTGGGGCAAGCTGTCGTCTCGGAAGCGTGTTGTACGCTAATGGGTACGGTAATTGAAAGGATTTCATCCGCTGAAAGCGGTTTGCACGAAGCTTCTATGAGTCTGCTGAAAGGCTCCGAGGTACGTGAAACAATATATGCCTTTAACAGTACCGCATACGTTAGGTATGCCCATGTAGATAGTAGCCCCTGAGACTCTGGTTGTCGTCGGGAACGGCGGCAAACAGCAGATCATAGTCCCAGGTAATAACCAGATTGCCTTTATGTGCAGGTGGTTGAAGCTCCGGTGGTTAGCCGGACTGATGGTTTTGCCGAACTAAAGCGGCAACTGGATGCGGCAGATGCCGACATCGTGCTTGTCAACAAGCGGCTTGACGAGGCACAGGGTGAGTGATTTTTCTGGTGATCGTCACGTAATAAGAGCAACATAATGCTAGTATCGTTAATATGTTGTGACTACAGATGGAGCTGCCATCGTGGAGACCCTTCGGGTGGAGCTTTCCCGAGCAAGGAGCAAGCAAGGAGTAGCAATGCGGCCGCTTTAAACGCGGCCGAAGAGTTAAGGGCCGAACAGGCCGCTTATTGCGAGAGTAAGGAAAAAATAGCCAAGATGGTTGTAGAGTTAAAAGATGCTGCTCACCGTTACCGACTTCTTGAAGAAGAAGACCGGGCGAAGGCGACGGGCCTGGAGAAGGCCCGGGTGGCCGCCAAGGAAGCCCGCTCCAAAATTAGAGCGACGAAGGAGGAGATGAATCAAGCTGCAGATATCGTGTCTGGGAAGCCCTTCTTGTTGCGGACTAAGTTCGGAGATCCGAAATATGCTCCTCTGGACCGGCTATGGAGTTATGCGGACGCGTACATGGATTTGGCTGTAAGTGCTGCTGACGCAGCCGAGTACTTCAAGGATCAGAGAGGTCCCGAAGTGGAAAAGCTGTTTTGGTCATAGTTTCACGCTCCAGTCCGTCCGCTGCTGCTGAATGAGCGATTGACCGGTTGGGCCGAGCTCCATAGGTTGTCCGGACTTGCCATGAGGTCCTTTGTGGGTCACCTGTGGCCGAGAGGGCCAAGGCCGAGTAGCTATTTTAGCTTAGTGCAACAATTCCTTGAAGCTGTGCCATGCGTCGATGCTGTAAAGAGATCAGCGTGCATAGAAGGTGCGCGGATGGCCCTTGCCCGTGTCAAAACATAATGGGCGGAGATGGAGGCCACCACGTTGCGGCACAGGGTTCGGCCATAGGCCGAGTTGCTGCCGAGCACTACTTTGAAGAAGTCCTTGAAGGTGCTCGTTCGATAGAGGCTCGGTGCTCGAAGAATATTATTTTCCAGTGACATGTAGTCCCATTGTACAAACAATGTTTTTTTAATTAATCGAGGCTGTATTTATACTTTTGCCCGAAAGTACTATGATGCCTCTTGTGCGGCTGTTTATGTATATATGTATATAACCTGAAAGTTTGCAGTCGTCGGCTTCCGCCCCCACGCATATAATGCGGGGGTGTTCGCAAAAGATGCATATCCACACTTGATCCAATGTCTTGGTCCGTTAAGGAGGTGATAGCGTAGCAAACGAGGCAATCAGACTATATTGCTTTAACACTTTCACTTAGCCATAGGAGTTTGACAGTGGGGCTACTATATAGCCCCTGGTACTTCTGCGCTTGTCCGAATATGGTGCGCGTACGTACATGACTGGGAAACGGCCCTTCGTTAATGCGGAGGAATCCCAGAGATTCTGATTAGTCATCAAGTGGTTGACCAGTCTCCCGCTATATCATGACAGTCAGTTTTCGGCTTTCTCTACTGAGGTGCTCATCCGGATGAACCAGGGCACAATCGCAGTAGTTCTCCCAGTGCTACCTTAGCCGATATAACGGAACGTAAGGTACCAAAACATGAGAGCCGGGCAAACCCAACATTTGACCAAAGACATGATTCGGAACTGATGCATATCGGGCCAAACTCGCGACGCCGAACACTCCCTAAGGTGTTTGGTCTTTATAACATATACCGGGCTAAACAATGCCCTTTATAAGAAACCCCATGTGTCTGGGTACGTGCAAAATCCTGGCGTGGCCACATGCCAATAACATCGGCATCCTTCTCGATTGTGTGGAGTATCCGGAGGATGTGAGCAACAAGAGACAGTAAAAAAGGTTTACGCAGGGCCTTAATCTAAAAAGAAACCTTTGGACGGGTCCCTGCTGCACGTCTGCGCCAGTGTCTCCATTGTGCCATGTCCTGGGCGGGTGTAGCACGATTGTAACCTGCAAAAGGAAAGAACTTAGGTGAAAGTTGTCGTGCCAAAAAGAATAATGAATTATCAAAATTCCAGAGAAGCTTAGTTGCACTACAAAAAATACACTTCCGTGGTGATACGTGTTTGTCACAGTAGGTCGCTTTTTTTGTCATGCATGTACATCCATGACAAATTTTTAATAGAATCAAGATAGTCATACATGTGCTGTCGTAGAAGTGTTCCATGACATTACCAAAATTATCATCACGGAAGTGTCCACTTCCATGATGATAAATCGCGCGTCATAGAAGTGCTTTCGTCAAGGGTGACCGACACGTGGCATCCACCGTAACGGAACGCCGTTAAGCTATCGGGTCGGGTTTTGGATCCGATAACCCGTTAACAGCCCCGACCAATGGGGATTTTCCGCGTGTAAAATCAGCATTGGCTAGAGGAAACACGTGTTGGCTCATCGTCGGGACGGATGTCATCCACTCACTGGACAGAAGGCGTCTATGGTACGTCGACACGTGGCACGGCCCAACAAGTTTAAATGGGCCGGCCCAACTAAAGGCCCACAAGATTTTGCGGACCATAATGGGCTGGCCCAGCTAAAGGCCCACGAGATTTTGCGGACCATAATAGGCTGGCGCAGCTAAAGTCCCACAAGATTTTGCGGGCCATAATGGGCCGGCCCAGGTAAAGGCCCACAAGATTTTTGTGTGCCATAATGGGCCGGCCCAGGTAAAGGCCCACAAGATTCTTGCGGGTCATAATGGACCGGCCCAACTAAAGGCCCACGAGATTTCGCCAACATTAATGGGTCGGCCCAGCTAAAGGCCCACAAGATTTCGCCGACATTAATGGGCTGGCCCAACTGTAGGCCCACAAGATTTTCAGGACCCTAGTAGGCCGGCCCATTAACTGGCTGCCATGTTTTCGGCCAAATGCCGGCCCATATTTGATCTGGTCCATTAATGGCCTGCCACGCTCCGGGCCTAATAGTGGCCCATATGAGATCCGGCCCGTTAAAAGCATACCATGTTCTGGGCCAAATTACGGCCCAGATTAGGTCCTGCCCTTTAAGAGGCTTCGGGCTCAATTATGGCCCATATCAGATTCGGCCAGTCAACTGGACACTATGCTTTTGGGCCCACTTGCTAAAGGCCCACTTAGTAATTCGGCCTGATATTAGTTTTGGCCTGTTAAGGGCCCGTCTAACATTTCGCCCCTATATTAATTTCGGCCTGTTAAAAGCCCGTCATATAGTTGGGCCTAACTACGGCCTGGTTTGCATCCGGCCTACTCACAGCCGATATCCGATTGGGCCAAACAAGGACCTAGACAATTTTGGCCTGTTAAAAGCCCGTGATTTGATTCGCACAATCATGGGCCGGGGTTCATTTCGGGTTGCTGCGTAACTAGTAGGAATTAAGAACAAACCTACTCTATACAATAAAGAAATTACGACATAGTAACTAAGAATAAACCTACACTACACAATAAAGGATTTAAGGTATATTACATCCACTGGGCATCAAAGTTCGCCACCAGTGATCATAAAGTGCAACGAAGAAGCAGATTACAAAAATTGGGCACCATTGCAGCATAACAAAATAATACTAAACCGAGACCGCTTCCAAGACAGTTCAAGAAAGGTTAGCCTTGCGGGGGAACTGCTGCGCAAGCTGCTGAGCAAGGCTGTGAGACCGGCCTAGCATGTCGGTCATAGCTTCCTGGTGTAGCTGTTTAGCGATGAGGTTCTCATTGGTGTTCTCCGCAATCTTTCTTAGAGATAGGACTTCAAGTCGAAGTTGAGTTGCAGAATGCCTTTCTACTAGAACTTAGGACTGAAGAAGTCGAACTGATTCAGACAACGAATTCTATGAGCTTGTCTGACTGTTAGTCTCAAGTAACTTGAACACTGCATCAAGACAAGACTTTGGGGTTGTCTCGCTATCTTCAATATGTTTTGCCTTCTTTGCTGCAATATATGTTGGGTTTGTCTCACAGCCTTCAGCAGACTTGTGCATGCCATCAGGCATATCACCCTGAAACAAAGCAGAGAGATGGCAGGTTTTGCACGTGTATAAACAAAGATGATAATTGTTCTGTCAATTCTATCCAATTTCAAATTAGAAAATAAAGAGTATGTTCAAAATATCAATAGCATGATTTGGCATTGTTCATAATGCGGGGAGCTTCACCACACTACTGGATTACCATGTCAACATAACAAGCATAGATGAAGGGCAAAGAAAATCATTGTATCTATTTTGGATAATGTGCATGGCATGTTGTTCATATCATCAGCCACATCAGTCAGATAAAACAGGAGATGACAAGGTGCAAACGTGGGCTGCTTCACCACACACTGGATTATAGATCCACAAAAACAAGCATACATATAGGGAGTATTAAGTAATGTGCATGGTATGAATAAGGAATTTGGTTTTACAAGTAAAACTTAGAACTTATGGTTCTTACGAACATGCATTTTGGTAGAAACAGCAAACTAAACAACAGTAAACGCTAGGGAGTATGAGCAAATTAAACAGCAGTTGAGGATAAAGGCTTTAGAAGGACTGACTTACATTAATAGTTAACACCGGCTTTATAATGCCCTTCTCCATGGCAAGGGAAGGATAAATCAAGAATTTCAGCACAAAATCTTCTTCATAAGCATTGCCTCTACTCTACATTTTGTAGAGAGTAATTATAGATATGATAATACTGGAAGGGATAGAGGATAATGAAGATAAGATGCAGATTGATGCTACATAATCAACTACCAATCCCTGGAAGTACAAGCGTTATGGGACAAAATGTACTGACAGGAGCAATGGGCTACACTTCTGCACTGGCATTGTCTGTGTATTCTACTTGTTGGTAAGATTAAATATAGATCTGATCTTTTTTAGTAAATGGTGGGCGAGGGAGATAAGATGCAGAATGCTACAAAATGAACCAATCCCTCTTCCCATAATACAAGAGTGTTTTGAACACTGGTGTACTATACAAAACGTTCTTATATTATGGGACGGAGGGAGTAGCTGTTAATGTAAGTACAGTGATAGACCACATTCAGTCCTTACAAGAGGACTGCAGAGCTAAACCTCTTCAAAAGCATTGGGTTGATTCTAAATTTATGTAAGAGTCCATATGGATCTTATAATGTCCACCAAATGGACGATTACGAGGCTAACATGTGTAGTGATGCTACATAATCAAACAGCTATGAAAGTAAGTATGGTCATACAGGGCAAGAGGTACTCACAAGAGCAATGCAGTGTGCAGTATAGTTGCGAGATTCTGTGGTCCCTTGAGAACGAATGTTCTTCTGCTAACAGTTTTCGTACAAGTGAGACATTAAGGCAAATGCAGAAATGTAGTTCAAATTGTGATATGATATCATAGACAGTACCTTACGCTACAGCCGAGACCAATGTGTAACAAGATTATTCCAGTCATCGTCGGATAAATGTAGCACCGGAGACTTTACAGAAATTTCATTCAGAGGCTTGCCATCGAAGTGCGCTTGCCTCATGTAGGAACAATACTTCATCAACGAGTGCTTGAAAAGCGCAACCAACCCTTGCTCGTCATCACAATCTAGTTTGCGCCTCGCTTATTTAAAAGAATGAAATCTTGTGTCTTCTGTCAGCAGAAACATATGCAGTAATGACCATGAATAACATTAGTACATTACTTACGCGTAAGTTGCGGAGGAAGACTAGAAATTATTCTCTGTCTGCGGTATAATTTTTCCATGAAGGAAAGATGCGCACAAAGTTCCTGACAACAACATAAGGTTCGCCTTCTAAACTGGGAAGAAATGGAACAGGGGTCCTATTTGCTGCAATTGGAGCTCTCTCTGGTTCGAAAAGGGATTTGGCAACTGGATTTGGTGTACTCTTTGCTGGAATGGGGGTTTTGCGTCGTACAGCTGGTGCTATGTCAACTGGCATAATCATATTGTTTGCTGCAGTTGGGTTTGCTGAGTTGGGGCATCAAAAATGACCAGTGTAGTAGGGCTAGAGTCTGCTAGAGTTGGGGTATTTTGTGGGTCAGGTGATATTGCAACTACACCTAATGGGCTATTTGATTTATCAGGTGCCACTACCTTTTCCAAATACTTTGCTTGTGCTCCTCCACGATCAGCAATCGCCCTCTTCCTTTTGAATGTCTGATACACAAGAACAACATTTGAATGGATAAATATGGTATGATGACAGATGGAATATGTAATGAAAATGGATAGGCAGGGCGTATTCACATACACAATGTGTAAACTAAGCTAATGGCAGTTCAACAAAGTAGAAGCAATGCAAAGCATTAGTTGCAAGATATGTGCGAGCAATGTAACCTTGGAAAGTTAGAGCAAGTACCTTGATGGGTGAATAAGATAGGGCATCTTCCTCTGACTCCTCCACTAGGGAGCTACATTGACTTAGGTCTCCCTCTAGCTTAGAATCACTGTTAGGATCATATTCTGAGCATGAATCTGTAGGTGGAGAGTGTTTGCATTGCATTGCATCCAGACTTGATTTCAGTCCCTTAATGCCAAGTTTGACAGCCATGGCATTGTTCTGCTTTATTCTTTTCATGCACGCAAGCTCATAATCATTATGATGCTGTTCAGAATCTGAGATTCATGAAAACATAAAAAGTAGTCAGATTATCTATGGAATGCATTGCGGTTTCAACTTGGAGAGTGTCTCCCTATAAACCCCTGCATATGCAAAGTTCACCTCCCCAACCGTGCTGACCAGACCACACACAGAGATACACACCCGAGCAGCGAACATGCATTTTCGAAACTAATTTAGGAACATTTAGCTGACCAATTAAACAACTCTGTTTTAATAATATCAGATTCGTATTTGAACAACTAAGCTTGTTTAGCTTGATGGGTGGAGCAGTGTTATTATGACACGAAGCATGTATTCTGATCGTATAGTGATCATAAAAGAGGGAAACTCTAAGCATATATTTTTTAGCAAAAGAGGATTTCCCCTATGATTTCTATTAAAGAAACCACCACGGAACCAACATGATCAATTAAACCCTAAGCATGATCAATTAAACCATATTATGGCTGTGCCATGGCAGATTTGAAGCTGCAAACCGGAGAAATGATATTTAGCATCCATTGTTTGCTTCGAACTAAGAACTAAATTCTAAGAGCTGAAAAGAAAGTAGAGTAACCAAGTTAAGATCTATTTTCTGGTTGAGATCAAAAAGTTGAGGAGATATGAAGTACCACCTCTCTTGCGGCGCCGTGTAGGCATCAGGGGTGCGATGGCTGTCGGTGGCATTGAAGCAGATCTGCGACGGTAGACGGGTGCATCGGGGGATAAGTCCCGTTGCGGTGGAAGAGGAGGTCGTGTGAGCGGCCCCGACAAAGAGGACGACGGCGCCGATGAAGCGAGAGGATGCGATGCAAGGCTATTGGTCCGTCGCCGTCGATGAGAAACGTCCATCTCTAGCAGTGGACAACGCGGTCTTGGTAGGTGCTCCGGCATGGTGGAGGACGATGGCGATGGATGTGGTGGAGGACGGCGGCGATGGATGGGGTGGCGGATGGAGGCTGGTGTGGGAATGGGGTGTTCTAGCGCAGACGGTGTGTGAATGGGAAAATGGAGGGAGAGGTACGGGGAACCATGTTTTTGGGACACGCCTGTCTGAAATATGGGAAAGTTACGAACTTATCCCCCGTTTCAAATTTGGACGTCTCGTCGGTTGGGGATAGGACGGTAATCTCACATCTCCCAAATATTTGTCGGTAACTTTTTCGGGCGACGAGAGGGTGTTTTGCCGCCCATGGTGTATGAACGGGGCTGATAGGTAGGGCGGTCGTGTCACATCTGATGGAAGTTACACATCTACCCCTATTTAAAATATTAGCCTACATAGATTTCGGAGGAGAGGGTGTTTTTCCGCCCACGGTTGGCGCCCATGGTGTATGAATGAGGCTGACAGGTAAGGCGGTTGTGTCACGTCTGATGGAAGTTACACATCTGCCCCTATTTAAAATATTAGCCTACATCTATTTCGGACGAGGAGAGGGTGTTTTGCCGCCCACCGTGTATGAATGGGGAATGGAGGGAGAAACAGAGGTCTTTCGGACGAGCTTGAATCAAATGAGTTTTGCCGCCCATGTTTGACACCCACCGTGTCGGAATGGGCTCAGAGGTGGTCGTGTCATGTCTAATTGAAGTTACTAACCTACCCCTATTTAGAGCAGTGGAAATCGGGCCGATGGATTGTTCGTGTAATGGGTAGACAGTAATTTCCATCTCCCAAACACTTGGCTTCGGGCAGCCGATGTGGGAGTGGACATTTTGCTGTTTCTTTCGAATTTTGGGACAATAAGCATCCACATTTACCCTGGCAACTAAATTCGAATCCATTTTGTATTCCTATATGAATCTTTATAAATAATTCTATGTGTTTTATATATCTTCAAAAGGACGACAAAGATGTATTCCACTGTCATATATGAATATGGTTTACAAATGCCGATACTCAAATTCAGAAACTAGAATCCAGTTTAAGGTGAATTCGAACATTTGGAACACTTCATGTCCAACTCAAATGTCACACGCAGCATAATGTGTACTCCCATTTAGATATGTACAGAAGCGATGTATCAAGATTCAAATACCGAGTCAATCAACCAAGAATGTACGGAACTAACAGACATATAAACACTTATAGAGTATATGGATCAATAATATCAACTAACATACATAAGCCAGGCCGTTGTACTTTTTTGGCTACAACAGCATCCTTTTTTTAGCCAGCATCTTAGCCCTTTCCGATGCGTGCCACTTATGGTCCATCTATACTACTATTGCTGAATGCACATTCAGCCCGATTGGCATATTTGTAGGTCTTGCACAGCAATCCAAATGAAATGTCTCCGAGTCTTATCAATTAATACAGACTTGTGCTCAAATAAAATTACAAACAAAAAAACAAAAAACAATTATTACATGATCTCTAAAACAAATGGTTTGATTGATTACATGAACAAACAACACAAAGGTTATTCAACTATGGAAAGAACATTTCACCTATGATTTACCAAGTAGGAATTTAATTTCCTTTTTTCCTTCAGGACCTTAACAATCTGGTCAGTCTCAGCTTGCTTCGTTTTGAAATCCACCAACTATTTAATGGTTGTCTTGAGTACTGCTTGTGATTGTGTTGTTTGCTTCCTCAACATGTCAACTTCATCTCTAAGTGCAGAAGCAGAATCTCTTTCTACCACTAGTTTAGCCTCTAGAGCATCAGCAGTTGGCAATTCATAATGCACGATTGGGCCGGTGCCACTGCTGTGGGATGATGCAACGTCCATGGGGACCTCGCTCTTTGATCTTGGGCTAAACTATTTTTTCATTAAAGTTCTGATTGGATTCAGAAAAGTTGAAGTTAGAAAAACATGTCAACTGGGAGTTATAACAGACCAGTTAAACAAACAAGGAATTAAAGAGTTTCAATTGGATGCTGAAAAGTAGTTATTAACATCATTGTAACCCGCTGTTGCAGCAGCAAAGCAGTTAAACAAACAAGTAGATATTTAAGTTAAGGCAAACAGGTAATTCTTAACAATAAGTATCAAACACATAGATAGGCGCAGTCTACAATATGATTAACAGGCTGTGCCATTATGTAATCAGTAGCAAACTAAATTAGGCCAAGCAACGTAATTGAACAATTTTGCAATAAGTGGCTAACTAAAATTCCGAGAAGCAGGTAACTAAACTTACGCTAGTTCTTTGTACAGGCACACTGCAACCTCTTTTTCGCTTACAAGGTTGTATGAAGGAGTCCATGGCATCAATTGCTTGGATACGCAGTCCCAATACTTCTTTCTTCCCACACTCCATGGGTAAGTCGAATGGTTAATTTGATAAGATGGTGCATCCTTGATATGTTATATGAGGACGTGTAGTCAGACTAGTTGTAGCCAAACACATCACACTGGCTTTTACTGTATATTTCATGCGATTACTTTTGGCATATCGAGATCTAAGCAATCTACAATAGGATGAAAAGACTGGCATCCTTCACATTATTGGCGAACTCAGTTCATAGAAACAAGCAATTCAACCATTCTGTGGGTAAATCAAAAGTGCCACTGGAATATTTTTTTCACTATCCAATCATACACGCAAAAAGGGGCGACGCCACCATAGGGGCTGGTATGGGCGGCCGCCTCAGGTGGCTGGAAAGTGTGCACCTAGTTTGAGTCGTCCAGGTTGGCCCACGCTAGTTTTGTTCATCCCAACGCACGAGCAGGCAATGTAAAAAATGAAGAAAAATGTTTCAATTTGGATGGGCTAATAACATAAGTGCAAGGCAGGCCCTATAGCAGGCTCGCGGCCCAAACGAGCGCCTCCCATATCGATTGACAGCAGGAAAAACCCCAATTCATTCGCTCCAGCCTCCAGTCTGGTTTACTCCTAGCCTAGGCGCCGCTGGACAGACCGACACAGCACTTCCTCGTGCCCTCGTTGGAGGGCGGTCGCCGGGCTTCAAGCGAACGGAAGGACAAGAAGATGAAGATCCAACCCTGGGTGTAGCCTGCGTGGGAGGTAGCTGCGGCAGCATGTGCATGGCATCGAGCTTGCGCAAACGGACAGTCGCAGCTTGCAAGAGTAGCATGCACAACGAGCAGGTACATCACATCCCTGATTATATCTAATTCAACTCTTCAATTTCTGGCCAATAGTTAAGCCTGACGGTGTTGTAAAACTGCTTGTATGTAGGGAATCTATGAGAAAATGAAACCAATTTCTACTTATTTTATGACTCCCCCAATCAATACTGAACTGACTGAATCTGATGTATCTAATCAAGTTTCCGGTGCAAACATACAAGCTCATGTTGTTCTTGAGCCTGAATTGTTTAATGAACAGACTGCTAATGAAGGATTTGATGCAAACATTTTACATGCTCCCGGTGATGAACATATAGTGTCTAATGAGGGATCTAATTCAAGCATTTTGCAAGCTCATTGAAGGATTTAGTGTCTAATGATTATCTACTATGTTGAGAGAGACAGAGATTTGCAGGCATTGATGACAAGCAAATTATAGTGCATTTTCATAGCTTGAGGAAACGTCGAGGGCATCTACCAGAAAGTCCCCGTATCATGACAACATAGCATAAATACTTTTCTAATCTGTTGTTTGAAACTATTGGCATACTTGTGCAGGATAGATATATTGATATGCAGTTTGCGCACTGGTTATACGTGCAATTACACTTCGATATTTTCAGCCAAAGAATGAATAATTCAAGCAGGTATAGACCATGTTCGTAGTCCTTGTACACCATGTTGCATTTTGTGTTTTTTGGTGCTTGCATCATTTAGTGTTTATAATCTAAACTACTTTGGATCATTAGCTAGTTTTCAAAGTGCATGTAGCTTCACATTTCTCAAGTTATGTTGATTTCCGGAGTGCAAGTGCCTTCGTATTTTTTAAGTTAAATGTTCGCCCCTGGTAACTTGAATTCGTGGATCAGCCACTGCGCACAAATAATACACGAATGCCAGTACGAATTAAATGAAATGCAGGGACTTACACTAGCTCGTTGTACAGGCTCACTGCAGCTCTGCTTGCGCTTGAGATGTTCCATGTACAAGTCTATGTTACCACTTGCTTGGATGTGCAGGCCTTGTGCTCCTTGCATCCCCCTCTGCATTTTTTACATGGCGAATGGTTGATCAAATAAGAGGAATCGACCTTGATGTTGTACCGAAGGACAGATACTTACAAGGTTATGCGGGTGTGCAGGATGTGTACCAGATCCCGTAGCGCCATCATGCTTCGCTAAAATATGGATTTGCTTATTTCAGATGATATCTCCAGAAGAAATAAGAATTAAGGTCAGATTTGCATAGGTGTGTAAGCTAAGAGAGCAGTGAAAGGATATCCAAACATTGTCGGAACAGTGCACAAGGGAGTGATGTGTGGATACCTAGATCGGGCCGGCATTTGGGCATGCTCCCCTAGCTAGAGTGCGGGTCACTTCAGAGCTGTTGAGGGTGATGCACTGGCGTTGGCTGGCCGTGCACGGATGTAGATCTTGAGTGGCAGCGGAACGCTACGATGCAGTGGACGAGACCATTGGTGAAGCCCCAATGGCCTCGGGGGCGGAGGTGCGACGATGTGCTCGGTGAAGTAGCCCCGGTGAGCTGGGAGACGACGTCGGTGAAGCGCACCTGATGCGGTGGAACCCGGTGTCTGTGAGGCACGTCGGTTGCGGCGGCCGACGTTGTCGGTGGACCACCCGGTGCGGTGGACGAGGGCGTAGATGAGGTAGCTCCGGTTCGGTGGTGAAGCGCGACCGTCGTCTTCGTCGTCATCATTCGGCACAGAGGTGGGGAACGGTGGGGAAAGAGACGAGATGAGGGGCGATTCGAGGGTTGGCGGCGAATTAGGGATTTGAGCAATCTGGGAGCGGAAGGGGACGGTGGAGAAGAGAGATTTTGCAGGGCTGGAATTGGGGCCGCCAGATATTTCAATCTGAAACGTGGAAGTGTGAACTTATATTGTCATCTTCCTTTTGGGGGGGAGGGGGTGGGTGGCTAGGTGCTACGCGTCCATCCGACACACGCGACCACCCCAACAGGACTATGCTTCGGTGCCTTAAGGCACCTGCCTTTGTGTCCATGACATATGGGCCCAACAGGTGGCTGGCCCACATGTCAGTGACCCAAAGGCAGTTGCCTTTAAGGCAACAAAGCAGCGTCCACCCCGACACGACCCTGGTTTGCCTGGTGCACCTACATTTGAGAATGCAAATGAATCTTCTTTCATTTGCAAACGAATCTGTATGTATTACCATGTCTGTGTTTTCCTTGCAATAATTAGTCATTCGAAACGAGATACTCCATCCGTTCACTTTTGTAAGTCGTTTCAGACAACTTAAAATGAACTGTTTTGCACATTGTCTGAGATGTCTTCAAGGTCTTATAAAAGTGAACAGAGGGAGTACTATAAATTAATTAATGAGGAATTATTTGAAAAAAAAATTGAAACGGTACCCACGCTAACGTGGATTAGAGTGTGTGTCACATAATTAGTTATTTGAATTAGAGTGTGTGTCATGTAGTTAGTTATTTGAATTAGAGTGTGTGTCACGTAGCGATCTCCAATTCTAACGTGGATTTCGCATTTCACTGTATCCATGCTACTTCTTTAATACAAATTCATATGTATATGATGAACACCATGGTAGTGAGAAAACTTTTGGATGGATTCAAACATATGACCTACAAAATAGCACAACAAACTGAGTCAATGTCAACTTTTCAAAACTTAGTATGGCACGAATTCGAAATAATTACCCATATGCCCGGTCCTCAGTTCAAATCTTACAATGTACACTGAATTGAAACATTGATATTAAGTCTCGTACTATGTACATTCAAATGTTGTTTTTAGCCCCCACCCCCCGCACAAACGCTACATACTTCCTGTATCGGTCAATCTTCCTCTCCTAACCACCTTAGGAAGCTATCGGTTTCCAACACACGTTCATTCTTTCTCTCCATGTTTCGATCTCAAAGTCTCTCAACTACACAACCCCTTTTTCCTCTCTGTTACCAAATGTATTTACCTCACACACCCGCCATTGCACCCCATGCCGAGCTCT
>NC_041380.1:108818116-108830533 GCF_002162155.2 Triticum dicoccoides | reverse complement strand
ATTGCATATCTAGCCCCCAACCTCTCATGCATGCGCATGCACGCACGTTGTATATCTAGGTCACTCCCTTGAGACTGTCTCACTCTTTCTTCCGCACGGCGGGTCACACTCGCTCAATCTCGCTCTCTTTATCTGAGTCTCGTTTAACCTTGTTTTCTTTCACACACAAATGATATATCTCCCTGTTCGGGCCTCGATCGACACACTCTATACTCTCTCACGCAGATTGTCTATCTAGGTCAATCCATCCAAGCCGCCACCACTCTTTCGACCTCATGGTGGGCCACTCTCACTCAATCTCTCTCTCTCTCTCTCCGTATGTCTCGATTGACCTCGCTCTTTCTCAGACAAAAACGATCACCATGTTTGAGCCCAATTCGACCTATTCACATTATATACTCTCTCATGCACATCGTCTATCTAGGTCACTCTCTCCAACCCGTCTCACTCTTTCGATCGCACGGCGACCCTATGTGATTGGTTGACCTTGCTTCCTCCCACGCACAAAATATATCTACACGTCTGTGACTGGATCATCTCTCAAGCTCTATCTTACAGCCCTCACCCTTGCCAAAAAGCTCAATCGGACAATATCTCTCCAGAGGATATATATTTGTTCAATGAATGTCGGACCACACTCACTTTGTGTCTCTATCTATATGTCTCTCGATTGACCTCGCTTTCTCACACCATATCTTCCACGCGTTGAAGCTACTACCTCTCCATCCCTCGCAAAGCCGGAGCTATTTACATTGCGAGGGGCACTCCAACCTTGGATTAATTTGTGTAGGCATTTATTCCGGTCGGTTTAGATTATATTTTCGTAGCATTCGGCCCACAACTACTCCAATCACCGTAGTGGGTAATTAAGCTATGAGGAGCACCTAATATGAGCACCGGGGAGCCGTTGGATCAAAGATGCAGCGGCACACACGAGGCCTGAATGTTTTATTTGCAAAAAAAAACTTTGGAGAGTTTGGAAATTGCGCATAATTACAAAGACTACTCCCAAGCCATTGGATCTCACTTCCAACGGTGTAAAAACTCGTATCACCATAGTATCTAAGTTGCGGGGTGGATGTGATATTCTATGCCGCTGTCATTTTTGTTCGTAAACTTGCAAAAAACGTGTAACTCGTGCTGTTACTTGTCTAACCGCGCAAAGTGTTTGTTCAAAAAAACCATCCTGCACTGAAATATCGGAACAACACACGGGGGTCCCACTTGTCATTAATCAAATTTGGACCTAAAACTAACAAATCTGAAAGACGAGATTCGAACGGGCAACCTGGACTACAAAGCGTAAGTCGATAGCCTGAAAAAATGAACAGTTGTTGGCTTTGTCCCATAACTTGATTTTATATAGTACTTGCATTGAGTAGAGTAGAGGGAGTGCCTCGTCAACACGTGCATGACTGTTATCTCACTTACTGGTGGGTCCCAGGTCTACGATCTCAATCTCTCTTCTCTCCATCGTCTAACCTTTGCACGGGCACACACGAAGAGCGGCACTAGCTTGCCGTGGTGTTATTACAACTAAAAAAACTTGGAAAATAGAAGAATCGCCTAGAACAAGAGACGTTGTGGCTGGTCGAGATGGAGCTAACCACATCTATCCTCCGTGCCACGTTTGCATGATGAAGTTGTGTGGCTAGTGGGGTGTTTTCAACCGACTGGCTGGGTCCCGAGGTCAAACCATAGGTACTACGTCTGATACAGTATATTTTTACATGCACATTTTTCCTCCATGCCGAGACGTGGCACACCCTACCGCGCGGTTTCGGGGTCCTCCCGGGTGGTGCACACATATATTCTTCTTGGTGTGGGATGCCCTACCGCGCGTTTTATGTGTCCTCCTCGGTCGTAGCGCCAAAGCAAGTAAATGAGTCGTCAAATCATGAAAGACCACCTTTCCCGCCGAGTACATCAGTGAAGCACGGTGGCTAGCTAGTTGGGCTAGTTCGACCGATTAGCTAGGCCACCGCCACATTTGTTTTTTCACCCCTTTTTTTATCTACTTGCCGGCAGGTAAATTTAAATATCCACCGCGGCGTTGCTCTGGTGTTTGGGTGCGTCAGGATTTTTAATTTTTTGATCGGCGGGAGCAGGCGCGGAAGCAATTAGTCACGATGACTCCACCTGTACCCACTGCTCCTTGATGTGAGAAGTCGTCGACTGGTGTTTTACCGTGGTGAAAACCAAAAGATTCCCCGCTCCCTCCGCCTTCCCGTAGATTGCATTGCCTTTCAGCCGTTTCACCCCCTTTGCTTCCTCTCCCCATTGCTTCTACCTGGTGCCATGGCGGCGCAGCAGATCACGGAGTCCGAGGTGAGGCTCCTGACACAGGAGCTCCATGCCAAGGATGCGGAGCTCAGGGCCAAGGACGTGGAGCTCCATGACCTCAAGGAGGAGAGGAGTGCCATGCTCCTCCGTTATGTGCGGGAGTTCACGGAGCTTCAAAAGCGGCAGGCATCCACCACAAAGATGCTCGAGGCGTCGGCGGCGTTGCTGCAGAAAGCAGGAGATACGATAGGCCGTCAGGGGAGCCGGCAGGAGCGTGAGCGGGCCGATCATGACGAGGTCCAGGATCGCCTCAGCCACTTGGTGAACCAAGTTGCCACGCACGTGTTGCGGCTGCGCGATGCCTACCGTCGTGCTAGCGCGATGATGCCGGCCGTTGGGCTAAACCCGTTCGACCACCCGGTCGACTTCAACGAGACGCGGCTTCCTGACCTGGTCTCCTTCTTCACCTATATCTCCGAGGAGCTGAGCCGTCTCTGCGCGATGGTGGGGGTTGAGCTGGACAAGGAGGGGTTGCGGGTTTCCGTCGCCGTTGCCGGGCGAATCCTTTCAGGGCTCCGTCACCGGGATCCATTCGTGCCATTGGACGCCGTCTTTGACGAGCTGGCTCCCGTCGACCGGGAGTGGGCTCTGCGGGCGGTTGCACCCTGCATCAGCAATGTCGTGCGCCTCGAGAAGCAGAGGGACTTCGGTGGTGTTTAGGCGCCCTCTGCATGGTCATGTCCATGTCTCGGCGCAACATGACCGTTGGATCAAACTCAGACGATGCAGATCAGTCACTGCAGCACAAAGCGTGTGGGTGTGTTTGGTTGCATTCTCATCTCAATATAGTTGTTTTCTCTTCGTGTATTTTTGTCAACCTACTAGTGTGGACTCATGCACCCTTCATGCACTCTGCCAAACACCCAAAAGTGGGTCGAGAAGGGAACTTTTGCTCCCATCCCGTGCACCCTTCATACACCCAGCCTAACACTATTCGTGCTTCATATGGTTCATGTTTCGTGGAGTACTGTAGCACCGTACTCTCCATGCGCTGTGGACCTAGTTCTGTTAACATTGATCTCACCGTTCATTCTCGACCGGACAGTCGAAAAAGCGATACTATGTTACATATAGGAGTAGTTGACATGCACACAACATCATTTGTTATCGTCATATCTTACTACACTAGCAACAAGATTGTGTAGTACTGACGTATGAACCACTGCACATGCCTAGTAGTAGGAGCACTGTGTATGTTCAAGTGGCTGCCGTGTTTCGCACTCCTCCGTCGTAAGAGTGGAAACGCTTGCTGTAATCATTTTTTTCTTCTGAAAAATAGTGGACACGCTCTACCGTGTGGATCCTCCTCCAGCCATGCACTAAATTACTCACTTTCGCCGACGTGTGGGACAACCAGCACCGGGGTCCACCAGCCATGCACTAAATTACTCCATAGTACAATGACGGTAGACTACCCCGATCGAAGCGCCGCAGTAATGCCCAATGAGCCATCAAATCACAAAACCCCCTCCTTTCCAGCAGTAAGTTCGACGGATGAAGCAACCATCATTTCACTCTTCTCTCTCAGCTTCCCCTCTACCCAACCCTCGCTTCTGCCTCATCTTGTTCCTCATTTCTTCAAGAAAACCCCGACCTGCTTCTGCCATTGTTCTTCTCTCCCAAAGAAGGAAAGGTGAGCGCATCAATGGTGTTGATTCTGGCCAAGGCCCGGTCTTGCAACCCCGAGACTGATCCTATAACTCCCTCTCTTTTCTTCTTTTGGGTTTGTGATTATGGTTTCTTTTCTTTTATTTCTATTTGACACTTTCTTGATGGACGCTGGAGCACCGGCCGAAGTGATGTCTATGGCTCCGGCCAAAACCTTCGAGGCTCATGGTACGAAGAAGCGCAAGCACCCCGCCGAGACTACCGCAAACAAGCTCAAAGCCATCGCCCTGTCCAAGCCCCCCTCTCCGGGATCCCTCTTTAAGCAAGTCCAGGTAATATCTCTTCTTGACGATCTTTTTCTCGATCTTGATCGTGTTTTTTCATCCAACACGCAGTACTAGTACTAGTAGTACAACTTTCTGGGTGATCTTGCATGTGATTTTTGTGTGCCAAATGACGGTTCTAAATTCCTCTTTTGACCAAAACATGCGAGAGGTTGACACTGATTTCTTATAGATTACTTTCAACTACTCCCTCTGTCCCAAATTTCTTGTCCTAGATTTGTCTAGATACGAATGTATCTAATACTAAAATGTGACTTGATACATCCGTATCTAGACAAATCTAAGACAAGAATTTTGGGACGGAGGGAGTACTTTATGAACATCAATGCTACCTTTTAAGAGGGTATATTTGCCTCAGTAACTTGTGTTATGGATATTGCCTGTAATCCCTCTGCTCTCATGCCTTTGAAGACATGTTCTAGTGTCTTTGTTCACTCATTTCTGTGCGTATATGTAGTCATATATGGAGTATAATATCGAAAATCATCTTATATTTCTGAACGGAGGTAGTAATAAAATATGGTTTCTGTTTGAATTAGAACTAGGTCTGCGGTGGAGATGAAGTTCTCAAAGTCATGCCGTGTGAACTGGAAGACCTGATGATGAGTTCTACTACTGAACTATCCAGCTGTTGTGTCCTTGTCGCCACGTGTCCTGAACTAGTGTTTTCCTATAGCATTGTTGTCAGGCGTGTTCTCGAGGCTGTACTTTACCACAACAATTTCCTGGTTGTGCCTTCGATTACGAAGGGTGTGGTTCTTGTAAAGCTTCCCAACAAATCTGATGCGGCCTGTCTTCATCATCATGTTTATGAGTGGAAAGACCACTCTGTTAGGTTCTCCAAGGTTGACAAGATGGTGATGGTGCATGTAGACATCTCACACGAAGTCCATGGCCTAGTCAGTTATGCGGGGTTCATCCCGTAGGTCGGTGGCAAAAAATAGTCTGTAGAGTTTAGTTAGTGCAACTTTGCTTGTCTGTAGTAAGTACTATTGTTCAGTACTTGATTTGTGTTTGTGAACCCTGTATTGTTTATTAGTACTGCCGCTTTTGGTGTGTGGTCAGTCCTGAGAACGGTCTATGTTAATGTCTGTCCACTCAATTCAGTCTGTATATTTTGAAGTATCCATATCATATTTTTTTGTGAGGACGGTCTATCAATTATGGTTACACTCCAATATTTGTATGCATTGCAGGGTTTATCGCACCCACCAGGATTTCCAGCCCCATGGATGTTCGGTCCATACGATTTGTCACGACCTTTGGACTGTCCTGCTTGTGGGAGTAGGTGGGGCCCCTGCATGCCACGCGTAGTTGGACGGTCAATCTTCTGTTTAGTACTTCAACATAGTGATTTCCTGGTAAGGATTCACTCGTGTCACATCAAGTAAATCTTATTGATTTACTGTCTAAATCTTATTGATTTAATGTCATGTTTTCTTTCTATTCCTGCAATTTTAGTATGCATGTTTTGCCATGTGACATATCACAGACTAAACCGTTTGGTTTGCTCTACGATGGCTATTTTTGCAGCTTTCACTTCTTATGTCGTGTCAGTAACGAAGGCACCGTCCATCACTTATATTACTGGAAAAAATTGGATCAGTCTGTTGTCTGAGTACAAGCCGAATCCCTATGATGAACTGCAGTTTGGCTTAACAAAAACGCCACAATTAGTCCTTCTCGTGTTTAAAAGAAATGAAGAAAAAGACTGGATCACGGTCATGGATCCTAGTCAAGTTAGAAAGTTGATCATAGCAGACCAGACACGATCGCCGCTGTCTCGCATAGATCGAGCACCGGCAGTTGCTCTAGCACTGACAGCGGCAGCAGCTCAGTCTGATCCAGCTGAGGATTGGGCACCGACCGCGTCAGCGGATCAGTCTGATCTACCAGAGAATCGGGCATCGACACCGGCACCTGCTCCGACACCGGCACCAGTTCTACAAGGAGCACCATCTCCGGCAGCAGCAGCGGCTTCGGCACTTGCACCAACACTTGCACTTGCATCTGCTCTGTCCCGTGCAGTTGCATCGGCAACAGACTGGGCTGCAGTTCGCACTTCATATACCAAAGTCCTTACAAAAACCGACATGTCCACCTTCTTGGTAAGCATTGGCCGCCCAAGTGCTTCGTTCTTTTTTCTTTCCATGTTGTTTCACATGATTCACTGTGTTGATCTAACTGTTTGGGTATGTCTTCTTGTTTGCAAGCAGAGAATTTCTAGAGCAACGAGGGAGTCGTTCAGCAATCCGGGCGACCGCGGCCAAGTTTCTCTTACCATGCGCAGCCTTGGTGTGAATGAACCTGCTCAATATACCGTAAGTACAAAGGATGGTCGCATGATGATTGATGCTAAAGGATGGTCAAGGTTCAAATCTAAATCATATCTTGCGGTAGGGGATGATGTCAAAATCAAAATTTCTCGGCAAGGAGAGCTGGTCCAAATCAACTTTGAAATTCTTCAGTAGCAGCACGCAACTGCCGAACTGATCTATCCTCCGAGAGATTTTGATGTAATAATCTGGCATGGTGAAACAAGTGTCCTGTGTGTATAAGTAGTACAACAGTATTATTTATCACATGGTATATCGTTGATAGAATTGCAACTCTGATTGATGGTTAGGAACTGTCGTTCGATTTCATTCCAACAGCTGCCGTGCTTTATTCAATTTTGTGTATTCGCCTTGCGACAGCATCTAAAACCAACGGTGTACCGATCGCTTGCAATATGAAAAGCGCTGAAGTAGAACACATGGGCCCCCAAACATGCAGGGTCAGCCTGCGGCCCAAAGTCCAGAATCGTGAGCCTATCTGAGTATTGTATTCTCAGCTGAACCCCCATAAAAAAGCCGAACTCCCATAATTCTCGTGCATTGTAGAGGGAGTATATTTCTCGGCAAGGTGAGCCTGTGATATAAAAGATCTGTATATTTCTTTACAGAGGGAGTATCTCTCTGTCAAAAAATATATTTATGTGTAACTAGTCATTCCTGTCTTTCTACTTCCTTTCGCTGATATGTGGGGCAACCAGCAACGGGGTCCATGTGCCATATGCACAAATTAGAGTGCACAACTTCACGGTAGACACACCCCGGTGGTAGCGCTGCAGTAATGCTCAATGAGCCGTCAAATCACAACCCCCCTCCCCTTTCCAGCTTTAGCAGTAAGCTGGACGGATGAAGCGGCAATATTTCACTGGGCCTGAATCCCCTTCTCCCTCGTCTGCTTGTTCAGAGAAAACCCCCTCTCGGCGATTGCATAGGGTTTTCTCATGGAGAACCAGGTACGAATTCTTCATCCATCCCCGATAAACCCAAGTCCCTTGGTCGCAGGTAATCCTAGGATGGCAGCCGCCGCCATTGATGCATTTTTCTTCCTACTGAATCTAGTGTGTTTCATTTGCAGTGCCCAAAGTGCGAGCACCCTACAGGTTTCTGCGCCCTCGGCGAGACGCCACACTTGTTCCTTCTCATCCTAACACAACATTTTGAAACGCGCACAGTATGTTCCTAGAATCCTCTTTTCTATCCGGGAGGGTGGGTTTTTTTTGAACATGCTGTGTTCTCATATTATTTTTCCTGCAGTGTATTATTTGCTCTGCCAGAACACATGTACTCAAGATGCTCGGCCTTTCCATAACTGAATGCACTAGTTTAATGGTCACAGTGAAGACAAGCCATGGATATAAGTTCCGAGTTGGGTTCATGAACCAAGAAGATCGCTGCTTTTTTATGGCCGAACTTGGATAAACTTTCTCAAGTGTTACGGACTGAAAGTTGGCGCACGAATGTTGATGGAAATAGCAGAACCTGGTCTCATCTTCACTGTGATCTTCCACCCCGACGTCGTTCCAATTGTTCATCCATGTTAGTTTTGTATCTGGTTCTTGCTTGTTGCCTCGATTACTTCTTAATCCACCTATTCTGTCCAACTAATCACAATTTAACTTTAGAAGTAGCAACAAATCTCTCACGAAGATGCTACTTCTAACTAATATTTTCTTATAATTGGTGGCACGTGTAGGTTTTTTCAGAGTTAAGCAGTCTGCTCATTTGTTACTCTGTAATAACTCGGCTGTTACTAATGGCACTGAAGTTGACTGGATCGACATCCACAAGTTCCTACACTTTATTGATCATCTTGAGGTCCTTGTGGGGCGTTTCAATGGTGGAAGGCCACGTGGGATATGTGTGCCACTGCTGCACTCGTTGAACAGGTCCAACTATGTCGAGAAACTTATGGTACGAGCTGTTTTCTGTTATATATGTTGTTCATAAACTATTGCTTATACACAGTTTTACAGCTGTGATCTTCTTGAAACAGGAACTGTCGAGTTCTATTGTTCCTATACAGATGCCTAACCATGGTCGGGTTAGACTTGCACTTGGTCACAACATGATGTTTATGTCGACCTACTCAATTCCCCTTGGAGGTGAAAAGATACTTATTCATGGGTGGTCTCAAATAATGAAGGCCCGTCCATCTTGGAGAATAGGACAGAAGATTATGTTCATGCTTTTCCATGGCTCTAAAGCGAATATCCTGTTTATTGACCACGTTGCGAGATGAAGCCGCTTTCAGAAGGTTGTGGATGCGCGGGGTGGCGCCTGGACCTTGTCCTGGGGCTTGGCGGCCTCACCCTTGGTTAACTGTAGGCAAAGTAGCACTGTTCGAGGCGTGCTTTGTACGGTTGAACCTGTATAAGTACTCATACTGCTTTCAGCTTTGGTTGTTAAGTGCCCCTGCTGGTTTCAGTTAAGGTTGTTAAGTACTCCTGCTGCTTTTACAGTCTGTCGTGTTTCTTCAGTCCTGTCTTCCTCCAGCCGCCAAAACCAAACCAGCGCCGGCGGGGCCGCCTGCTTCCGCCTCCCACGGCTGGCTGCGCCTCAGCACACGCATCGCCTCCCCACTATCTTCTAAACCATTAACGTCGACGTCCTCCGCGCGCTTCGGTGTGCTCGCCGCGGCACCGCCCTCTCACATTGTCAACATGGTCAACAAACAACAGGAATCGGCAGAAGTACGTGGAGAGGACGACAGTAGGGGCCCACCATGTCAGCGTATGGAAAAATAAAATGCTTCCTCCTAGTGTTTTCCTGACATCTGGGACCCACGACATTGTGAGCGTATATAGTCAATAGACAAGAGAACATCACAAGATCGGCTGACACCTGGGACGTAGCTACTTGAGCAGTATTTTTTGTTTGGTATTGTTGAGACGGAGCAGGGTTTGAACTGGTTTGTGGCCCGTCTAGCCTAGGCTTATATTTTATGTTCACCATGTGACCAGCCCAGCTATTTTTTCTTTGTGAAAATGAGCCCAGTTTATTTTTTCTGAAGAATACCCAATCCAGGCCTACTTATTTTTCTACGCCCTGATGGGCTGCAACTCTTTCAAGACGCATGCAAATCTTGAAAGTAATATGAAATGGGTTGTAAATATAAAAACAGATGACAAATTGGCAATCACTTTATAATTTCTAAATTTTATTACATTTTCAGATTCCTATTTCACTGGGCATTAACCTAATTTAAATATATCTTCAAAGTACTTTAAATCTGCCTGGACATTTCGGTATTAAAAATAGTTTGGAACCCACAGAAATATGCGAAATTGGCCCTGGCCAACCAAAAAAAGACTGCAATAAATTGCATAAGAAGTTGCCATGAGCTATATATAAATTATTAAAAAAAAAGAGGGAGTGGTCTGACTTGTGGGCCTGTTTAGTTGACGCGTATGCTAGATTTTTTAGTTATTATATACATCAACAAACGATTCTAGCAGACGTAGCCGTTGGATGTCAATCCAACGGCCGTCATGTTTCTTCAATCTCTGATCTTCTTGCTCCAGCCGCCAAAGCAGCGCCGGCGGAACCGCCTACTCCCGCCTCCCGTGGCCGGCTGTGCTGCCGCGCAGGCCTCAGCGCCCCCTACTACTCCCACCGCTGGCCAGGGCATCCCTCTACTCACCCACACCCCTGTTATTCTGCGGCGACGGTAGCCTCACACCGCAGCCGAACTAGTGAACGCTCGTACTCCTCTCCGCGTGGGCATCCACTGCCGCGTCTTCCCCGGCTCCGTGTCGTCCCCTTACTATGCCTCACCGTCGTCCACCATCGTGGTGCTCTCGGCGTGGCATGGTCAATGTGGGCAACGACCGACTTCCATCGGAAGAGTACTGTACATGGAGAGGCTGACAGCTGGGTCCACGGCAGCCGCAAGGAAGTGCCTCCTTATCACGCGGAAAATAATTATTCCTCCACCTGACAGCGGGGACCCACCGGATGGGCCACCAGTATTTTGCGAAAAAAATCATTTCCCCCTGACTGTTGGGACCCACAGGACGGGCCACCGTATTCCACGAAAAAAACGTTCCCCCCGCTGTCAGCTCGGACCCACCGGAAGTTCCTCCTTATTACGCACAAAAAATGAATACTCCCACGCCTAGCTGGGACCCACCTTGGTGGGAGGCTGACTTGTGGGCCTACTAAGTTGACGGGGACGAAGGGCTTTGTCAACTTAGTCAATATGAACGATTCTAGCTTCAGTGACCATACGATGTCCATCCAACGGCCGTAGTGCTTCTTCAACCTCTGGTCTTCTTGCTCCAGCCGCCCAAAGCAGCACCGGTCGTGCCGCATGCTCCTGCCTCCCGTGGTCGGCTGTGCTGCCGCGGAGGCCTCACCGCCCCCTACTATTCCCACTGCTGGCCAGGCCCTGCAGCGACGACAGCCTCACACCGCAGCCGAACCAGTGAACTCCCGTACTCCTCTCCGCGCGGGCTTCCACTGCCACGTCTTCCCCGGCTCTGCGTCGTCCCCTACCTAGGCCTTGCCGTCGTCCACCGCCATGGTGCTCTCGGCGCGACGTGGTCAATGTGGTCAATGACCGACTTCCATCAGAAGAGTACTGTGCCTGGAGACGCTGACAGCTGGGTCCACAGCCGCAGCAAGGAAGTGCCTCCTTATTACGCGCAAAATAATTATTCCTCCACCTGACAACGGGGACCCACCAGACGGGCCACCGTATTTCGCGAAAAAAAACGTTTGCCCCTGACTGCTGGGACCCACCAGCTACATCTTCGCATGCAAGGAAGTGCCTGACAGTCGGGACCCACCTGGTCGAAGCGTACGTAGCGTTGTCATTCTGGTCGCGAACGTGTACGTACATATATACTGGTCGATGTAGAGGCGTGCATGTGTTATAGTAGAGGCGCGCACATAGCATGTACACGTACGTACAGCGGCCAGGGTGCAAGAAAGAAAATACGGCCACGTATGTGTACATACGGGCGGGGTCTCTTACGCCTACTCGCGTATACGTACGGCCAGGGCTCGTGTACATGGCTGGGTCGGAACGGAGAAACATCATCGTCGTCGTGTTCATGGGGAGGCAACGGAATGCGTCATGTTCATGGGGAGGCAACGGAATGTGTCGTGTTCATGGGGAGGCAACGGAATGCGTCGTGTTCATCGGGAGGGCTTGGACGGAACAGGCGATGGAAACGAGGCCTGGCGTACCGTAGAACGGAGGAAACGGCCTTGTGTTCGACCGGCCACGTTCGAAACAGGATCCTGTTCATCGGGAGGGGTCTAGCGTACCGCAAAACGGAGGAAACGGACCTCCTACGGTCGAAACGGGGGTCCTGTTGATCGTGAGGGGTGTGGCGTACCGCAAAACGGACGAAACGGACTTGTGTTGGAGCGCTACGGTCGAAACGGGGGTCCTGTTCATCGGGAGGGGTGTGGCGTACCACAAAACGGGACTCCACTAGATACTGTTCATCTCCACCGTCGACCCCCTTCAGCCTCCATGAGCTACTGTTCATTGACCGTCGACCTCCTCCAGCCTCCACCTGCGACTGTTCATCCACGGGCTCATGTTCATCCAGCCTCCACCGCGCGCTACTCCACCGGCTATTGTTCAACCAACCCTCTCCACGGGCTCCTGTTCAACCACCCCTCCACGGGCTACTGTTCATCCTGCCCTCCACGGGGTGGTCCTGTTCATCCTGCCCTCCACGGGGTGGTCCTGTTCATCCTGCCCTCCACGGGTCCTGTTCATCCAGCCCCAACTGGCTCGATCGATCAGGGTCCTGTTCATCCAGAGGCAACACCAC
>NC_041380.1:108797732-108817753 GCF_002162155.2 Triticum dicoccoides | reverse complement strand
CAACGCTCACTGTTCATCCATAGGTAGCATCGATCGGCTTCAATTAGCAGCAATAGCGAAGGAATCACTCGATCGGGTTTAGTTAACAGCCATCGATTGATCGCTCGGGTTCAGTAACGCGTAGCCTGCAGTACAATCTCTCGGGTTCAGTTAGAGCCCAACGCCTCGCTCGGGTTCAGTTAGAGCCAACGCCTCGCACACGCGCGCGTACGTGTACGAGAGAAACGCGCATCGCTCGGCCCCCGACCTCTCACCGTAACAGGGAACTCCCCGAAATTTTCCTGCCCCTCGCTTCTACCACGGTTTTTTCCGTCATGGACGGCCCAAAGAATGTCATGCAGCTGCGTCTCCGGCCCGCCCAGGACGAAAAGCCCATTTTCTGTCATGATTTTTTGTCATAGAAGTAGGAGCCCACCACATCTATGATGATACCGGGTTTTGTCACAATTATCGTCATAGAAGTGTCATATGTATGACAGAAAAAAAATTCGTTCGGCCCAAAATGTCAAGGATGTGTCTTATTTTGTAGTGTTGAGCCGGGCTGGCCCTGGTTACACGCGGGAAGCCCCTGGCATCGTTTTATGAGGGTTTGAAAACCAATCTGATTTATGTATGATGGAGCGCCGAACTCGTCTAACCGTGTCCGTGGTCTTGACGACCTGCCATTTTTTCTGGTTGGTGAGGCCGTCTAATGTGCGGCTGTTAGAGCCGCCGCGTCCTCCTCCGTTCATAAGGAATGGTTGGTATTTCCGCTAACTGTGATGACGCCTCGTGGACCGGGCATCTTGAGCTTGAGAAAAGCATAATGCGGTATTGCGCTAAAACGAGCGAAAGCCGCTCTTCCGAGCAGTGCTTGATAATCACTTCGGAGTGGAGCGATGTGAAAAGTTAATGTTTCGCTTCGGAAGTTAGCGGGAGAACCGAATACCACCTCTAGTGGTAGAGAGCCCGTACAGCGGGCCTCTTGGCCTGGTATTACTCCCTTGAAGGTAGTATTACTGCGGCTTATTTGTGTTAGGTCTATCCCCATTTTGCGGACTGTGTCCTGATATATCAGATTTAGATCACTGCCGTCGTCCATTAGGACCTTTGTGAAATGGTACCCATTTATTATTGGGTCTAACACCAAGGCCGTCAGTCCTTCACGCCAGATATTTGTATTGTGATCCCTACGATCAAAAGTGATCGGGCAGGCCAACCAGGGGTTGAGCCTAGGGGTGACGGGCTTTATGGCGTGTGTGCATCGGGGTGCGTGATTGTTTCTCCCCTTTGTCACCTGGATCATGTTTACTGTTTTAACCTCTGGAGGGAACTTTTTCTGTCCTCCGGCGCTTTGCTGGCGAGGTTCATCCTCATCTTCGCTTGGTCTCTCTTCCCCTTTGTGTTCGGCGTTTAGCTTACCGGCCTGCTTGAAGACCCAACATTCTCTGTGGGTATAATTTGCAGGTTTGTCTGGGGTGCCGTGAATCTGACAGAGTTTGTCAAGAATTTTGTTTAGGCCAGATTGTCCTTCTCTGCTGCCCTTGAAAGGCTTTTTCCGCTGACCTGGTTGAGAGCCCCTGAATCCGGCGTTTACCGCCGTATTATCTGGGCTACCTTCTTTATTTCGACGCTTGTTTTTGTTGCGTCGTGGTTTACCATTGCCATCCCTGACTTCGGATGTGCTTGGGTCGCTAGTGTTGCTACGGGCCAACTAGCTATCCTCACCCACACAAAAGCGGGTCATGAGGCTTGTTAAGGCTGCCATTGTTCTCGGTTTTTCTTGACCAAGGTGTCTGGCGAGCCATTCGTCTCGGACACTGTGTTTGAAAGCTGCTAAGGCTTCGGCGTCCGGACAGTCGACAATTTGGTTCTTCTTAGTGAGGAACATGTTCCAAAGCTTTCGGGCGGACTCTCCGGACTGTTGGATTATATGACTTAAATCGTCTGCATCCGGAGGTCGGACATAAGTCCCTTGAAAATTGGCCCGGAAAGCGTCCTCGAGCTCCTCCCAACTTCGAATTGAGTTTTCAAGGAGGCTTTTCAGCCAGTGCCTAGCTGGCCCTTTAAGCTTGAGGGGCAAGTATTTAATGGCATGGAGATCGTCTCCACGAGCCATATGGATGTGGAGGATGAAGTCCTCTATCCAGACTCCAGGGTCTGTGGTTCCGCCGTATGCCTCTATGTTCACCGGTTTGAATCCCTCTAGGAATTCATGATCCAGCACCTCATCAGTGAAACATAAAGGGTGTGCGGCACCCCTGTATTGGGATGTGCCATGGTGTTCGGACGGTTGTAGTATTCGGTGTTGGTTGTGTACCGTAGCGCGCTTCCTAGATCCGTAGATAGATCTGGTCGCGCCGGATTTCTGACGCAAGTTCTCACGTAGATCGTGTGTTGACTTATGCGTGACTTTGTTAGCCGCTCTATCGTGTTCACATGGTGGTGGATCCAGCCGGTTGGCCGTATCACTTTTCGGCTGTATGGGCTCTAAGGCCTCATCGTCGAATTCCGGTAATAGCTTGCGCTTTGGATAGCTTTTTGGATGGTAATTTCCACCATACTTTGTTACTTTGTTCCATTTGTTGTTGAGCGTATCTTGTGCGACCTTGAGCCTTTGCTTCTGTTTCTTCAGGCTTCTCGCTGTGGCAGTAAGCCTTCTGCGGAGGTTCTCTTGCTCCAAGTGTGTTTCCAGGATGATGGGTGCATCTTAGTCCGGACTGCTTTCTTCCCTAGACGGGGATTGATGAGGCTTATCTTTGGCGTCATCGTGTTCGAATGTCGGATCTGCACTATGTTTGCAGTTTGCATCTTAATCGTTTTCTACCACCGGGGTTGTGCAGTTGTCGTCTCTTCCAGAGTCACGTGGACTATTATTATCGTTGTTCTTGCTATGGCGGGGCTTAGAGCGGCGCCGCTGACGTCGGCGCTTGGGTTGCTTCTTGGAGGGGTCATCCTCCGTCTTCTCATCGCCATTGGCTTCTTTGGGGGTGTCCACCATGTATATATCATATGATGAGGTGGCGGTCCAATGCCCTGAGGGTGGTGGATCCTGTTCGTCTCCGGCTTGTCGTCGATACCGTCGAAGTCTTCGGAGCCGAAGTCGAGCATGTCGGTTAAGTCATCGACAGTGGCTACTAAGTGGGTGGTGGGTGGGCAGCGAATTTCCTCATCACCCGCATCCCATTCTAGCCGGACATAGTTCGGCCAAGGTTCTCCCGACAGGGAGAGAGACCTTAAAGAATTTAGCACATCCCCGAAGGGTGAGTGCTGAAAGATGTCCGCGGAGGTGAACTCCATGATCGCGCCCAGTCGGACTCGACAGACACGGATATGAGCGACTCGGAGTCCGTGGTCGTAGATGAATCCAGTGGTTTGGCGACACGGCTCTCGTAAGGGGTGAAGTCAGTATCCGGCTCTATCGCCACTGAGAGTGCGGCCTCCATGGCGGGGTCCATCCCTCCGCTCTCGGATGGCGCGACTTGCTCCGGATTGACGAACGGAGTAGCTGCGGATGCGATCTCCTGAATATTGTCCGATGGCAGGGTTATGTCATGCTCGTCAAGACTGTACGACGTGCTGGACATGGGCTCGAATCCGTCGAAGATCAAGTCTCCTCGGATGTCGGCCGTGTAGTTCAAGTTTTCAAATCTGACCTGATGGCCAGGGGCGTAGCTCTCAATCTGCTCGAGATGGCCAAGCGAATTGGCATGCAGTGCAAAGCCGCCGAATATGAAAATCTATCCGGGGAGAAAAGCCTTGTCCTGGACCGCTGTAACATCCCCATATCTTAACCCTATCATTAGGCTAATTAAATTACCATGTCACATGATCATCCTAAATAAATTACAGTTAGGAAATAATCCAACTCAAATTCAAATACAAAATACAAGCCAATTTATCATTTCTTCAAACTACGGAACTAAAGTGTTCATCATTTTGAAATTATTCACTAAGAAATTTTCATAAAGAAATCAACATTTAATTGAGTAGATAAAAATTCCCCTAACATAACTAAGATTGGACCAACAGAAATTCTATTGATCTTTACAATTTCTAAAAATATTTAAACCTTTCTAAATGTCCCCGCACTTTTTGTGCAGCCAAAGGATAATACCTAGTAATTATGTGTCATGTATCATCTACAACTAAAAGTATTTCCTACTAAACAAAAAAAGAGCAAGCAGTAAATAAAAATAGAAAACAGAAAATATGAAAAACAGAAAACAAAACTACGGAAAGAAAAGAAACAAAAAAAAGCGAAGAAAGAAGGAAGGCCCATGTGACCTGGGACAAGCCCAACCCGCACCCACTCATCTCCCTCCTCGCTACAGGAGCGGAGGGAGGTCGTGGCGGCCATCCGGCCACCATGGTCGCGCCCTGTCTGCGTGCCGGCCATCCCGCGGTCATCCCAGTGGATAAGAGCATCCCCCGCACCCCCGAAACCCTAGCCCCACTCAGTTTTCCCCCATGCCTTCCTCTCTCGATCTAGATCTTGCCCGAACATGCTCGCCGCTGTGCCATCGTCGTCGTCGCAGCCAAGGTCGTCTTCGAGCCACACGAAGTTGTCCAGGAGGAGCGCCATCATCACCTTCATCGTCTACGCCCTCGGGTTCAAGCTGGGAAGCCATCAAGACTCGCCATCGGGTCGTCTTCCCGGCACGGCCGTCACATCTCGTTGATGAGTGCGATGCGTCCGGCCAGCCCCGCGCCTTCCGACCATGTCCACGGGCCTCCCCTGTGAGCTCCTCCTCCGACCTCCTCTTCCTCAACCTCGATCTGTCGCCGTAGTCGCCCGTACCCAACGAGGTCCCCATGGCTGGAGTTATGGTCTCCTGTGCCCTCGCTCGCACCTAGCCACACCCGCGCTCCGTTGACCGCGCCCTGGCCATACCTCGCGCGTGCGTCCGCCGCGCCCGCAGGCACCCGCGCGTCGCCGCGCTCGCCTAGCCCTGTCCTGCTGCTGTGTTGTTGATGCTCTTACGAGGCTGCTGCTTGCTTCTTGCTCTCCTCCTGCTACTGCCACGCTGCCGCCTGAAGCTCGTCTCGGCCGCGCGTGTGGTCGCTGCGCCCCCCACGCCACCCGTTGCTCCCGCGCTGGCCCTGCTGCTCCCTCTCCTTGCGCTGCTGATGCTGCTCGCGTACTGATGCGGCTGTGCGGATGAATCTGCTGCCGATGCGTACTGCTACTGAAGCTGTGTGCTGCTGCTTGCTCCTGACGTTTATTGCTACTAGTTGCTGCTGTCCACTTGCTGCCACCGCTCTTGGCCATGGCCGTCAAGGTCCATGTACATGGCCATGTTCTTGCCGTGTGTGTGCGTGAGTTGTGTGCGTGAGTTGTGTGTATGGCTGGCTTTTGCCACAGCCATGTGCGGTCGGCTCCTTGCTAGCTTAGGGACTAATCCCCAGTTAAAACAAGCCCTTTTTGTTAGACTAATTTATATTAGGCTTAGTTTTAGTTGGACATATGACAGCAGGGCCCCACGCCCCCTTTTCAAAAAAAATATAATAAAAAATAATTACTTAATTACTTAATTAGTAATTAATTAATTTAATGAATCTTGTTAATTAGCCTAACTTAATTAGTCTAATTAGTTAGCTAATTAACTATTAATTAATTAAATAGACAATGACGATTGGGCCCCACTGCCCCTTTGACCAGTCAACCCGGTTAGAGTTGACTGTTGACCCTGTTGATGTCATGATGACGTCATGCTGATACAATAACTCTATTTTAGTTTTTAAAATAATTACAGAAATTGTTTTAAAACCTCGAATAATCATATAAAATAATTCGTAACTCGGATGAAAATACTTTGTACATGAAAGTTGCTTAGAACGATGAGACGAACCCGGATACGCAGCCCGTTCGTCTGCCACGCATCCCTAGCATAGCAAACTCGCAACTTTCCCCCTCCGGCTCCTCTGCCCGAAAACGCGAAACACCGGGGATACTTTCCCGGATGTTTCCTCCCTTCACCGGTATCACCTCATACCGCGTTAGGGCACGCCTAGCATCACACTTGGCTTTGTCATGCATCGCTATGCATCTGTTTGCTTAAATATTTATTGTTTCTTCCCCCTCTTTTCTCGCTAGACATCGAGACCGATGCCGCTGTTGCCCAGTACGACTACGGGGTTAACGCCCCCTCTCTCTTGCCAGAGCAACTAGGCAAGCCCCCCCTTGATCACCAGATATCGCCTACTCTCTTTCCACTGCTTGCATTAGAGTAGTGTAGCATGTTACTGCTTTTCGTTAATCCTATTCTGATGCATAGCCTGTCCTTGCTACTACTGTTGTTACCTTTACCTGCAATCCTAATGCTTAGTATAGGATGCTAGTGTTCCACCAGTGGCTCTACACTCTTGTCTGTCTGCCATGCTATACTACTGGGCCGCGATCACTTCGGGAGGTAATCACGGGCATATGCTATATACTTGATAATGTTACATTACTTATGATACTGTTCGGAGATGGGGGCTGAAGGGGCAGGTGGCTCCATCCCGATAGAGGTGTGCCTAGGTTCCCGACGGCCCCCGACTGTTACTTTGTGGCGGAGCGACAGGGCAGGTTGAGACCACCTAGGAGAGAGGTGGGCTTGGCCCTGGTCGGCGTTCGCGGATACTTAAAACGTTTAACGAGATCTTTGTATTTGATCTGAGTCTGGCCACTGGCCTATACGCACTAACCATCTACGTGGGGACAGTTATGGCCACTCGACGTCGTGGTATCAGCCGAAGCCTTCGTGACGTCAGCGACTGAGCGGCGCGCGCCGGGTTGGACTGGAACGCCTACTCTTGTATAAGGGAGGCTAGGTCTGCTCACCGGCCGCGTACGCAATGTGCAGGTGTGCAATGGGCGATGGGCCCAGACCCTTGCGCCATAGGATTTAGACCGGCGTGCTGACCTCTCTGTTGTGCCTAGGTAGGGCTGCAACGTGTTGATCTTTCGAGGCTGGGCATGACCCAGGAAAGTGTGTCCGGTCAAATGGGATCGAGCGTGTTGGGTTATGTGGTGCACCCCTGCAGGAAAGTTAATCTATTCGAATAGCCGTGATCTTCGGTAACAGGACGACTTGGAGTTGTACCTTGACCTTATGACAACTAGAACCGGATACTTAATAAAACACACTCTTCCAAGTGCCGGATACAACCGGTGATCGCTCTCTCACAGGGCGACGAGGGGAGGATCATCGGTTAGGATTATGCTATGCGATGCTACTTGGTGAACTTATCATCTACTCTCTTCTCCTGCTGCAAGATGGAGGTTGCCAGAAGCGTAGTCTTCGAAAGGACTAGCTATCCCCCTCTTATTCCGGCTTTCTGCAGTTCAGTCCACATATGATACCTCTTTTCCAGTTGATACCAATGCATACATATGTAGTGTAGCTCCTTGCTTGCGAGTACTTTGGATGAGTACTCATGGTTGCTTTGCTCCCTCTTTTCCCCCTTTCTATACCCGATTGATGCGACCAGATGATGGAGCCCAGGAGCCAGACGCCACTGTCGATGACGACTGCTACTACTCGGGAGGTGCCTACTATTACGTGCAGGCCGCTGACGACGACCAGGAGTAGTTTAGGAGGATTCCAGGCAGGAGGCATGCGCCTCTTTCGATCTGTATCCCAGTTTGTGCTAGCCTTTTTAAGACAAACTTGTTTAACTTATGTCTGTACTCAGATATTGTTGCTTTCGCTGACTCGTCTATGGTCGAGCTCTTGTACTCGAGCCCTCGAGGCCCCTGGCTTGTAATATGATGCTTGTATGACTAGTTTATTTGTAGAGTTGTGTTGTGATATCTTCCCGTGAGTCTCTGATCTTGATCGTACACGTTTGCGTGTATGATTAGTGTACGATTGAATCGGGGGCGTCACAACCGCATCGCTAGCGATGATCGAAGGAGCCATCAAGCCTTATGGTGATGACATAGTGGAACTCTCAATGAAAGCACCAATGTCGGTGTCAAAACCGGCGGATCTCGGGTAGGGGTACCGAACCGTGCGTCTAAGGCGGATGATAACAGGAGGCAGGGGACACGATGGTTTACCCAGGTTCGGGCCCTCTTGATAGAGGTAAAACCCTACGTCCTGCTTGATTGTTCTTGATGATATGAGTATTACAAGAGTATACCACGAGATCGGAGAGGCTAAACCCTAGAAGCTAGCCTATGGTATCATTGTATGTTGTTCTACGGACTAAAACCCTCCGGTTTATATAGACACCGGAGGAGGCTAGGGTCATACAAGGTCGGTTACAAAGGAGGAGATATGCATATCCGTATTGCCTAGCTTGCCTTCCATGCCAAGTAGAGTCCCATCCGGACACGGGACGAAGTCTTCAATCTCGTATCTTCACAGTCCAACAGTTCGACCAAAGAATATAGTCCGGCTGTCCGGAGACCCCTTAATCCAGGACTCCCTCAATGGTACTAACTCTTTTACCTTGTTTTTACCCCTTGTGCCATTTCAAAATTTATAACAACGATTTATGCATATCTTTGTTTTCAGTACTTTCTAAAGCAGTTCACCAATGATTACCTCTCAAACCACCTGCATGGTCAAGAGGCAAGGAAGGTATTCATTCAACACCCACGATACAATATTGAAGTCTTCCTGAAGAGGACTAAGGTTGGATGGGCAATTATCCATAGCCGTTGCCTAAAGTTGCAAGGACATTCAATATCACTGAAGGCTCAATATGCGCCTTCCGCTTATGCAGTTTCCTGGATGAGATTCATCTGTCTATTTACCGTGTATGATGCTACTTTCCAAAGGTTTTCGATGTTGCATGTGAAACTTGGTGCTGTTGTGTAATGGCGTAACTAGCTATATCCCTCTTTGGTGTAACTGAGTGCTGAAGCTATCTGATGTAGTTCGACTATGAAATCATGGTTGTCGTTATACGGATATGAAATATCTGGTGTGTTTTATAAGAAATGTCAATTTGATTACTACATGAATTATCAATAATAGGCTAATTACCTTGCATATTGGGGTTTTCTATTGCAGACGGTTTCTCTGGCAACACTGTGGGCGATGAACTCAAACAACCCACACGGTTTCTAGAAAGTAGGTGTTTTGGATCAATTAACAATCACACACGGCTTCCAGCAGAGAACCGTTTGCGTTAGGCCACCTTGCACACATGTTTCCACTTAAAAATTTGTGTGTGATATACATACAAACCGAAACATTTTTCTGAGATTCACTGTGTGGGATGTACATACGAACAAAAACGATTGGGTTTCGATGCCTCGCCCGATCGCACATGAGCTCATTTTGCCCCGCGTGTGTGACCGGAGGGCCTATCCTCGACGGTTTTTAGGTCGTGTGGGAAGGATCCCCCTATCACACACACTCACTTGACAACGGTTTATAACTCCATCACGGAAAGGGGGTAAAAACTGTTTGTATAACATGTCTCTACACCAGTGAAACCTTAACCGATTCGGGGGCTAAACCTATGGGAGCGCCGTCAGTCGGCATGTTCCTCACTCGGCTTCCTACTTTTTCTAAAATATGCTCAATACCTAATGCTCACTCTTCGTCTCTAGCCCGGTTCCAACTCGACCGTCTGGTTGGCAAGAGCAAAAGCTAACATTCAATGTAAGAAGTGCTACTGGAATGATTACTCCCTGGAGTGTCCAACTTTTTTCTACAGTCGGCAGTTTCGAGGACGAATTCATTCATCGTGCCAAGGGCACGAGGATTCTCCTGCTTGACCCAGTTCCAGGCTGAATTTATTTACCGAGCCGAGTGCGCGAAGATCAGTCCGACTAATTCAAGTCCAGGATAAGCTTATTTATTGTGCCAAGCGTGTGAAGATCCATCCGATTGACTCAATTTTAGACAAAAGATATTTACCGTGTTGATTGCATGGAGGTTCACCAAGAACATAAACCCTCTGCAGGCTCATCTAGTCCGACAGAGGCTCGGGGACTACACCCAGTGGGTGCACTCAGTGTGCCCCCACTAGAAAAGAAGCCAAAAAGAAACATTCTGCTCGGTCAAGTCCAACACCAACATTCAAGTACAACAAACCCTAAAGACTCTAACCTGAAGGAAATATGCCCTAGAGGCAATAATAAAGTTATTATTTATTTCCTTATATCATGATAAATGTTTATTATTCATGCTAGAATTGTATTAACCGGAAACATAATACATGTGTTAATACATAGACAAACAAAGTGTCACTAGTATGCCTCTACTTGACTAGCTCGTTAATCAAAGATGGTTATGTTTCCTAACCATGAACAAAGAGTTGTTATTTGATTAACGGGATCACATCATTAGTTGAATGATCTGATTGACATGACCCGTTCCATTAGCTTAGCACCCGATCGTTTAGTATGTTGCTATTGCTTTCTTCATGACTTATACATGTTCCTATGACTATGAGATTATGCAACTCCCGTTTGCCGGAGGAACACTTTGTGTGCTACCAAACGTCACAACGTAACTGGGTGATTATAAAGGTGCTCTACAGGTGTCTCCAAAGGTACATGTTGGGTTGGCGTATTTCGAGATTAGGATTTGTCACTCCGATTGTCGGAGAGGTATCTCTGGGCCCTCTCGGTAATGCACATCACATAAGCCTTGCAAGCATTGCAACTAATGAGTTAGTTGTGAGATGATGTATTACGGAACGAGTAAAGAGACTTGCTTGCCGGTAACGAGATTGAACTAGGTATTGGATACCGACGATCGAATCTCGGGCAAGTAACATACCGATGACAAAGGGAACAACGTATGTTGTTATGTGGTCTGACAGATAAAGATCTTCGTTATGTAGGAACCAATATGAGCATCCAGGTTCCGCTATTAGTTATTGACCGGAGACGTGTCTCGGTCATGTCTACATTGTTCTCGAACCATAGGGTCCGCACGCTTAACGTTACGATGACAGTTTCATTATGAGTTTATGTATTTTGATGTACCGAAGGTTGTTCGGAGTCCCGGATGTGATCATGGACATGACGAGGAGTCTCGAAATGGTCGAGACATAAATATCGATATATTGGAAGCCTATATTTGGATATCGGAATCGTTCCAGGTGAAATCGGGATTTTACCGGAGTACCGGGGGGTTACCGGAACCCCCCAGGGGGTTATTGGGCCTACATGGGCCTTAAGGGAGAAGAGGAAAGGAGGCAAGAGGTGGCCGCGCGCCCCTCCCCTTCCTAGTCCGAATAGGACAAGGGAAGGGGGGCGGCGCCCCCCTTTCCTTTCCCTCTTCCTCCTCTTTCCCCCTTCTCCTTCTCCAACTAGGAAAGAAGGGAGTCCTACTCCCGGTGGGAGTAGGACTCCCCCTTGGCGCGCCCTCCTTGGCCGGCCGCCCCCTCCCCTTGGCTCCTTTATATACGGGGGCAGGGGGACACCCTAGAACACACAAGTTGATCTTTGTGATCGTTCCTTAGCCGTGTGCGGTGCCCCCCTCCATGATATTACACCTCGGTCATATTGTAGCGGTGCTTAGGCGAAGCCCTGCGACGGTTGAACATCAAGATCGTCACCACGCCGTCGTGCTGACGGAACTCCTCCCCAAAGCTTTGCTGGATCGGAGCCCGGGGAGCGTCATCGAGCTGAACGTGTGCCAAGAACTCGGAGGTGCCGGAGTAACGGTGCTTGGATCGGTTGGACCGGGAAGACGTACGACTACTTCCTCTACGTTGCGTCAACGCTTCCACTTCGTTCTACGAGGGTACATAGACAACACTCTCCCCTCTCGTTGCTATGCATCACCATGATCTTGCGTGTGCGTAGGAATTTTTTTGAAATTACTATGTTCCCCAACAGTGGCATCCGAGCCTAGGTTTTATGTGTTGATGTTATATGCACGAGTAGAACACAAGTGAGTTGTGGGCGATATAAGTCATACTGCTTACCAGCATGTCATACTTTGGTTCGGCGGTATTGTTGGACGAAGCGGCCCGGACTGACATTACGCGTACGCTTACGCGAGATCGGTTCTCCCGACGTGCTTTACACAAAGGTGGCTAGCGGGTGACAGTTTCTCCAACTTTAGTTGAACCGAGTGTGACTACGCCCGGTCCTTGCGAAGGTTAAAACAGCACCAACTTGACAAACTATCGTTGTGGTTTTGATGCGTAGGTAAGATTGGTTCTTGCTTAAGCCCGTAGCAGCCACGTAAAACTTGCAACAAACAAAGTAGAGGACGTCTAACTTGTTTTTGCAGGGCATGTTGTGATGTGATATGGTCAAGGCATGATGCTAAATTTTATTGTATGAGATGATCATGTTTTGTAACCGAGTTATCGGCAACTGGCATGAGCCATATGGTTGTCGCTTTATTGTATGCAATGCAATCGCCCTGTAATGCTTTACTTTATCACTAAGCGGTAGCGATAGTCGTAGAAGCATAAGATTGGCGAGACGACAATGATGCTACGATGGAGATCAAGGTGTCGCACCGGTGACGATGGTGATCATGACGGTGCTTCGGAGATGGAGATCACAAGCACAAGATGGTGATGGCCATATCATATCACTTATATTGATTGCATGTGATGTTTATCTTTTATGCATCTTATCTTGCTTTGATTGACGGTAGCATTATAAGATGATCTCTCACTAAATTTCAAGATAAAAGTGTTCTCCCTGAGTATGCACCGTTGCCAAAGTTCGTCGTGCCCAGACACCACGTGATGATCGGGTGTGATAAGCTCTACGTCCATCTACAACGGGTGCAAGCCAGTTTTGCACACGCAGAATACTCAGGTTAAACTTGACGAGCCTAGCATATGCAGATATGGCCTCGGAACACTGAGATCGAAAGGTCGAGCGTGAATCATATAGTAGATATGATCAACATAGCGATGTTCACCATTGAAAACTACTCCATTTCACGTGATGATCGGTTATGGTTTAGTTGATTTGGATCACGTGATCACTTAGATGATTAGAGGGATGTCTATCTAAGTGGGAGTTCTTAAGTAATATGATTAATTGAACTTAAATTTATCATGAACTTAGTCCCTGATAGTATCTTGCTTGTTTATGTTAATTGTAGATAAATGGCATGTGCTGTTGTTCCGTTGAATTTTAATGCGTTCCTTGAGAAAGCAAAGTTGAAAGATGATGGTAGCAATTACACGGACTGGTCCGTAACTTGAGGATTATCCTCATTGCTGCACAGAAGAGTTACGTCCTAGAAGCACCGTTGGGTGCCAGGCCTGCTGCTGATGCAACTGACAACGTTAAGAACGTCTGGCAGAGCAAAGCTGATGACTACTCGATAGTTCAATGTGCCATGCTTTACGGCTTAGAACCGGGACTATCAATGACGTTTTGAACGTCATGGAGCATATGAGATGTTCCAGGAGTTGAAGTTAATATTCCAGAAGAATGCCCAGATTGAGAGATATGAAGTCTCCAATAAGTTCTATAGCTGCAAGATGGAGGAGAATAGTTCCGTCAGTGAGCATATACTCAAGATGTCTGGATACTGCAATCACTTGATTCAACTGGGAGTTAATCTTCCGGATGATAGCGTCATTGACAGAATTCTCCAATCACTTCCACCTAGCTACAAGAGCTTCATGGTGAACTATAATATGCAAGGGATGGATAAGACAATTCCCGAGCTCTTCGCAATGCTAAAGGCTGCGGAGGTAGAAATCAAGAAGGAGCATCAAGTGTTGATGGTCAACAAGACCACTAGTTTCAAGAAAAAGGGCAAAGGGAAGAGAAAGGGGAACTTCAAGAAGAACAGCAAGCAAGTTGCTGCTCAGGAGAAGAAACCCAAGTCTGGACCTAAGCCTGAAACTGAGTGCTTCTACTGCAAGCAGGCTGGTCACTGGAAGCGGAACTGCCCCAAGTATTTGGCGGATAAGAAGGATGGCAAGGTGAACAAAGGTATATGTGATATACATGTTATTGATGTGTACCTTACTAGAGCTCGCAGTAGCACCTGGGTATTTGATACTGGTTCTGTTGCTAATATTTGTAACTCGAAACAGGGACTACAGATTAAGCAAACACTGGCAAAGGACGAGGTGACGATGCGCGTGGGAAATGGTTCCAAAGTCGATGTGATCGCAGACGGCATGCTACCTCTACATCTACCTTCGGGATTAGTATTAGACCTAAATAATTGTTATTTGGTGCCAACGTTGAGCATGAACATTATATCTGGATCTTGTTTGATGCGAGACGGTTATTCATTTAAATCAGAGAATAATGGTTGTTCTATTTATATGAGTAATATCTTTTATGGTCATGCACCCTTGAAGAGTGGTCTATTTTTAATGAATCTCGACAGTAGTGATACACATATTCATAATGTTGAAGCCAAAAGATGCAGAGTTGATAATGATAGTGCAACTTATTTGTAGCACTGCCGTTTAGGTCATATCGGTGTAAAGCGCATGAAGAAACTCCATACTGATGGACTTTTGGAACCACTTGATTATGAATCACTTGGTACTTGCGAACCGTGCCTCATGGGCAAGATGACTAAAACGCCGTTCTCCGGTACTATGGAGAGAGCAACAGATTTGTTGGAAATCATACATACAGATGTATGTGGTCCGATGAATGTTGAGGCTCGTGGAGGATATCGTTATTTTCTCACCTTCACAGATGATTTAAGCAGATATGGGTATATCTACTTAATGAAGCATAAGTCTGAAACATTTGAAAAGTTCAAAGAATTTCAGAGTGAAGTTGAAAATCATCGTAACAAGAAAATAAAGTTTCTATGATCTGATCGTGGAGGAGAATATTTGAGTTACGAGTTTGTTCTACATTTGAAACAATGCAGAATAGTTTCGCAACTCACGCCACCCGGAACACCACAACGTAATGGTGTGTCCGAACGTCGTAATCATACTTTACTTGATATGGTGCGATCTATGATGTCTCTTACAGATTTACCGCTATCGTTTTGGGGCTATGCTTTAGAGACGGCCGCATTCACATTAAATAGGGCACCATCAAAATCCGTTGAGACGACACCTTATGAACTATGGTATGGCAAGAAACCAAAGTTGTCATTTCTTAAAGTTTGGGGCTGCGATGCTTATGTGAAAAAGCTTCAACCTTATAAGCTCGAACCCAAATTGGAGAAATGTGTCTTCATAGGATACCCAAAGGAGACTGTTGGGTACACCTTCTATCACAGATCCGAAGGCAAGGCATTCGTTGCTAAGAATGGATCCTTTCTAGAGAAGGAGTTTCTCTCGAAAGAAGTGAGTGGGAGGAAAGTAGAACTTGATGAGGTAACTGTACCTTCTCCCTTATTGGAAAGTAGTACATCGCAGAAACCGGTTTCTGTGACATATAAACCAATTAGTGAGGAAGTTAATGATGATGATCATAGAACTTCAGATCAAATTGCTACAGAATCTCGTAGATCAACCAGAGTAAGATCCACACTAGAGTGGTACGGTAATCCCGTTCTGGAAGTCATGCTACTAGATCATGATGAACCTACGAACTATGAAGAAGCGATGGTGAGCCCAGATTCCGCAAAATGGCTTGAAGCCATGAAATCTGAGATGGGATCCATGTATGAGAACAAAGTGTGGACTTTGGTTGACTTGCCCGATGATCGGCAAGCAATTGAGAATAAATGGATCTTCAAGAAGAAGACTGACGCTGACGGTAATGTTACTGTCTACAAAGCTCGACTTGTTGCAAAAGGGTTTCGACAAGTTCAAAGGATTGACTACGATGAGACCTTCTCACCCGTAGCGATGCTTAAGTCTGTCCGAATCATGTTAGCAATTGCCGCATTTTATGATTACGAAATTTGGCAAATGGATGTCAAAACTGCATTCCTGAATGGATTTCTGGAAGAAGAGTTGTATATGATGCAACCAGAAGGTTTTGTCGATCCAAAGGGAGCTAACAAAGTGTGCAAGCTCCAGCGATCCATTTATGGACTGGTGCAAGCCTCTCGGAGTTGGAATAAACGCTTTGATAGTGTGATCAAAGCATTTGGTTTTATACAGACTTTTGGAGAAGCCTGTATTTACAAGAAAGTGAGTGGGAGCTCTGTAGCATTTCTGATATTATATGTGGATGACATATTACTGATTGGAAATGATATAGAATTTCTGGATAGCATAAAGGGATACTTGAATAAGAGTTATTCAATGAAAGACCTCGGTGAAGCTGCTCACATATTGGGCATTAAGATCTATAGAGATGGATCAAAACGCTTAATTGGACTTTCACAAAGCACCTACCTTGACAAAGTTTTGAAGAAGTTCAAAATGGATCAAGCAAAGAAAGGGTTCTTGCCTGTGTTACAAGGTGTGAAGTTGAGTAAGACTCAATGCCCGACCACTGCAGAAGATAGAGAGAAAATGAAAGATGTTCCCTATGCTTCAGCCATAGGCTCTATCATGTATGCAATGCTATGTACCAGACCTGATGTGTGCCTTGCTATAAGTCTAGCAGGGAGGTACCAAAGTAATCCAGGAGTGGATCACTGGACAACGGTCAAGAACATTCTGAAGTACCTGAAAAGGACTAAGGATATGTTTCTCGTATATGGAGGTGACAAAGAGCTCATCGTAAATGGTTACGTTGATGCAAGCTTTGACACTGATCCGGACGATTCAAAATCGCAAACCGGATACATGTTTACATTAAACGGTGGAGCTGTCAGTTGGTGCAGTTCTAAACAAAGCGTCGTGGCGGGATCTACGTGTGAAGCGGAATACATAGCTGCTTCGAAAGCAGCAAATGAAGGAGTCTGGATGAAGGAGTTCATATCCGATCTAGGTGTCATACCTAGTGCATCGGGTCCAATGAAAATCTTTTGTGACAATACTGGTGCAATTGCCCTGGCAAAGGAATCCAGATTTCACAAGAGAACCAAACACATCAAGAGACGCTTCAATTCCATCCGGGATCTAGTCCAAGTGGGAGACATAGAGATTTGCAAGATACATACGGATCTGAATGTAGCAGACCCATTGACTAAGCCTCTTCCACGAGCAAAACATGATCAGCACCAAGGCTCCATGGGTGTTAGAATCATTACTGTGTAATCTAGATTATTGACTCTAGTTCAAGTGGGAGACTGAAGGAAATATGCCCTAGAGGCAATAATAAAGTTATTGTTTATTTCCTTATACCATGATAAATGTTTATTATTCATGCTAGAATTGTATTAACCGGAAACATAATACATGTGTGAATACATAGACAAACAAAGTGTCACTAGTATGCCTCTACTTGACTAGCTCGTTAATCAAAGATGGTTATGTTTCCTAACCATGAACAAAGAGTTGTTATTTGATTAACGGGACCACATCATTAGTTGAATGATCTAATTGACATGACCCATTCCATTAGCTTAGCACCCGATCGTTTAGTATGTTGCTATTGCTTTCTTCATGACTTATACATGTTCCTATGACTATGAGATTATGCAACTCCCGTTTGCCGGAGGAACACTTTGTGTGCTACCAAACGTCACAACGTAACTGGGTGATTATAAAGGTGCTCTACAGGTGTCTCCAAAGGTACATGTTGGGTTGGCGTATTTCGAGATTAGGATTTGTCACTCCGATTGTCGGAGAGGTATCTCTGGGCCCTCTCGGTAATGCACATCACATAAGCCTTGCAAGCATTGCAACTAATGAGTTAGTTGTGAGATGATGTATTACGGAACGAGTAAAGAGACTTGCCGGTAACGAGATTGAACTAGGTATTGGATACCGACGATCGAGTCTTGGGCAAGTAACATACCGATGACAAAGGGAACAACGTATGTTGTTATGCGGTCTGACCGATAAAGATCTTCGTAGAATATGTAGGAACCAATATGAGCATCCAGGTTCCACTATTGGTTATTGACCGGAGACGTGTCTCGGTCATGTCTACATTGTTCTCGAACCGTAGGGTCCGCACGCTTAACGTTACGATGACAGTTTCATTATGAGTTTATGTATTTTGATGTACCGAAGGTTGTTCGGAGTCCCGGATGTGATCATGGACATGACGAGGAGTCTCGAAATGGTCGAGACATAAAGATCGATATATTGGAAGCCTATATTTGGATATCGGAATCATTCCGGGTGAAATTGGGATTTTACCGGAGTACCAGGGGGTTACCGGAACCCCCGGGGGGTTATTGGGCCTACATGGGCCTTAAGGGAGAAGAGGAAAGGAGGCAAGAGGTGGCCGCGCGCCCCTCCCCTTCCTAGTCCGAATAGGACAAGGGAAGGGGGGCGGCGCCCCCCCTTTCCTTTCCCTCTTCCTCCTCTTTCCCCCTTCTCCTTCTCCAACTAGGAAAGAAGGGAGTCCTACTCCCGGTGGGAGTAGGACTCCCCCTTGGCGCGCCCTCCTTGGCCGGCCGCCCCCTCCCCTTGGCTCCTTTATATACGGGGGCAGGGGGGCACCCTAGAACACACAAGTTGATCTTCGTGATCGTTCCTTAGCCGTGTGCGGTGCCCCCCTCCACGATATTACACCTCGGTCATATTGTAGCGGTGCTTAGGCGAAGCCCTGCGATGGTTGAACATCAAGATCGTCACCACGCCGTCGTGCTGACGGAACTCCTCCCCGAAGCTTTGCTGGATCAGAGCCCGGGGAGCGTCATCGAGCTGAACGTGTGCCAAGAACTCGGAGGTGCCGGAGTAACGGTGCTTGGATCGGTTGGACCGGGAAGACGTATGACTACTTCCTCTACGTTGCGTCAACGCTTCCGCTTCGGTCTACGAGGGTACGTAGACAACACTCTCCCCTCTCGTTGCTATGCATCACCATGATCTTGCGTGTGCGTAGGAAATTTTTTGAAATTACTACGTTCCCCAACATAACCGACTATCATCAATCATTCGGAGTCTCAGGGGATACACCCTATGGGTGCGCTGATCATGCACCCATAGAGCAAAATCCCGAGTAATATGTTACTCGATGCAGGACCTGCTCCAGATCACTCAAAAAATTGCTATAAGGTGAGTTTAATGCTCCTCCGTGGACCTGTTTTGAGCCTTCTTCCAGGACTCAAAGCGTGAAACTCATAAGTTTTGATCTAGAACTGTCTCGTATTGACGTTCCTCTGGGATAAGAATGGCATCTCTATGAGAGAGCAGTCCATGCGTCAATCTTGTTGCCCATATTTAATGACACACCCATACTCTGATCATGAGTTAACCTCTTTCAAGAGATGAACGGCTGTCGCCAAGTTGCTCCTCGCGGCCACTTACCCCAGATCAGTCGGGAAGTGCAGTGCCAGAATCCATTGAGATTTTGTTCATACCTTGGTTGTTTGAAAGCACGTCCTGTTGGGGAACGTTGCAGAAAACAAAAATTTTCCTACTCGTTTCACCAAGATCATCTAGGAGTTCATCTAGCAACGAGTGATTAGATGCATCTACATACCTTTGTAGATCGCGCACGGAAGCGTTCAAAAGAACGGTGATGATGTAGTCGTACTCGACGTGATCCAAATCACCGATGACCAGCGCCGAACGGACGGCACCTCCGCGTTCAACACACGTACGGGATGGGAGACGTCTCCTCCTTCTTGATCTAGCAAGGGGGGAGGAGAGGTTGATGAAGATCCAGCAGCACGACGGCGTGGTGGTGGATGCAGGGCGTCACAGCAGCAGGGCTTCGCCGAGACTACGAGGGAGAGACGTAACGGGGGGAGGTGGAGGCGCCAGGGGCTGGTGTAAAATCCCTCCTCTCCCCCCACTATATATAGGGGTGCCAGGGGGGCGCCGGCCCTAGTAGATGGCATCTACTAGGGGGGGCGGCGGCCTAGGGGAGGTTTCCCTCCCCCCCCCCCCAAGGCACCTAGGGGTGCCTTCCACCACAAGGACTCCTCCTTGGTGGAACCCTAGGCGCATGGGCCTATAGGGGGTGGCGCCCCAGCCCACTATGGGCTGGGTTCCCTCCTATTTCAGCCCATGTAGCCCCCCGGGACAGGTGGCCCCACCCGGTGGACCCCCGGGACCCTTCCGGTGGTCCCGGTACAATACCGATAACCCCGAAACTTGTCCCGATGCCCGAAATAGCACTTCCTATATATAATTCTTTACCTCCGGACCATTCCGGA
>NC_041380.1:108791900-108796806 GCF_002162155.2 Triticum dicoccoides | reverse complement strand
CCCACTTGCACTAGAGTCAATAATCTAGTTACATTGTGATGAATCGAACACCCATGGAATTCTGGTGTTGATCATGTTTTGCTCTAGGGAGAGGTTTAGTCAACGGATCTGCTATATTCAGGTCCGTATGTACTTTACAAATCTCTATGTCTCCATCTTGAACATTTTCACGAATGGAGTTGAAGCGACGCTTGATGTGCCTTGTCTTCTTGTGAAACCTGGGCTCCTTGGCAAGTGCAATAGCTCCAGTGTTGTCACAGAAGAGCTTGATCGGCCCCGACGCATTGGGTATGACTCCTAGGTCGGTGATGAACTCCTTCACCCATATTGCTTCATGTGCTGCCTCCGAGGCTGCCATGTACTCCGCTTCACATGTAGATCCCGCCACGACGCTTTGCTTGCAACTGCACCAGCTTACTGCCCCACCATTCAAAATATACACGTATCCGGTTTCTAACTTAGAGTCATCCAGATCTGTGTCGAAGCTAGCGTCGACGTAACCCTTTACGACGAGCTCTTCGTCACCTCCATAAACGAGAAACATTTCCTTAGTCCTTTTCAGGTACTTCAGGATATTCTTGACCGCTGTCCAGTGTTCCTTGCCGGGATTACTTTGGTACCTTCCTACCAAACTGACGGCAAGGTTAACATCATGTCTGGTACACAGCATGGCATACATAATAGAACCTATGGCTGAGGCATAGGGGATGACGCTCATCTCTTCTATATCTTCTGCCGTGGTCGGACATTGAGCTGAGCTCAATTTCATACCTTGTAACACAGGCAAGAACCCCTTCTTGGATTGATCCATATTGAACTTTTTCAATATCTTATCAAGGTATGTGCTTTGTGAAAGACCTATGAGGCGTCTCGATCTATATCTATAGATTTTGATGCCTAATATATAAGCAGCTTCTCCAAGGTCCTTCATTGAAAAACTTTTATTCAAGTAGGCCTTGATGCTGTCCAAGAGTTCTATATCATTTCCCATCAAAAGTATGTCATCTACATATAATATGAGAAATGCTACAGAGCTCCCACTCACTTTCTTGTAAACGCAGGCTTCTCCATAAGTCTGTGTAAACCCAAACGCTTTGATCATCTCATCAAAGCGAATGTTCCAACTCCGAGATGCTTGCACCAGCCCATAAATCGAGCGTTGGAGCTTGCACACTTTGTCAGCATTCTTAGGATCGACAAAACCTTCCGGCTGCATCATATACAATTCTTCCTTAAGGAAACCATTAAGGAATGCCGTTTTGACGTCCATTTGCCATATTTCGTAATCATAGAATGCGGCAATTGCTAACATGATTCGGACGGACTTCAGCTTCGCTACCGGTGAGAAAGTCTCATTGTAGTCAACCCCTTGAACTTGTCGATAACCCTTAGCGACAAGCCGAGCTTTATAGATGGTCACATTACCATCCGCGTCTGTCTTCCTCTTAAAGATCCATTTATTTTCTATGGCTCGCCGCTCAACGGGCAAGTCAGTCAAAGTCCATACTTTGTTTTCATACATGGATCCTATCTCGGATTTCATGGCTTCTAGCCATTTGTCGGAATCCGGGCCCGCCATCGCTTCTTCATAGTTCGAAGGTTCACCGTTGTCTAATAGCATGATTTCCAAGACAGGGTTGCCGTACCACTCTGGTGCGGAACGTGTCCTTGTGGACCTTTGAATTTCAGCAGGGGCTTGATCAGAAGTATCTTGATCATTGTCATTAACTTCCTCTCTAGTCGGTGCAGGCACCTCAGGAACATTTTCTTGAGTTGCGCCATTTTCCGGTTCAAGAGGTAATACTTCATCAAGCTCTACTTTCCTCCCACTTACTTCTTTCGAGAGAAACTCTTTCTCCAGAAAGGACCCATTCTTGGCAACAAAGATCTTGCCTTTGGATCTGAGGTAGAAGGTGTACCCAATAGTTTCTTTTGGGTATCCTATGAAGACGCATTTTTCCGACTTGGGTTCGAGCTTTTCAGGTTGAAGTTTCTTGACATAAGCATCGCATCCCCAAACTTTTAGAAACGACAGCTTAGGTTTCTTCCCAAACCATAATTCATACGGTGTCATCTCAACGGATTTCGACGGAGCCCTATTTAAAGTGAATGCGGCAGTCTCTAAAGCATAGCCCCAAAAAGAAAGCGGTAAATCGGTAAGAGACATCATAGATCGCACCATTTCTAACAGAGTGCGATTACGACGTTCGGACACACCATTACGCTGAGGTGTTCTAGGCGGCGTGAGTTGTGAAACTATTCCACATTTTCTTAAGTGTGTGCCAAACTCGTGACTCAAGTATTCTCCTCCACGATCTGATTGTAGAAACTTGATTTTCCTGTCACGTTGATTTTCAACCTCACTCTGAAATTCTTTGAACCTTTCAAAGGTTTCAGACTTGTGTTTCATTAAGTAGATATACCCATACCTACTTAAATCATCAGTGAGGGTGAGAACATAACGATAGCCACCGCGAGCCTCAACACTCATCGGACCGCACACATCAGTATGTATGATTTCCAATAAGTCGGTTGCTCGCTCCATTGTTCCTGAGAACGGAGTCTTGGTCATTTTACCCATAAGGCATGGTTCGCACGTGTCAAATGATTCATAATCAAGAGACTCTAAAAGTCCATTAGCATGGAGCTTCTTCATGCGTTTGACACCTATGTGACCAAGGCGGCAGTGCCACAAGTATGTGGGACTATCATTATCAACCTTACTTCTTTTGGTACTCACATTATGAACATGTGTAGCATCACGTTCGAGATTCATAAAGAATAAACCATTCACCATAGGAGCATGACCATAAAACATATCTCTCATAAAAATGGAACAACCATTATTCTCAGATTTAAAAGAGTAGCCATGTCGAATTAAACGAGATCCTGATACAATGTTCATGCTCAAAGCTGGCACTAAATAACAATTATTAAGGTTTAAAACTAATCCCGAAGGGAGATGCAGAGGCAGCGTGCCGACGGCGATCACATTAACCTTGGAACCATTCCCGACGCGCATCGTCACCTCGTCCTTTGCCAGTTTCCGCTTATTCCGCAGCCCCTGCTTTGAGTTACAAATGTGAGCAACTGCACCGGTATCAAATACCCAGGAGCCACTACGGGCACTAGTAAGGTACACATCAATTACATGTATATCACATATACCTTTTGTTTTGCCGGCCTTCTTATCCGCTAAGTACTTAGGGCAGTTCCGCTTCCAGTGACCGCTTCCCTTGCAATAAAAGCACTCAGTCTCGGGCTTGGGTCCATTCTTTGGCTTCTTCCCGGCAGCTTGCTTGCCGGGCGCGGCAACCTCCTTGCCGTCCTTCTTGAAGTTCCTTTTACCCTTGCCTTTCTTGAACTTAGTGGTTTTATTGACCATCAACACTTGATGTTCCTTCCTGACTTCTACCTCTGCTGATTTCAGCATAGCAAATACTTCAGGAATGGTCTTTTCCATCCCCTGCATATTGAAGTTCATCACAAAGCTCTTGTAGCTTGGTGGAAGCGACTGGAGGATTCTGTCAATGACCGCATCATCCGGGAGATTAACTCCCAGCTGAGTCAAGTGGTTATGCAACCCAGACATAGTGAGTATGTGCTCACTGACAGAACTGTTTTCCTCCATCTTACAGCTGAAGAATTTGTCGGAGACTTCATATCTCTCGACCCGGGCATGAGCTTGGAAAACCATTTTCAGCTCTTCGAACATCTCATATGCTCCATGTCTCTCAAAACGCTTTTGGAGCCCCGGCTCTAGGCTGTAAAGCATGCCGCACTGAACGAGGGAGTAGTCATCGAAATGTGCCTGCCAAGCATTCATAACATCTTGTTTTGCAGGGAGAACGGGTGCGTCACCAAGCGGTGCTTGTAGGACATAATCTTTCTTGGCAGCTATGAGGATGATCCTCAGGTTCCGGACCCAGTCCGTATAGTTGCTGCCATCGTCTTTCAGCTTAGTTTTCTCTAGGAACGCGTTGAAGTTGAGGACTACGTTGGCCATTTGATCTACAAGACATATTGCAAAGATTTTAGACTAAGTTCATGATAATTAAGTTCAACTAATCAAATTATTAGTGAACTCCCACTTAGATTAGACATCCCTCTATCCATCTAAGTACTACATGATCCGAGTTAAACTAGACCGTGTCCGATCATCACGTGAGACGGACTAGTCAACATCGGTGAACATCTTCATGTTGATCGTATCTTCTATACGACTCATGCTCGACCTTTCGGTCTTCTGTGTTCCGAGGCCATGTCTGTACATGCTAGGCTCGTCAAGTCAACCTAAGTGTTTGCATGTGTAAATCTGTCTTACACCCGTTGTATGTGAACGTCTGAATAAAACACCCGATCATCACGTGGTGTTTTGAAACAGCGAATTGTCGCAACGGTGCACAGTTAGGGGGAACACTTCTTGAATTTATTGTGAGGGATCATCTTATTTACTACCGTCGTTCTAAGTAAACAAGATGCAAAACATGATAAACATCACATGCAATCAAATAATAAACGTGACATGATATGGCCAATATCACATAGCTCCTTTGATCTCCATCTTGGGGCTCCATGATCATCTTGTCACCGGCTTGACACCATGATCTCCATCATCGTGTCTCCATGAAGTTGCTCGCCAACTATTACTTCTACTACTATGGCTAACGCGTTTAGCGATAAAGTAAAGTAATTTACATGGCGTTTCTTGATGACACGCAGGTCATATAAAAGAATAAAGACAACTCCTATGGCTCCTGCCGGTTGTCATACTCATCGACATGCAAGTCGTGAATCCTATTACAATAGCATGAACATCTCATACATCACATATAGATCATTCATCATTCATCACAACTTTGGCCATATCATATCACAAACCACTTGCTGCAAAAACAAGTTAGAC
>NC_041380.1:108781089-108791890 GCF_002162155.2 Triticum dicoccoides | reverse complement strand
GCTCCAACTAAAGTAGGAGAGACAGACACCCGCCAGCCACCTTATGCAACTAGTGCATGTTAGTCGGTGGAACCGGTCTCACGTAAGCGTACGTGTAAGGTTGGTCTGGGCCGCTTCATCCCACAATACCGCTGAAGCAAGAAAGGACTAGTAACGGCAAGAAAGTTGACAAATCTATGCCCACAACAAATTGTGTTCTACTCGCGCAAGAAGAACTACGCATAGACCTGGCTCATGATGCCACTGTTGGGGAACGTTGCAGAAAACAAAAATTTTCCTACTCGTTTCACCAAGATCATCTAGGAGTTCATCTAGCAACGAGTGATTAGATGCATCTACATACCTTTGTAGATCGCGCACGGAAGCGTTCAAAAGAACGGTGATGATGTAGTCGTACTCGACGTGATCCAAATCACCGATGACCAGCGCCGAATGGACGGCACCTCCGCGTTCAACACACGTACGGGACGGGAGACGTCTCCTCCTTCTTGATCCAGCAAGGGGGAAGGAGAGGTTGATGAAGATCCAGCAGCACGACGGCGTGGTGGTGGATGCAGGGCGTCACAGCAGCAGGGCTTCGCCGAGACTACGAGGGAGAGACGTAACGGGGGGAGGTGGAGGCGCCAGGGGCTGGTGTATCAAGTCCCTCCTCTCCCCCACTATATATAGGGGTGCCAGGGGGGGCGCCGGCCCTAGTAGATGAGATCTACTAGGGGGGGCGGCGGCCTAGGGGAGGTTTCCCTCCCCCCCAAGGCACCTAGGGGTGCCTTCCACCACTAGGACTCCTCCTAGGGGGAAACCCTAGGCGCATGGGCCTATAGGGGCTGGTGCCCTTGGCCCATGATGGCCAAGGCGCACCCCCTACAGCCCATGTGGCCCCCCGGGACAGGTGGCCCCATCCGGTGGACCCCCGGGACCCTTCCGGTGGTCCCGGTACAATACCGATAACCCCGAAACTTGTCCCGATGCCCGAAATAGCACTTCCTATATATAATTCTTTACCTCCGGACCATTCCGGAACTCCTCGTGACGTCCGGGATCTCATCCGGGACTCCGAACAACATTCGGGTTTCTGCATATACATATCTTCATAACCCTAGCGTCACCGAACCTTAAGTGTGTAGACCCTACGGGTTCGGGAGACAAGCAGACATGACCGAGACGACTCTCCGGTCAATAACCAATAGCGGGATCTGGATACCCATGTTGGCTCCCACATGCTCCACGATGATCTCATCGGATGAACCACGATGTCGAGGATTCAATCAATCCCGTACGCTATTCCCTTTGTCTATCGATATGTTACTTGCCCGAGATTCGATCGTCGGTATCCCAATACCTCGTTCAATCTCGTTACCGGCAAGTCACTTTACTCGTACCGTAATGCATGATCCCGTGACCAGACACTTGGTCACTCTGAGCTCATTATGATGATGCATTACCGAGTGGGCCCAGTGATACCTCTCCGTCATACGGAGTGACAAATCCCAGTCTTGATCCATGTCACCCAACAGACACTTTCGGAGATACCCGTAGTCTACCTTTATAGTCACCCAGTTACGTTGTGACGTTTGGCATACCCAAAGCACTCCTACGGTATCCGGGAGTTACACGATCTCATGGTCTAAGGAAAAGATACTTTGACATTGGAAAACTCTAGCAAACGAACTATACGATCTTGTGCTATGTTTAGGATTGGGTCTTGTCCATCACATCATTCTCCCAATGATGTGATCTCGTTATCAATGACATCCAGTGTCCACAGTCAGGAAACCATGACTATCTGTTGATCAACGAGCTAGTCAACTAGAGGCTCACTAGGGACATGTTGGCGTCTGTTATTCACACATGTATTACGATTTCCGGATAACACAATTATAGCATGAATAAAGACAATTATCATGAACAAGGAAATATAATAATAATGCTTTTATTATTGCCTCTAGGGCATATTTCCAACACGTCCGAGTATTTCTGTAATCACTCGGGCCAAATTGTGTCTTTCACAAACTCGTTCTGCAAAACTGCAACCGATACGGGGGCTAATGTTGGGGATATACATAACAAGTAGGTCCACAAAGGATAAAAATATCATAAATCATGGGGTCCACACATCAAGTGGGTCCAGATAAATCTCATCCAGACATACTATCCACTCGGACGTATCGACGTACCATCCACTCGGATGACAGGCAACCACTCAGACGTATGACTCACTTGGATATGCGAAGACCAACGGTCGGCAAGGCAGTCAAAGCATCATCCTAGTAGTAGGCTGGCATTATGGCATCAATGCTCCACTTTGTAACATAAGAGGTTAGGGGTAGCACACTCTATATAGGCCACACATAGCTAAGGGCCCCTGCTCTCATCTCTCTCTCCCTCACCACTAGTCTCAAGACTTAGCTCATGCATGGAGATCCGTTCTCCCCTCTCTCACACACAAATACACTTCATGATAGATAAAAGAAAGCCTCTCCGAAGCACGAGACGTATGGTTGTTATCTCCACCGTGAGAGGCCCGAACTCGCTAAAATCATTTGTGTCACCCGTTTGCATCTCGATAGATCATGCTCCTTTACCCTACCCCTTACTATTGTTGGAATCGTTCCCACGACAGTGGGAGGATGCGGCAATGAAGCATGACGTTGACCACGTCAGCCAGCTGGAGGTTCTTCTGACTGGACGACCATTTGATCCTCTTGATCAGTGCCTCCACCTCGTCTGGGTTCTCCCAAGCGATGCCCAAAAGAGACCCCATGAATTTTCTTTTCTTGTTGAGCTTTCTTTAGAAGAGTTGAAAAACCCTCAACACAGAAGAGGAATAGATACGATGATAGAGGATCACACTGTCGAAGCCCTCGATGAGAGGAAACTATCCGGCGCATCGCCATTCAGTTTCACCATAACCTTGCTGTCATAACACATCTCATGACCATGGCTGTCCATGCCTGAGAAAATCCAAATTGTGTCATCATATTATGCAAAAAAGACCACTCCACAATCCACATGATCCATCATGTCTAACTTAACCGCACATAACGGCTTCTTTCTTTTTCTCTTCCTTATCGCATGTACACACTCATACGCCACTAGGACGTTATCAGTGATAAGTCTCCCCTTGACAAATGCACTTTGTTCCTTAGAGATAATAATGGATAGAACACTTTTTAATCGGAGAGTGGCGTTTTGGCTCCTAGGTGTAGATACACCTATTATGAAATATGTATAAAAACACATTTCGAAATTTTAAAAAAATTCAAGAAAAATCTCGCGTGTACATCTGGACATCCTATGGTCGCACACAAATTTTTGGTGAAAATGGACGTTTTTTGTGGCATGTGTGAAAAATTAAAAAAATTGCCTCATGAATAGCTATAATCAAGCATCAAAAATTGTCTTTTTTACACAAACCAAAAATGTCCCTTTTCTCCGAAACTTGGTGCACCCACATATAATGTCCGGATTTATACGTGCGATTTTTTCTTAAATTTTTTTAACTTTATAAAATTTGTATTTAGATAATGGGTGCATATACACCTATGAGCCAAAGTGAATTTCCGGCATCGGTTGGCAAGGACCTTGGCCGCGCCCGCAATATTGTATAGGACATTGCACAGACTAATTGGCCTAAACTAAGCGCGCTAATCGGATGACTGTGCAGTAGACCGGCCCAAAATTTATGCACTTCCCATGAGCGTGTGTGTGTGTGTGGCTGCTCCGTGTGAGTCAATGGCCCGTGGCAAGCATGAGCGATTTCGTCGGCGGTCCACTCTTGTGTTGCGCGTGAGTATTTTTCGTCTGATGTGCCACGACCGGCTGGAAGCTGCGTCCGACCCAGCCAGCGCCAACAAGGAAGCCTCGGTCGCACCTTCCTTCCATCCATCCTCTAGGCCTCGATCGGTCACAGTGCTATAAAAATCCCATCGTTCCCACTCACAAACCAACCCAACACCCGGCGGTCCACTATCCAGATCCAGATTCTCTATCCTGACCCTGCTCCTGCGATCCCCAACCGACCCTGCTCCTGCGATCCCCAACCCCAATCCAAGGTATGCGTGCACCAAGAACCGTCTCTGTCCCGTTTGTAGATCTGCCGAGGACCGCGCTCTAGTTTCTTGATCTGCAACCTTTTTCATCTCTGTTTCGCGACGCCAACTCACGACTGGATCCGGTCGCTGGTCTCTGCGTGGTTTTGATTTTGATCCGACCAGGAACAGACCAAGAGCAACAGGGAGACCATGAGCGCCATGGTCGCGTCGTCGCTTAACCCGGAGGCCCCGCTCTTCATCCCGGCAGCGTTCCAGCAGGTGGAGGACTTCTCACCGCAGTGGTGGGACCTCGTCAAGTCCACCGCCTGGTTTCGCGACCACTGGTACCACCAGCACCAGCAGCTCGACGATATGGCCGACTCCCTCATGGCCTTGGAGGCCGAGGACGCCATCGCCGTCGAGGCTTCGCAGCCGCAGCCGCCAGCGGCACTCAAGATTGGTACGTATCGACCAATTCACTCTCCACGCCTATACATGTACAGTACTGTATATGATATGAGCGCTCAAGTAAAAGATGAAGCAAGACTGCAGTGAGCTCATCACGTATGTGCTTCTGTATGTGCAGACGGGGTGCTCAAGGCGCTGAGCCTGGCGTCCCCAAGCCCAAAGGGTGGCTTCTCGGAGAAGCCTAGGTACACCGAGAAGCCCACCAAGTACGCCGGCAGCCCGAGGAGCGGTGGCGCACCGCGCTTCATCCACCAGCCTCGCTAGGTTGGGATGTCAAGCTTCAAGAATCGAGCAAATCCTGCGCCTGCAGTGATGCATTGCTCTGGCTGCCGCCGCCGTCTCATCTTTCAAGTCTTCTTCTACTAGTAGTAAGTAGTGGTGTCCGTTTGTATATTATATTAAGTACGTAGAAATGAAATGACCTAAGAAAAAGGCAACAAAATGCAACCGATGTTCAGTGTGATTTGCCTTGCAAGTTATGTTCTGCTCAGTGCGTGTGATGGTTCAGCCTCGTTCGCTCCTCGCTCCTTTTTCACCCCACGTACGTCAGAAAAAGGAGCCAGAAAAAAGAGGAGATAAAAAACAACCCCGACCCCACGAACACCCCGTCCCATGATCCAATCTCCCCCGACCCCTCCGCCCTCGTTCAACCTCCCCTCGTACGATAGAGGAAGGAAAAAAGGCGCCTGCTAGGCGTCATCCGGCTTATAACTTGCAGTTATAAGCCGCCTTATCTACCGTCCGATATGATTAATCAAGGCCATCAGTTTGTATCCCCGCATCACAGTACGTCCACAGCCCCGCGACATTAACTGATACAAACCGTTCAATGGCAGACGCTACCGAGATCAGAGCAAGCAGCGCTTGCCGTCGGCCGCATGCAGCACGCATCACAGTACGTCCACAGTCCCGCGACATTAACTGATACAAACCGTTCAATGGCAGACGCTACCGAGATCAGAGCAAGCAGCGCTTGCCGTCGGCCGCATGCAGCACGGTCGGTGTCGTGGTGGAGCTGCAATGGAACAAGATATGATTAATCAAGGCCATCAGTTTGTATCCCCGCATCACAGCACGTCAACAGCCCCGCGACATTAACTGATACAAACCGTTCAATGGCAGACGCTACCGAGATCAGAGCAAGCAGCGCTTGCCGTCGGCCGCATGCAGCATGGTCGGTGTCATGGTGGAGCTGCAATGGAACATCGCCGGAGGTCGCCGCTGCTGTAATGGAGCATCACTTGGCTGATGGTGCCGTGGTGGAGCTGCAATGAAACATCACTGGGGGTCGTCGCTGCTACGGTGGAGCGTCGCCGGACCGTCGATCCGTGGTGCTGTGATGAAGCATTGTCGAACCGCCGACGTCAGCGGTGCTTCATTGCAACCTCGCCGGAGCTTCCAACGACCGCCGCGACGCTTCACTGCAACCTCGCCGGAGCTCCAACAATCGTCGTGGCGCTTCATTGCAACCTCGCCGGAGCTTCATTGCAACCTCGCCGGAGCTTCATTGCAACCTCAGCCGTGCTCCATGGTAGCACCCCGACAGCCACCGGCGAAGCTTCATTGCAGCGTCACCACCACCACGCGGCCGTGCTCCATCGCAGCACCGCTGCCCGCCTGCCCCGTCAAAGCTCCACCGCAACACCAGACTGGTGCCGCCGAAGCTTCACTGCAGCGCAACGCGATGGCGTCGAGGTGCTGCGGCGAATCAGGCGACCGCGATGGCGGATGTTGTGACACAACAGTGCGGCGAGCCGGCGACAGCGATGCTGCGATGCAGACGCGGTGGCGACAGAGCTCTCGAGGCCCGATGTTGTGATGCTCCTCTCCTCAACCTCCCCACTGCAGCATGTGCGGCGAGTGGTGACCCGCCTCCAACACCATCGTCTTCTGCAGCTCCGGTGGCCACACCGTACCGTCGCCCCCCTTTGGAGCAGCGATGCCCCGCGATGGATCTCTCACATGGGTCCTAGGATTTGTGTTGGAGCTTCGCCGAAGGGAGAGAAGGTGAGCAGGAAGGTTGTTGACGCCGGCGACATGGCTCCGGCGGTGGGTTGGACGGGATTGAGGGGTGAGAGAGAGAGGGAGGAGATGGAACAGAGAAGAGATGGGGATGAAGAGAAGCGCTCCAGGGAAGACCAGGTCCTTCGGCAAAGAGATAAGATGGAGGACGCGTGGGCATGTGGGCCTGTGAGACACATGGCGTGCTGTGAAGGAGGTTTACGAGAGATAGAAATCATCCGGTTGATTGTAAACGTTTTCCAGAAAAAAAATCTACCGAAAACATCGCGCACCAAACCGACGCAAAAACAGTGAAGAACACACGTCCTCCACCTTCTCCCGGACCCAATCTGCATCTCTTGGCATCCGTCCTCGCTCGCACCCCCGCATGGAGGGCTCACCCCGCCCCGCCGAAGGCCTCGTGCACGGCGGACACCTTGGCGATCGAGCTTGCGGGGGCGGCGCCTCGGGGACGGCCCGGTCATGCGCGGCAACGGCGCCGGCGGCGGGGGGTAGCGGGCCACGCAGCAATCCATCTGGTAAACCCCCAATCTATTCCTAGCCACAGCCGCAATCCTGGCATCTCCTTTCCGGAATCGCCTCCACGAAGAACTTGCCATTCATGCGCGACGCCTTCATATCCATTGGGTTGTTCCCCACGTTTCCACCTATGCTTGCCTCCTAGCCATCGTCGACCATGAAGCAGCAGCACAACGTGGTCGGCGGATTCCGTCCCCGTGGTCATTGGAGGAGCCGTGCCACCTGTGACCAGCGGTCTGGGACGTAAAGCCGTCTGTGGAGGCATGGAGATACCATGGAGACGTACTGGAGACTCCAGGGAACTGGACACGAACGCGGCATGGATTGTATTGTGCCATGTCGGCAGCAGTACGATGAGGGGATTTGATTCCGGCGAATCACGGGGCCACGGTTGCAGGCCCAACGCCCCTGCTTCGCTAAGCCCATCGACTTTGGCACAGCAAGACCCAGCCATGTCGCCCATACCATGGTTGCCTGAATCATTGGTGGGTTCATGCTCCAGGAGCATGTGATCCTGTAGTTTCCTCGCAGCCCATGGTCAAGTGCCCATGAAGGAGATGACCAATATATTGTCACAAAAGTGCCTTGGTTAAGTCAATCTATCATGGTGCCATATTATTTTGTAATTGTCGCTGCTGATTCTACTATTCAAGTGTAATTTTGTAATTACGTGTTTTCTCACTTCGCAATATCTCTGTTATCTGCTCCACTAAAATGTAGGGATTTCATTTACAAAATTTCTGCATATTTCTGAAAATAATGAGAAGTCCATTTCTCTTTGGAGCACAGATGAACATTACATATTTTTGAAATTTCTGGGAGAAATCCTTGCATGAATGCAACAAGTTAGCTCCTAAAATATAACACTAAAGCTTATCAAAATTATAACACTATGCTCATCCATTAATCAAAATATGTATTGAACCATTTCGATGTTGTTTTTGTTGTATCTTGATTTCTTGAAAATATAGATGTAACATACTATTAACAACCAAACAAGTAACTTTCTCTCACGAAAAGACTAATGGACGTAATTTGCCAGGAACACAGTTGTGACATACACCAAAGATGAAAAAAATGATTGATGCGCTTCTTAGGAGAAGAAGTTAGCAATTTATATTCCACTTTTTTATTGCACGTGATAGTTGGTTAAAAGATTTGAAGTCACCAGCACGGTACTGGTAAATGGTTCCTACATTGCGGAGATGAGGTTCAGTTTGTGTCTTTCTTCACGTGTAAATGATAGATTTGCTTGATGTGAGAAAAGTGAGTTTTTTTAAAAAAAAGTCTCTTTGAATTTCTCATAGGCACATATTTTACTTGTTGATAATTCAATTAGGGATCCTCTCATGGTTGTTTTATAAGTTGTAATAGTGTAATAAGTCATATCTCTGTGTTTAAAATGTGCAGGTGGAGAAAAATTCACTGGACATGACCATTGCAGGAAAGTCATGGGTGTTCGGAACACAAAGAAGTTCTAAATATTGCAAGTTGAAGTTTTATCTATGCTGCTCGGTATTTTCGTTTTCAATTAACACTCTACGAATGATATTTGATGCTTATTTAAATAACTGACATGTATGTACTATGACATTCCCTTAGCTCGTGCTCTTGGTTTTTCTCTAAATCAATGTTTAAGTCAATGTGTATACCTCCTACAAAAATGATAAGTACATGTATGAAAAAGAGAGTATGAGAGACAACAAGATATTCCCAATCCTGGAAGGTAAGATATTCATGGCAAGATACTCTCAAGTAAAGATAAGAGCATCTTATATTCCGCATAAACAAATGCAATTAAGCTTCCACCCTCTCCGTGTATTCAACGTAAGGTGTTAACGTGTTAGCTGTTGTGCAAGCTATAGTTCTCTTTGTTTGACTAGCTATGTTGTAAGTCGATTATGCTATTACCCCAACAATGGAGAAAGATATGATTCTGGGAGAAGGGAATTGGTATGCATGCTGTTTTCTAAATGATCCGTCTGCGGCTTCTTGCAGGCATAACTATTGAATCTCTTCAACAAGTTTTTTAATGCACTCTCGGCAAGTGTGCATTGTTCCCCCTTTTCCCAATATATACAAGGTTACAGAAGCCATTCTTGTAACTGATACTGTACAGTTTGTGTTTGTTTGATTTCGTTAGCTACACATTGTATTTTATTATTCTTTACGTTTCTTGCAGCCACAAAGTGTTTACGTACTCCCTCCGCTCCTTTTTACTCTGCATATAAGAATTGTCTGAAGTCAAACTTCATAAAGTTTCACCATATTTATATGAAAAAATATTAACATCTATAATGCTAAGTTTATACAATATGAAAACTAAAGTCATGACGCATCTAATGTTGTTGATTTCACATTCTGAATGTTGGTATTTTTTTCTATAAACTTGGTCAAAGGTCACAAGGTTTGACTTCAGACAAATCTTATATGCAAACTAAAAAGGACCGGAAGGGGGTATTAGTTTCATTTCCTCTGCTAGAAACCATATTCGTTCCTTCTACATTTTCTGGTAGCTACAGAAACGTTATCTTTGTGGCACTCATAAACTAAGGAGAGACACATATTGACATTACACAACGTGCAGTTTTTATTATTTGTAAATAAGAATTTTAGTACATCATCCTCTATCATGGTAGGTTAGAATAGTTTCATTTTCATCTCCCACAATACATGATGAATGATTCATAGATTTACTAAAGGTCAAAAGGTGTCCAAGCGGTGATAAGGTATGGTTGTAGTGACGATAATACTGGAGCAACTGCAGTTGAAGAGAATGAAGGCAGAGGAGAAAGATTTCGCTTTATCTTTTGCGACAACCGACAAGAGAGTGGATAAGGGGATATGACGTCTGCCTGGAAGAAATCACTAGGGAAGAGACTTTGTATTGTTGCTAAGAATGTCGCCATATTTGGGAGATATTTCTACATTATCAAAATTGTTTTGTTAATTTTTTTAATTCCGTGTCAACGCACGGGCATTCGACTAGTAGTACTAGAATGCACCCTTGTTATTGCGTGGCCAAGCAGCTTAATTTTAATTATTGTTTAGCCTTTTCTAAAGATAAAGATGCGTCGCTGTTGGTTGTTGAGATGCCATTCTCTTCTGATTTATTGTTGATTGATTGCTGCCATGATCTCCATGGGAGTTCAGAAGTAGCTGGTGCTGGAAGATGACAATATTCAGTTCGATTGGTTTATGACAAGTATGGTGTTCAGCTCAGCTATATACACTGATTCTCAATGTTGGAACGTGCCTTCAGATTCGGCAGCCATGGCAGCTGTTTAGCTGCGGGTTATAGTTGAGATTTTTTTTTTTTGCGAAACAGGTTATAGTTGAGATTGTGCCCTGTGTTTGTGGGCTAGCAGATAGGAAACTGAGATGGTAATGCATATGATTTTAGCGTGTTGTAAAACTTGTATCATACCGCTGAATAAAGTTTGTGGGCTACCAAATAGGAAACTGAGATAGTAATGGATATGATTTTAGCGTGGGAAACGTTTGGGGCCGGGGCACCGGCAGAAACATTGGGCCGGTCTCCCTCTTCCTCGCGTCTTCTTCATGGGGCGCGCGGAAGCCCTCTTCTTCTGCCCCCTCCTCCCCACCCCTTCCCCATCCCTTCCCCTCTTTCCGAGCTGCGACTGGGCCATCACGAGCTACTTCGCCGGCGGCCAGGCTCCCCTCGCCGACTGCCATGGCTGCCTGCCGCCATGGACAGATCCATCCCCTACCTCAAGCCTTCACGCAGGCGCATCCCCTCC
>NC_041380.1:108779776-108780659 GCF_002162155.2 Triticum dicoccoides | reverse complement strand
GGGTTGCGACTGGGCGACCACGACCTCCATCGCCGGCGGCCAGGCGCTCCCTCGCCGGCCGCCATGGCTGCAGCCATGCCCGGATCCTCCCGCGTATACAAGTGTTGCAACCGTCACCTAGAAAAGCTTCAACAGCCGTTGAAAAAAGCTTCAACCATAGACATAGAAAGCTTCAATGGCATTGCACAACAAGGAAAAGCTGCAACCGTTGTTGGATTTTGCTACTACCGGCAAAGCTTTTTGCTATATCCATCAGACAGAGCTACGACCTCGCGAGGACGACAATGATTTTTTTGCTGCAACCGTAGCAGGCTTTTGCTACTACCGTTGGAGGTTTTTGCTACATCCAGTAGATAAAAAAGCTTCAACCAGACAACGAAATACAGGAAAAGTTACAACCGTTTTGACAAAAAGCTTCAACCCACAGATGAAAAAAACTTCAAACAGAGATCGAGAAAATCCTCCTCGACGACGACCATGGCGTCTCTCTGTGTTTTTGTTGCAACCGCAGAGTAAAAAGCTGCAACCCTTTGTGAAAAAAGCTTCAAGCTCAGGTGAAAAAAGCTTCAATTGGCACGGTGGAAAGCTTCAATCCGCGAGAAAAGCTTCAACGGGCATAGAGAAAAGCTTCAACCGATGAGATAAAAAGCTTCAACCTGACTCGCCAATGGCAGCGAGCAGCGACGTTGAGAGCTGCGTCGGCGACACGACAGTCCAGCGACGACGGCGGCTGCTAGGTGCTGCGATGACAAGGGGTGCCGGTGTGCTTCAAGACGGCGCCATTTTTTGCTACGAGGGGGCGATGGGCTTTCTGCTGGACCGGGGGGCGAGTACAGATGCTGCGACGGGGACGGGGACGGCGGCCGGCGGCGGCAGGGACGGA
>NC_041380.1:108744214-108779677 GCF_002162155.2 Triticum dicoccoides | reverse complement strand
CGGAGAGCGCATCCAGCAGCGTGGGACTAGGGGGGGAGGAGGAGGTCCAGGTGAGGGGGCTAGTCGCCGGCGACAGAGAGCGGCTGGGGTGAGGACGCGGTGAAGAAGAAGAGGAAGAAGTCAACGCGGGGGAAGGGGGCTCGAGGAACAGATCTGACGGCTCGAGCTCGCGGATCGGACGGCTGGGCCTTGACCGGCCCAACGCTTGGGCCGGTGCGCCGGCGCAGATCACTGCCCTTTTAGCGTGTTGTAAAACTTGTATCATCATGCTGAATAAAGTTTGCACATAAAATGCATTCAGTTACATATATAAATTGGTTTGTCTGGCATACATAGAGGGGGAAACCCCAGGCCCTCGCGTCGCCCGACCCGAGCGACTCGGGGGAATCCAGCCACCGCCGGGCTCGGTACCCCTCGTCCCGCCCACCTCCGCGTTGCCGCCGCCGGAGGGCGCCGGGCCTTGGGACGGCGGCGGGGCCGTTCTCCCACTCTCTCCCATCGCCCCTGCCCTCTCAGATCCGTTCCTGGCGGCGGCGCGGCCTCCCTCGGCGGCCCGCTGGCGGTCTATTCCCCGGCCAGCTGCTGGCGCGGTTGGTCTCGCCCTGGGGCGCAGGCTGCGTCGTCCCGGCTCATCCCGATCTGGCCATGGCCTGGCGCGGGCCGGATGGCCGCAGACCGCAGTTGCCTTCTTCTCTGACGTGTTGCACGACGGCATGGGGGCCTGCTAGTTTGCTTGTCCAAGGGACACGGTCCTAGCGTTCTTCTTGATCTGAGATGGTGTTCTGCTAGATGCCGACCCTCTATGATCTGGCAATTGACGAGTTTCGGAATGCTCCGCCGGAGATTTTTATTGGGTGCTTGACGCCTGTAGATTACTGGATCAAATGGGATTCGGTCGTGTGCGTCCCTATTTCAGCCCGAGTGGCTCCAGGAGGGTGTGATGCGAGAGAACGTATCCTGTGCAACGACGAGACTGGTGTAACGAGTGCTCCGAGAAATTCTGCGCCACTGGATGCGGAACCAATGGCGCAGAATCGGTCGGAGCACTCGTTACATCAGTCTCGTGGTTGCACAGGATACGTTCTCTGTGATGCGAAGGCGAAGCTTTGTTGTTTATTAACATTATGGGACATGTCGGCATTTCGATTTCCATTATGAAAACAGTGGCGAAGAATGTTATGGTGGCTGAAGTCTAAGGCCTAGTAATGGCGGATCTAGTCTTTGAGGTGGTGAGGACTTTGCTAGATGATTCGTGACTCGTAGAGGCGGCATCAGCAACACAAGCGGAATACAGAGTCTTAGCTTTCAAGGTGAAAACTCAAAGTCTGCCCTTAATTGGTTGTTTCTGATAGTGTCCTTGTTGAAGGCATTGTTTAAGAGCGGGATTTTCTCCAGGGGTGAAAACCTAAGATCTTCGGTCGGACGATGACGACGCTTGTGCACTGTTTTCTTTTTGGAGACATCTCTTATGGAGAACTTGGACTTAGGGTGTTGTTTTGGTGGTGGTTCGTGCTGCAGCTACAAGAAATTGATCACTATAGTGGGATCTTTTTTTTTTTTTTTGTCTTTTGGTTGTGTGCATCTGTAATATTTTTATGACATTTCGATGTTGTAGGGGCTAGGTGTAATTGGTATCTCCGTGATATTAATATATTCTCTTTGTCAAAAAAAAATCTGGCATACATAGAGAATGGCATGATCATAGTAGATACAAGAGGGTAATAATAAGTCTTGTGCAGATACAGAAGTGTAGGATCCCAAGTCTTTGAAATTTCCATGCAATAGTTGGGTGAATGGCTTCCTCTATTCGATTGTACTTCCTCTGTAAATTAATATAAGATCTTTAATTATTGTTTTAATGATTTAAACGCTCGTATATTAGTTTACGGAGGGAGTAACAATGAGGGTAAGCTGGGAAAACAGTTCGGATACAGGGTTTGTATATGAATGTTGGTGGACGAAATTGAATAGAACATTTCATCAAGTAAATTAAGATACTACCGTTGTTTCATCAAGCAAATTAAGATACTACTACTCTGTACTCCTTACACAAGTATATCATGAATCTAATGGGGGCAGTCATCCAATCTTCCAAAGGCTTCATAACTTTTGCTTCTACGCATCCATTCCCAGAGCCCATTTAGCATGCTGTGTGCGCATATGTGTGTGTGTGAGCAAGCCAGCCGAAACAAGGAAAAAAAAGGGAGATCAGCACTTCTCACCAAGCAAAGTTGCCTGATGGGTAGCAGAGGTGCTACAGGAGGTATCTAGTGCCACTCATCCTACTGATCACCAAGAGAAGAAACTAGTTAAGTAGAACCCTCCTCATGAAAATATTATAAAGATAAATGTAGATGAAAGTTTCAATCCTACAACTGGTACTGGGGCTACTGGATATGTGGCACGAGATAGTATGGGTCGAATCCTTGCTGTAAGAAGTTGTTGGTATAATTCTGTGGCCAATGCCCTGTCGGTGGAAGCGCTCACATACCGTGATGATGTTGATCTTGCAAATACTTTGAACTTTCAGCAGGTAACGGTCGAAACTGATTGTCATAATTTGGTGCAGCTTTGAGAGGCTCGTCAACATCATCGGTCTAGAATTATGGGAATCCTCCATCAGATTCAAGAGATCGCTTCACATTTGCTACATTGTAATTTGATCTTTGTAAGACGTGAGGTTAACTTTGCTGCCCACTTATGTGCGCAACATACTAGTAGTGAGAACGTGTGTAGCTTGTGGACTGGTACTACTACTCCTTTCCTTGCAAGATGTATCCAAAACGATTGTAGTATGTTGGCAGATAAATAATAGAATTATGAATGTTTCAAAAAAAAATGCCAGCATGCATGTTGGGGGCTTTGTCATTTACTCCTGAGAGAAACCCAGCAAAGAAAGAAAGGCATCAACCACAGTGGCCACGTGGGTTTCGACGGAGAATTGGATTCAGACCTCGGTGTTGAGTATGTGTGTTGTGCATATTTGTGTATTGGGCTCATCTTCTAATTTCTTGTATAGTTAAAGTCGTGGCTTATCTTTGTACATCATATATACATACTTTTGCACATGAGTAATATATCGTGTAATTTCCACAAAATACATAGTATTCGATTTTTAGGTTTTCTTTCCTCGCTTCCGCTACGCCGCCGCCGCCTCGCGTCTACGTACGCCGCCGCCGCCCGCGCCCTCCTGTCGCGCTCGCCGCCACCGCTCCTCACCTTCAGCCGCCGCCGCCCGCGACCCTCCCATCGCGCAAGCCGCCGCCGCTCCACTCGCAGCCGCTAACCCTAGCCGTTGTGCCACCTTCACCCGTCGTTGCAGCTTCTCCTAGCCGCCGCCGCACCACCACCCGACTACCGGAGCCGCCCGCCCGACCCGAGCCGACCCGCCGCCCGCTCGACCAGCATCGACCCGCCGCCCACCCGACCCGCGCCGATCCGCCGCCGCCTGCTACCCAACCCTCGCCGCACCACCTCACGTCGCCATGTCGTCTGTCACGTCGTCCGCGTCCACCAACTCCAACCCATTCGCCGACACCAACCCTCCCGACGTCAATGACATCCGCAACCTCAACATCGTCGAGAGGGTGCCGGTTCATATCTCCCAGACGGATTCCTCCTACTACACGTGGAAGACGTACTTCTCCCTCGTGTTTCGGGAGTACCATCTCGTCGACCATGTGGATGGCTCCGTCGACTCCAGCCTCGTCCCCGAGTTCCATGATTGGTCTACCATCGACACCATGATCAACCGGTGGTTCTTCCTCACCATCTCGCAGGACCTCTTTCAGACGGTCGTGCAGGACTGTGATGGTGCATGCGCCGTGTGGACCAAGCTGAACGGGCTCTTCACCGACAACCAACTCCAATGTCGCGTTTTTTTGCAGCAAGAGTTTTTTGGGTGTCACCAGAAAAACTCCTCCGTCGACGACTATTGTCGCCGCCTGAAGACTCTCGCTGACGAGCTCCGCGATATTGGCGCGAAGATCGATGATGACCTCCTCCTCAGCACGCTCACCGCGGGGCTCAACGAGGACTTCGACAACGCCGCGACGAACCTCACCCTCATCCCCAACCCGTCCTTTGCGAAGTTCGTTGCGTACCTCCGTTTGGAGGAGCGGCGGATGAAGCATGTGAAGGCGCGGGCCATCCGCACCGCCCTCGCCGCCGGTACCACCTGCGGCGGGCCCCCGACGCCTCCTGCTGCCCCGGCCGCACCACCTGGCGCCCTACCCGGCATCCCGGCAGTCGGGGCTCCTCCCACTTCCGTACGGGCCGCCCATGCCTCCCGCCCCTCCTGCCGAACGACGCCGCGGGGGTCGGCGCGGTGGTCAGCACCAGCAGCCGCAGGGCACCGGCCCGCCCCGTCAGCAACAGCAGCAACAGCAGTTTCAGGTGCCTCCCCCATGGGCCTCTGGCTACAACCCATGGACCGGTGTCATTCATGCATACACCATGCCGGTTCCACGGGTCCCTGCACCGACGCTCCCTGTGCCGTGCTCGCCGACGCATTAGGCGTACTATGCAGCTCCGCAGCCCTATGGAGGGTACCCACTGCCGCAGCTGAGCGGCGGCTACGGCCTCCCCCATGGCGCCACCGCCGCCCTCGCTCGCCCTGCCGCCGACGCCTTGGGATCCAGCGCTCCTCGCCGCGCTGCACTCCGCGCCTACGTCGAACAACTACACTGGAGGCGGTGATTGGTACATGGGCACCGGGGCCATGGCTCACATGTTTGCTCATCCTGGTAATCTTGCCTCCTTCACTCCCGTCACCACCGACCGCCGCATCATTGTCGGCAACGGTTTCACACTTCCTATCACACACGCCAGGCACACTTCTTTTCCTTCTAATTATATGCCATTATCTTTGTCTAACATACTTGTGTCTTCTCATCTTATTAAGAATATTATTTCCATTCATTGTTTCACTTGTGAAAATCCTGTCACTATTGAATTTGACGAGCTTGATTTTTGTGTTAAGGACGCTCGAACCAGGATGGTACTCCACTGATGTGACAGCCCCGACAAGCTCTATCTGGTGCATTCACCTTCATCCGCCACCACCGCACCGGTTGCTCTCTCCGCTGGCGTCGATCTCTGACACACTCGTTTGGGTCATCCCAAACCTGTCACACTTCGTCATATTCTTAGGAGTTTCAGTTATAATAAGATAGAGGATCACACTTGTCATGCCTGTCGTGTCGGCAAACACGTTCGCCTTCCATTTAATAATTGTACCACCATCGTCGCCTCTTTTCCCTTTCAGTTGATTCATAGCGATGTGTGGACCTCTCCGGTTCCTAGTAATTCGGGTTATTTATATTATCTGGTTATCCTTAATGATTATTGTCATTATGTGTGGGCTTTTCCTTTGCGACGAAAGTCGGATGCACTCTCCATTTTGACGGCCTTTTACTCCTATGTCAGCATGCAGTTTGGGCGTCTCATTCTTGCTCTTCAGACTGGCAATGGAAAAGAGTTCGACAATCTTGCTTTCCGCAGTTTTCTGTCGCACCACAGCATAGTTTTTCATCTCACATGCTCGTATACTTCACAGCAGAACGGTCGAGCCGAACGCGTCCTTCGCACTCTGAACGACTCCGTTCGCACGCTCCTGTTTCATGCTAACGTGTCGCCTCGCCTTTGGCCGGACGCACTTGCTACTACTTCACTTCTCCTTAACCTTTGACCCTGCCGCCCACGGTGGAACTACACACCTCACCATCTTCTCTTTGGTACGCCCCCATCTTATGATGGCTTGCATATTTTCGGGTGCCTTTGCTATCATAGCACTGCCGACACCGCTCCTCACAAACTTGCACCCCGCTCTGTCGCTTGCATCTTCATTGGCTACCCCTCTAACTTCAAGGGATATCGGTGCTACGATCCAGCCTCCCACCGTGTGTTCACTTCCCGACACATTTACTTTGATGAGTATGTGTTTCCGTTTCAGCAGGTACCCTCGGCTGTTCCTCCCGCCACTGATGATGCGGGCTCCTCGACGCCTCTCCCAGGGCGCTCGCACACCGCCCTTGGCCTGCCCCTGGCTTTGAGGCGCATCCACTGCATGCGGCGCCCCCTCTGGCCGAGGCACTGGCGCCCCGACGCCTCCCCTTCCTGCGGTCTCGTCGCCCACGGTTCCGGCTCCAGCCGCGGCCCTCGCGGCCCCTATGGCTCCCGCGGCCTCGGTCCCAGCGTCCTCGACGTCCTCATCGCCGGCGGCTATGGCCGGGTCTCCTGCATCCGGTCCGGTCACCCACGCCCATGCGGGCCTTTTTCGCCCGAGCTCGCGCTACGCCTCGGATGACTACATCCACGCGACATCCACCTCTACGCCATCATCGTTGCCGTCCTCCGTTCGAGCCGCTCTTCGTGACCCACTCTGGATGGCTGCGATGCAAGAGGAGTTTGATGCCCTGCTGTGCAACCAGACGTGGCAGCTTGTTCACGCTAGCGTGATTATTGGGAAGTGGGTCTTGAAACACAAGCTCCGTCCTGATGGTACCCTTGATCGCTATAAAGTGCGCTGGGTTGTTCGTGGCTTCCGGCAGCATGCTGGCATCGACTTCACCGACACCTTCTCTTCGATTGTTAAGCCCAACATGATTCACACGATTCTCCACCTAACGGTCTCCCGTGCTTGGCCGGTGCACTAGATGGACGTCTCCAACACTTCCTTCATGGTCACCTCGAGGAGCAAGTCTTCTGCCAGCAGCCAACGGGGTTTGTTGATCCCGCACTCCCCGACCATGTGTGCCTGCTTTCACGGTCTTTGTACGGGCTCAAGCAGGCTTCACGCCCTTGGTACCAGCGCATCACAGCGTTTCTACACCAGCTCGGGTTCCGCTCCACTCGGTCGGACGCATCGCTCTTCGTCTATCACCAGGGCTCCGACATGGCCTACTTGCTGCTCTATGTCGACGACATCATCCTGAGGGCATGTATGACTGGCCTTCTCAGTCAGCTCACTGATCGTCTTCGCGCTGAGTTTGCCATCAAGGACTTGGGTCCTTTGCACTACTTCCTCGGTGTTGAGGTGGTGCGCCGCCCGGATGGCTTCTTTCTTCATCAGTGGAAGTACGCTCATGAGCTCCTGGATCGTGCTGGCATGTTTAACTACAATCCCGCCGCTACGCCTGTTGATACGAAGGCCAAGCTCTCTACATTGGATGGTTCTCCACCTTCAGATGCTGCATTCTACCGGTCTATCGTTGGTGCTCTCTAGTACCTCACTCTGTCTCGACCGGAGATCTAATATGCCATGCAGTAGGTGTGTCTCCATATGCATGCTCCCCGGGATGTTCACTGGGCCGCTGTCAAGCAGATTCTCTGCTATGTCTGTGGAACTATGGATCTTGGCGTCATGCTCTCCGCCTCCGCCGACACCGCCCTCACCGCCTACTCTGCTGCAGACTGGGCGGGCTGCCCTGACACTCGTCGCTCCACCTCGGGCTATTGTGTCTTACTTGGACCCTCACTCATCTCGTGGTCGTCCAAGCGGCAGCCTACGGTCTCTCGCTCCAGTGCTGAGGCTGAGTATCATGCGGTAGCCAACGTTGTCGACGAGTGTTCGTGGCTTCAGCAGCTTCTCCAGGAGCTCTCTTATCTTGTGGATCGAGCTACAGTGGTCTACTGTGACAACGTTTCGGCGGTCTACCTCTCTGCCAACCCGGTACATCATCGTCGGACCAAGCATATTGAGTTGGTTATTCATTTTGTTCGGGAACAGGTGGCTCTTGGCCATATTCGTGTTCTACACGTTCCTACTTCCCAATAATTTGCAGATATCATGACCAAGGGCTTGCCTACAACATCATTTGAGGAGTTCCGGTCCAGTCTTTGCGTCCGCAACGGTGCCGCTTTGACTATGGGGGAGGGGGCGTTGAGTATATGTGTTGTGCATATCTGTGTATTGGGCCCACCTCCTAGTTCCTTGTATAGTTGAGGTCGTGGCCCACCTTTGTACATCATATATACGCGTCTTTGCACATGAGTAATACATCGTGCAATTCCCACAACATACACTCCGTCCTTAGGCTAATCATCAGGCTGGCAGTTCACTGGACCCTCTACATCAAAATGCCTAAGGCTAAACATTTTTCAATGAAAAACCCCAGGAGGAGGAAGTACTATAGAAGAAACTAACACAAGAAATCAACAACCATGTATGAGAGGTATGCAAGGAAAACTCAAGGTGGACAAACCAATGAGGAACAATACCCAGTTGCTAGAAAAGATCACAAGAATAGAGCTTTAATGGCACTACCGAAACACCATAATGACCCTCCAAAAAACACCCACGATCAGCCAATTAAGCTATCAGAGTTACAAAACGCTATCTAAACATATAGGAGCATTCTTTTGCTCAGCCAAGCCTTAATTCATAGTGGTGCCCCTCAGTGTTCGTTCAGTCGCCAACAAGGTAGAGTAGGGCATGGGACACGAGCCGACTCACGGGACACAAGGCGTCGCCATCTCCCATGCCCTACTCTTCCTCGTCAGAGCCTTGAACCCATTGGGTGCCGGTGGACGACAAATCGATGATGGATATGTTTTGGGATGAGCCGTCGACATCCACCACAATGAGGTCGCGACAGCGGGACTGGTGCACCGTACGATGTGCCGGAGAATGCGACCCTGCCTCGGCAACGTCCACCGCGGTGAGCGCTGCCGCCACATCCCGTGCCCGCTGCCACGCACGGTGGGCACGCCGCACCATGTTTGTGTTGGACGACGCCCACGATGGGTCCATGGCCTCGGCGCTCAACAGAGGGGTTGCACGTCCATCACCGCGTTCGGACTCCAGACGGCCCGCACCACCTCCGGTGAGGCAGCGACGACTGCCCCAGCGGTGGATCCATGCGTCATTTGGGCGGACGCAATGCACTCCCGACGGAAGGAGTCCAAGCGCTGTCGCGCATGGGCCTCTTGCCGGGCGTGGCGGAGCGCAAGCCGGACGACCATCTCCTCTTCGGGGCCGCGTGGGATGAGCTCGGGGTCGAAGGATCTGGAGGTGAAGGACACGGATCCACCGTCCGCCGTGTCGAAGACTGACGCACGGTGCCGGGGACGAGTTTGCGTGGAGGAGGGGAGTAGAGGGAAAGTGGCTAGGATTTGGTCCGGCGAGCAAATGGAGAGAAATATATGTGGGGTATATGTGGGGTCGTTATGCGGAGCATCCTATGGTCATCCCCATGGACCTACCATTGTCTCACGAAGTGCCAAGAGGACCTATGACTCGAGCTAGAGCTAGAGCTCTCGAGACCGAGGTGACTTCTCTCCTTAGTGATATTAGATATGATCCTCTCGAGACATGGCTACTACCTAAGTCCGAGATGTTGTGCATGATTAGGTACCAAGAGGACCCTCCCGAAGATGCACGTGATGACGGACAAGCCACCATGTTCATGGATGAAGAGAACCGACGGAAGGAGTCAAGAACAACTCCCTGGCCCCGGACATCCGGCCATGACCCCGGACATCCGGCCCCTGGAGGTGTCACCTGCAGCAACGGACCAGCGGCCAAGTCTACAGGGCCCGAACATCCGGCGACCGGCCCGGATATCTGGCCCCGACCCAGAAATCCGGCCTCCCGCCCGGATATCCGGACACCACCGATCCAGAGGACAGAAGAGACGCCCCGTCAGCCCGAACATCCGGCCCCAGCCCCGGACACCCGTCTCCTCCCGAAGGCCCGGACATCCGGCCCGACGCCCGGACGTCCGGCCCCGTCTGTCTGCGCACAGTAAAGGGCCGAGGCCCATGTACCCTTTCACCCCCTAGACTATATATACTCTCCTCCTACCTATGTTTTAGGGTTAGTGTTGTGTTAGCTCATTTGTGAGATAGAGCTTCGCTCATCCATCCGAATCTACTCCACGAGAGAGACCGCGGCCCCTCTTCGGAGAAGATCCACTTGGATTCAAGACCTCCTCACGGAGAAGACCGGTTACCATTTGTATCCTCCCCAGTTGACTTTGGATCTTGTATCTCCTCTCGTGTTTCGAGGATCTAGCACATGTTTGACTTAATCTTGTTGGTTTGAGTGTTTCTCTTTGTGCCCCTTTGTGATTTTCCCTCGTGTTCTTCGTGTTCATCGCGGGATCCGCTCCTTTCGTGAAAGATCGACCCCTAGGGTTTCCACCCTACATCATCTTGGTATGTAGAGCCACGTTGATCACGACTTCGGAGCCTCCCCGTTGTGTTTTTCTAGCCTTGTTTTGTTGATTTTGTCCCTAATTCAAAATTTCCCCACAAAAATAGCCCCAATTTTTTTTGTGATTTGTTGGTGTGATGAAGTTTTGTTGGATTTGATTCGCGGATTTCATGTGTTGCAGGTAGATCTAGCTTTCCATCATCTTTTCCCCAATTTCGTTCCACAAATTTCCCCGGATTTTGCCCGGCTTTGACCTCTCCACGCGAAGATCTTTGAGTTCGTCCACGGATCCAGAGCCCAAACATCCGGCCCGACAGCCCGGACATCCGGTCCCTGGCAGCATCGCTTCCATCCACCGTCCGTTTTCCATCCATATTTCACCAATTTTTGTTCCGGTGCCCACATACACTTCCGCATACCACCACCACTTCTGCATAGCACCACCATATACCACATACACCACCATCGCTTACCACTACCAACTCCGACAATTTTGTCATGTTTTACTTTGAGAATTTGAGTTGCGGTTCCGTGTCCTATTGTGTTTCGGCTATTTAGGTACGGTTCGACATCAACATCACCGCCGCTCATCTTCGCCACGGACGCGTCATTGACAACAACAACTACACCATCTTGTCACCATACCGTAAGCAAGAAGCGGTAACCTCATCTTGGTATCGTGATACATCATTCTTGCAATTACATTGATAGCCATCATAGCCTTACTCTTTTGCGTCGCTTACCCATCAAGACTAGCCTTTGAGTATTGCCGGCAACGTGACTTGTGCACATTAGTGATCATACTTCCCATAGCATACATATATCATTGGTGCATATCTTGGTATCATCTCTTGTGTCACAAGGTTGTCATCACATACACAATTGCTATCTTGGTTCGTGTCACATTGCATGAGAAAAGAGCTCAAACAACAAAGAGCCAAACAAGCTTTTAAGCAAAAGGGAAAGATAAGCAAAGAGCTTTTAAGCAAGAACCATAGCATCATACAACATTAAGATTGTCATACTAGATCATCTTGGATCATATCATCGAAATACCATACATAGAGCATACTTGGGATAGAAGTCGTTGCATTTTTGCTTAGTAGGTTGTGCACAAGTATTCGTATCCGCCTATTGTGCAATCGTGCTAGCGTCTCTCTAGTGTTGTGCAACAAGAGCATTTTTGTGGATTCCACATTTTGGCTCATCCTTGGTTGCACGACCCCATTTATCTCTTTGCGTGTGTGTTTTCGTGTACCTTATTTTGCTTGGTCTACTTGTTGCATTGCAAACTTGCGAATCTTTTCCAACATTATTGAAGCTCACTAACAATTGCATCAATTTTTGTGCCACCGTCCTAACCAAGCTCCTCCATAAGCTTTTACTTGTGTAGGTGTGAGAAACCAACAAGAATTGGTACCAATTGTGCTATTTTCTTGTTCCACATTGGAGTGATCTTTGATCCATCTTCAACATCGGTCAAGGTACATTTGGTATACATTCTTCTCTTTCTTCCACTCACATATTTCCCTTGGAATGATGGATAGGCCAAGTACTTCTACCAACCCACTCTTCATCGGGCAAGACGACGACATGAACTCCTAAGTCACAAAGAGCCACCTCTTTGGTGCACAACATGCTTTGCATCAAGAGCAACAAGCAACGAGTGAACGCATCGACAACCTCGCCACTGACATGCAACATTTCGAGCAACACACAATAGACTACTTCGGCCACAAGCTCGACGACCAGAAGCAAGAGAATGACGCAAGAATGGATGAGATTCGTGCTTTGTTACTCAACCGCTCTTCTTCCACTTCGTCCTCATCAAGACGGAGCCGCTCAAGTCGACACTTCGACTACACCATCTTCGGCTCAAGTACACCGACATCGAATACTCTTCATCGTGCCGAGCGCCAAGATCGTCAAGCCAACCGCAACCCTCTACACGACAACAACTCTCAAGAACAACGATATCATCAAAACCAAGCTATCTTTGCGCAAGCACAAGAACGACAACGACAACGCCAACACGAAGAGTAAGAGCGAGCGCGTCTACACCAAGAAGCACAAGATGCCGAGGCACAACTTCTCATGAACATGAAGAACCACTTCGCAAAGAAGTTCACGAATGAATATATCAAGCTCGCGTGCAACGTCAAGCTCGACAAGTTCCTCCACAAGCTCGCCAAGAACATCAAGTTCATCAAGAGCAAGAAGACAATGGAAATCCTCCACGACAAGAGCAAGTTGTGAGAGACGATCCTCCTTGTCAAGGATGTCATCATCCCCGACCCGAACACAATGAAGAGCAACGCTATGGCAAGCTAAAGTTCACCATGCCCAAGTTCAATGGAAGCAATGATCCCGAAGAGTACCTTTCATGGGCATTAAAGGTCGACAAAATCTTCCACTTGCACAACTATGAAGAAGAGAAGAAGATCGCGATGGCATCCCTTGAGTTCCAAGACTATGTCCTCATTTGGTGGGAACAAGTCATTGAGCGTCGAGAGGCAAAAGGTGAACCACCCATCACTACTGTTGGGGAACGTAGCAGAATTTTAAAATTTTCTACGCATCACCAAGATCAATCTATGGAGTCAGCTAGCAATGAGGGAGAGAGGAGTGCATCTACATACCCTTGTAGATCGCGCGCGGAAGCGTTCAAGAGAATGGGGTTGATGGAGTCGTACTCGACGTGATCCAAATCACCGATGACCAAGTGCCGAACGGACGACACCTCCGCGTTCAACACACGTACGGTTGGGAAGACGTATCCTCCAACTTGATCCAGCAAGGGGGAAGGAGAGGTTGATGAAGATCCAGCAGCACGACGGCATGGTGATGGATGCAGTAGGATCCCGGCAGGGCTTCGCCAAGCGCAAGCGGGGAGGAGAGGTGTTACGGAGGGAGAGGGAGGCGCCAAGAGCAAAGGTGCGGCTGCCCTCCCTTCCCCCTCTTTATATAGGGGCCTTGGGGGGGTGGCGACCCTAGGGAGATGGATCTCCAAGGGGGCGGCGGCCAAGGGGTGGCTTCCCCCCCCCCAAGCCAAGTGGGGGGCGCCCCACCCCTAGGGTTTCCCAACCCTAGGCGCAGGGGAGGCCCAAGGGGGGGGGGCGCACTAGCCCACTAGGGGCTGGTTCCCCTCCCAATTCAGCCCATGGGGCCCTCCGGGATAGGTGGCCCCACCCGGTGGACCCCCGGGACCCTTCCGGTGGTCCCGGTACAATATCGGCGATCCCCGAAACCTTCCCGATGGCCGAAACTGGACTTCCTATATATAAATCTTTACCTCCGGACCATTACGGAACTCCTCATGACGTCCAGGATCTCATCGGGACTCCGAACAACTTTCGGGTTACTGCATACTAATATCTCTACAACCCTAGCGTCACCGAACCTTAAGTGTGTAGACCCTACGGGTTCGGGAGACATGCAGACATGACCGAGATGCCTCTCTGGTCAATAACCAACAACGGGATCTGGATACCCATGTTGGCTCCCACATGATCCACAATGATCTCATCAGATGAACCATGATGTCGAGGATTCAATCAATCCGTATAAAATTCCCTTTGTCAATCGGTATGTTACTTGCCCGAGACTCGATCGTCGGTATCCCAATACCTCGTTCAATCTCGTTACCGGCAAGTCACTTTACTCGTACCGTAATGCATGATCCCGTGATCAACCACTTGGTCACATTGAGCTCATTATGATGATGCATTACCGAGTGGGCCCAGAGATACCTCTTCGTCATACGGAGTGACAAATCCCAGTCTTGATTCGTGCCAACCCAACAGACACTTTCGGAGATACCTGTAGTGTACCTTTATAGTCACCCAGTTACGTTGTGACGTTTGGCACACCCAAAGCACTCCTACGGTGTCCGGGAGTTGCACAATCTCATGGTCTAAGGAAATGATACTTGACATTCGGAAAAGCTACAACAAACGAACTACACGATCTTTGAGCTATGCTTAGGATTGGGTCTTGTCCATCACATCATTCTCCTAATGATGTGATCCCGTTATCAATGACATACAATGTCCATAGTCAGGAAACCATGACTATCTTTTGATCAACGAGCTAGTCAACTAGAGGCTCACTAGGGACGTGTTGTGGTCTATGTATTCACACATGTATTACGATTTCCGGATAACACAATTATAACATGAACAATAGACAATTATCATGAACAATGAAATATAATAATAACCATTTTATTATTGCCTCTAGGGCATATTTCCAACAGTCTCCCACTTGCACTAGAGTCAATAGTCTAGTTACATTGTTATGAATCGAACACCCATGCAGTTCTGGTGTTGATCATGTTTTGCTCTAGGGAGAGGTTTAGTCAACGGATCTGCCACATTCAGGTCCGTATGTACTTTACAAATCTCTATGTCTCCATTTTGAACACTTTCACGAATGGAGTTGAAGCGACGCTTGATATGCCTGGTCTTCCTGTGAAACCTGGGCTCCTTGGCAAGGGCAATAGCTCCAGTGTTGTCACAAAAGAGAGTCATCGGGCCCGACGCAATGGGTATGACTCCTAGGTCGGTTATGAACTCCTTCACCCAGACTGCTTCTTGTGCTGCCTCCGAGGCTGCCATGTACTCCGCTTCACATGTAGATCCCGCCACAACGCTTTGCTTGCAACTGCACCAGCTTACTGCCCCGCCATTCAAAATATACACGTATCCGGTTTGTGACTTAGAGTCATCCAGATCTGTGTCGAAGCTAGCATCGACGTAACCCTTTACGATGAGCTCTTCATCACCTCCATAAATGAGAAACATATCCTTAGTCCTTTTCAGGTACTTCAGGATATTCTTGACCGCTGTCCAGTGTTCCATGCCGGGATTACTTTGGTACCTCCCTACCGAACTTACGGCAAGGTTTACATCAGGTCTGGTACACAACATAGCATACATGATAGACCCTATGGCCGAGGCATAGGGGACGACACTCATCTTTTCTCTATCTTCTGCCGTGGTCGGGCATTGAGTCGTGCTCAATCTCGTACCTTGCAATACAGGCAAGAACCCCTTCTTTGACTGATCCATTTTGAACTTCTTCAATATCTTGTCAAGGTACGTACTCTGTGAAAGACCAATGAGGCGTCTCGATCTATCTCTATAGATCTTGATGCCTAATATATAAGCAGCTTCTCCAAGGTCCTTCATTGAAAAACACTTGTTCAAGTAGGCCTTTATGCTTTCCAAGAATTCTATATCATTTCCCATCAATAGTATGTCATCCACATACAATATGAGAAATGCTACAGAGCTCCCACTCACTTTCTTGTAAATGCAGGCTTCTCCATAAGTCTGCGTAAACCCAAACACTTTGATCATCTCATCAAAACGAATGTTCCAACTCCGAGATGCTTGCACCATCCCATAAATCGAGCGTTGGAGCTTGCACACCTTGTCAACATTCTTAGGATCGACAAAACCTTCCGGCTGCATCATATACAATTCTTCCTTAAGGAAACCATTAAGGAATGCCGTTTTGACGTCCATTTGCCACATTTCATAATCATAGAATGCGGCAATTGCTAACATGATTCGGACGGACTTCAGCTTCGCTACGGGTGAGAAAGTCTCATCATAGTCAACCCCTTGAACTTGTCGATAACCCTTAGCGACAAGCCGAGCTTTATAGATGGTTACGTTACCATCCGCGTCTGTCTTCTTCTTAAAGATCCATTTATTTTCTATGGCTCGCCGATCAACGGGCAAGTCAGTCAAAGTCCATACTTCGTTTTCATACATGGATCCTATCTCAGATTTCATGGCTTCCAGCCATTTGTCGGAATCTGGCCCGCCATCGCTTCTTCATAGTTCGAAGGTTCACCGTTGTCTAACAACATGATTTCCAAGACAGGGTTGTCGTACCACTCTGGTGCGGAACGTGTCCTTGTGGACCTACGATGTTCAGTAGCAACTTGATCTGAAGTTTCATGATCATCATCATTAACTTCCTCTCTAGTCGATGCAAGCACCTCAGGAACATTTTCTTGAGCTGCGCTACTTACCGGTTCAAGAGGTAATACCTCATCAAGTTCTACTTTCCTCCCACTTATTTCTTTCGAGAGAAACTCTTTCTCTAGAAAGGACCCATTCTTGGCAACAAAGATCTTGCCTTCGGATCTGAGGTAGAAGGTATACCCAATAGTTTCTTGAGGGTATCCTATGAAGACGCATTTTTCCGATTTGGGTTCGAGCTTTTCAGGTTGAAGTTTCTTGACATAAGCATCGCATCCCCAAACTTTTAGAAACGACAGATTAGGTTTCTTCCCAAACCATAATTCATACGGTGTCGTCTCAACGGATTTCGACGGAGCCCTATTTAAAGTGAATGCGGCAGTCTCTAAAGCATAGCCCTAAAATGATAGCGGTAGATCGGTAAGAGACATCATAGATCGCACCATATCCAATAGAGTGCGATTACAACGTTCGGACACACCATTGCGCTGAGGTGTTCCAGGCGGCGTGAGTTGTGAAACTATTCCACATTTTCTTAAGTGTGTGCCAAATTCGTGACTCAAGTATTCTCCCCCATGATCTGATCGTAAGAACTTGATTTTCTTGTCACGTTGATTCTCAACCTCATTCTGAAATTCCTTGAACTTGTCAAAGGTCTCAGACTTGTGTTTCATTAAGTAGACATACCCATATCTACTCAAGTCATCAGTGAGGGTGAGAACATAACGATAGCCACCGCGAGCCTCAACACTCATTGGACCGCACACATCAGTATGTATGATTTCTAATAAGTTGGTTGCTCGCTCCATTGTTCCTGAGAACGGAGTCTTGGTCATTTTACCCATGAGGCATGGTTCGCATGTGTCAAATGATTCGTAATCAAGAGACTCCAAAAGTCCATCTGCATGGAGCTTCTTCATGCGTTTGACACCTATGTGACCAAGGCGGCAGTGCCACAAGTATGTGGGACTATCATTATCAACCTTACATCTTTTGGTATTCACACTATGAATATGTGTAACATTACACTCGAGATTCATTAAGAATAAACCATTCACCATTGGAGCATGACCATAAAACATATCTCTCATATAAATAGAACAACCATTATTCTCGGATTTAAATGAGTAGCCATCTCGAATTAAACGAGATCCTGATACAATGTTCATGCTCAAAGCTGGCACTAAATAATAATTATTGAGGTTTAAAACTAATCCCGTAGGTAAATGTAGAGGTAGCGTGCCGATGGCGATCACATCGACCTTGGAACCATTCCCGACGCGCATCGTCACCTCGTCCTTCGCCAGTCTCCGCTTATTCCGCAGCTCCTGCTTTGAGTTACAAATGTGAGCAACCGCACCGGTATCAAATACCCAGGAGCTACTACGTGTACTGGTAAGGTACACATCAATTACATGTATATCACATATACCTTTGGTGTTGCCGGCCTTCTTGTCCGCTAAGTATTTGGGGCAGTTCCGCTTCCAGTGACCACTTCCCTTGCAATAAAAACACTCAGTCTCGGGCTTGGGTCCATTCTTTGGCTTCTTCCCGGTAGCTTGCTTACTGGGCGCGGCAACTCCCTTGCCGTCCTTCTTGAAGTTCTTCTTACCCTTGCCTTTCTTGAACTTAGTGGTTTTATTCACCATCAACACTTGACGTTCCTTTTTGATTTCCACCTCTGCTGATTTTAGCATTGAATACACCTTAGGAATGGTCTTTTCCATCCCTTGCATATTGAAGTTCATCACAAAGCTCTTGTAGCTCGGTGGAAGCGACTGAAGGATTCTGTCAATGACCGCATCGTCCGGGAGATTAACTCCCAGCTGAGTCAAGCGGTTATGCAACCCAGACATTTTGAGTATGTGCTCACTGACAGAACTATTTTCCTCCATCTTACAGCTGAAGAACTTGTCGGGGACTTCATATCTCTCGACCCGGGCATGAGCTTGAAAAACCATTTTCAGCTCTTCTAACATCTCATATGCTCCGTGTCTCTCAAAACGCTTTTGGAGCCCCGGTTCTCAGCTGTAAAGCATGCCGCACTGAAGAAGGGAGTAATCATCAGCACATGACTGCCAAGCGTTCATAACGTCTTGGTTCTCTGGGATAGGTGCGTCACCTAGCGGTGCTTCTAGGACATAATCTTTCTTGGCAGCTATGAGGATGATCCTCAGGTTCCGGACCCAATCCGTATAGTTGCTGCCATCGTCTTTCAGCTTGGTTTTCTCTAGGAACGCGTTGAAGTTGAGGACAACGTGGGCCATTTGATCTACAAGACATATTGTAAAGATTTTAGACTAAGTTCATGATAAGTAAGTTCATCTAATCAAATTACTTAATGAACTCCCACTCAGATAGACATCCATCCAGTCATCTAAGTGAAACATGATCCGAGTTAACTAGGCCGTGTCCGATCATCACGTGAGACGGACTAGCCAACATCGGTGAACATCTTCATGTTGATCGTATCTCCTATATGACTCATGCTCGACTTTTCGGTCTTCCGTGTTTCGAGGCCATGTCTGTACATGCTAGGCTCGTCAAGTCAACCTAAGTGTATTGTGTGTGTAAATCTGGCTTACACCCGTTGTATTCGAACGTTAGAATCTATCACACCCGATCATCACGTGGTGCTTTGAAACAACGAACCTTCGCAACGGTGCACAGTTAGGGGGAACACTTTCTTGAAATTATTACGAGGGATCATCTTATTTAAGCTACCGTCGTTCTAAGCAAATAAGATGTAAAACATGATAAACATCACATGCAATCAAATAGTGACATGATATGGCCAATATCATTTGCTCCTTTTGATCTCCATCTTCGGGGCTCCATGATCATCGTTGTCACCGACATGACACCATGATCTCCATCATCGTGTCTTCTTGAAGTTGTCTCGTCATCTATTACTTCTACTACTATGGCTAACGCTTTAGCAATAAAGTAAAGTAATTACATGACGTTTATGTTGACACGCAGGTCATAAATAAATAAAGACAACTCCTATGGCTCCTGCCGGTTGTCATACTCATCGACATGCAAGTCGTGATTCCTATTACAAGAACATGATCATCTCATACATCACATATATCATTCATCACATCCTTTGGCCATATCACATCACAAAACACTTGTTGCAAAAACAAGTTAGACGCCCACTAATTGTTGTTGCAAGTTTTTACGTGGCTGCTATAGGTTTCTAGCAAGAACGTTTCTTACCTACGCCAAGACCACAACGTGAATTGCCAATTTCTATTTACCCTTCATAAGGACCCTGTTCATCGAATCCGATCCAACTAAAGTGGGAGAGACAGACACCCGCCAGCCACCTTATGCAACTAGTGCATGTCATTCGGTGGAACCAGTCTCACGTAAGCGTACGTGTAAGGTTGGTCCGGGCCGCTTCATCCCACAATGCCGCCGAATCAAGATAAGACTAGTAACGGCAAGATAATTGACAATATCGATGCCCACAACTACTTTGTGTTCTACTCGTGCATAGAAACTACGCATAGACCTAGCTCATGATGCCACTGTTGGGGAACGTAGCAGAATTTTAAAATTTTCTACGCATCACCAAGATCAATCTATGGAGTCATCTAGCAACGAGGGAGAGAGGAGTGCATCTACATACCCTTGTAGATCGCGCACGGAAGTGTTCAAGAGAACAGGGTTGATGGAGTCGTACTCGATGTGATCCAAATCAGCGATGACCAAGTGCCGAACGGACGACACCTCCGCGTTCAACACACGTATGATTGGGAAGACGTCTCCTCCAACTAGATCCAGCAAGGGGGAAGAAGAGGTTGATGAAGATCCAGCAGCACGACGGCGTGGTGATGGATGCAGTAGGATCCCGGCAGGGCTTCACCAAGCGCAAGCGGGGAGGAAAGGTGTTACGGAGGGAGAGGGAGGTGCCAAGAGCAAAGGTGCGGCTGCCCTCCCCCCTCTTCATATAGGGGCCTTGGGAGGGGGGGGGGGCGCCGGCCCTAGGGAGATGGATCTCCAAGGGGGCGGCGGCCAAGGGGTGGCTTCCCCCCAAGCCAAGTGGGGGGCGCCCCCACCCCTAGGGTTTCCCAACCCTAGGCGCAGGGGAGGCCCAAGGGGGGGGGGCGCACCAGCCCACTAGGGGCTGGTTCCCCTCCCAATTCAGCCCATGGAGCCCTCCGGGATAGGTGGCCCCACCCGGTGGACCCCCGGGACCCTTCCGGTGGTCCCGGTACAATACCGGCGATCCCCGAAACCTTCCCGATGGCCGAAACTGGACTTCCTATATATAAATATTTACCTCCGGACCATTCCGGAACTCCTCATGAAGTCCAGGATCTCATCCGGGACTCCGAACAACTTTCGGATTACTGCATACTAATATCTCTACAACCCTAGTGTCACCGAACCTTAAGTGTGTAGACCCTACGGGTTCGGGAGACATGCAGACATGACCGAGATGCCTCTCTGGTCAATAACCAACAACGGGATCTGGATACCCATGTTGGCTCCCACATGCTCCACGATGATCTCATCAGATGAACCATGATGTCAAGGATTCAATCAATCCGTATACAATTCCCTTTGTCAATCGGTATGTTACTTGCCCGAGACTCGATCGTCGGTATCCCAATACCTCGTTCAATCTCGTTACCGGCAAGTCACTTTACTCGTACCGTAATGCATGATCCCTTGATCAACCACTTGGTCACATTGAGCTCATTATGATGATGCATTACCGAGTGGGCCCAGAGATACCTCTCCGTCATACGGAGTGACAAATCCCAGTCTCGATTCGTGCCAACCCAATAGACACTTTCGGAGATACCTGTAGTGTACCTTTCTAGTCACCCAGTTACGTTGTGACGTTTGGCACACCCAAAGCACTCCTACGGTGTCCGGGAGTTGCACAATCTCATGGTCTAAGGAAATGATACTTGACATTCGGAAAAGCTACAGCAAACGAACTACACGATCTTTGAGCTATGCTTAGGATTGGGTCTTGTCCATCACATCATTCTCCTAATGATGTGATCCCGTTATCAATGACATCCAATGTCCATAGTCAGGAAACCGTGACTATCTTTTGATCAACGAGCTAGTCAACTAGAGGCTCACTAGGGACGTGTTGTGGTCTATGTATTCACACATGTATTACGATTTCCGGATAACACAATTATAGCATGAACAATAGACAATTATCATGAACAATGAAATATAATAATAACCATTTTATTATTGCCTCTAGGGCATATTTCCAACAACTACTTGGGCGCAAATGAAGGATGTTATGAGAGCACGCTGCGTGCCTACCTACTACAACTACAAACTCTTCAAGAAACTCCAACTACTCAAGCAAGGAACCAAGAGCGTTGAAGAGTACTACAAGGAAATGGAGATTGCAATGATATGAGCCAATGTCACGGAACATGATGAGCAAACTATGGCACATTTCTTGAATGGACTCAATCATCCCATCAAGAAAATCACCGACTTCCAACCATGATGTGACGGCGGCCCGATCTTTCGATGAGAGTGGAGATAATTATCGATTTGGTGGATTTCGACCTTGACGATACGGCTATACCGTACCCGACGATATGCCTCGACAATCGCAAAACCAATCTCCGATGGTTATTCTGCCATAGGCACGATAAACCTGAACAACGAGGTTCAAGTTCCTGCAAGCTACCAAAGAACCGGCAAGAACAAAGGTGAATTGCAACTGAAATTGCGGATAATAAACTGAGCACACGAACTAGATGAAAAGTTAGGGTTCCACTGTGGATGTGACAAGGCGGTAGTCCTACATGTCTCATAGATGCGAATTGTAGCGATGGCTAGACAATACAATAAAACCCAAAGTCTAAACCTAACAATAGCTAACTATTTATTAGCGTACAACTACCGCCCTCCCTGCGCCTCGGCGTGTCCCATCTGGACAGATACGGTCGAAGCAAATATCCATCAGGGGCTGGCCCGCATGGGAGGCGTGCATGGCCTGGCCGCATTAATTTATTGGCCCATTGTTGCAATCCTCGGCCATCAAAAGTTCTGACCCATGTACGTGGCAGGTTTTGCTCTTATGGTCTTGTGGGTGTTGCATGCATGATGTACAGTCTGGCAGGGGACGTGCATGCAAGTGCTACTCTTTGTAGATTTAAACATGTATCTTCATTTTCCACCTCTAAGTAAGCCTCTTTCGGTCTTTATTTCTGATGTTTAATTTCCGCGTGCGCGCACATATTTTTTGTGTCTTCATCTCACATCTTGACACGTGGCTTGTACAAATACTCCATAATTCTGCATGTAATAAAAAGAGGTGTTGTATCTTTGTTTTCGACCATAAAACAATACATGAAATTGTTAATAGAAATCACCTTTTAAAATATATATTATTTTCAACCATAATTCTACGTTATTTTTGGTCGTATCCATAGATGTCATGTCCACATCATCCTCCCTTTCTTGAAAACAAAGCCGTCCTCGGCTTTGGATAATCTGGAAATGTACGAACAAAAGAGAGAAGGTGTATTCATGGTATATGTATATGTCATTCGTTTTTATTCCTCTCATAGGTGGTAGCCCTGGTGGTACTTCCTTTGAGAAAACATCATGATACTCTTGCAAAAGGTTAGCGACAACATGAGGCAAAGAAGGAGACATGTCTCCTCAAACGAATACAAAACTTCTTTGCAAATAAGAGCATAACATTCATCTATTTGAACATCTAAGTTAAAAATTGCAGCACTTTTAGTTCTTGCACGTGACAAATGCATAAGTGGATCCATCAAAAGAGAATACAAAGAATTAACATTAGAAATTCTAGCAATTACTTCATCATGTTTAACCAATTGTATGCAATCCAAATCAGATTCTAGTATTAAGTCACATGGTTCAACAAAGGTGGCCTTTAATTCATTGGGTGCACTCAAATCAACGAGGGAATCAATTTTAGCAGTTGATGCACGCAAAACAATAGGTGTTTCGGTTGTTTGATCAAACAATTTACCCAAGGTAGCAACACAATTATACATAACAACTCGTGTGATCAGAACAGATGGCATTTCATTTAACTGAACACATGAGGCTTTTAATTCATTATGACATACAACAGTCTCATGTGGAATGGTAGATTCACCTGGGAAACTTAAATGAGCAAGATGATCATTTAGAATAGGTGGTGTGAGCGAATCAGTACCTTCATCGTTACCTTGTAGTCCTCGTGCATATGAAGTAAGAACGATCGGTGGCGATAACTCAAAAACTTCATGTGGCACAATCATAGTTGGTGGTGTAGCGGAGGAAGTAACCTTGTTTGATGGGGATTCCATCGCACGCTTGTTCGTCGTGTATACACGTCCTCTTATCTTCTGCTCAGCTTTACAGGCAAGACGAAACCAATGGTCAACATAATACAATTCTTCATGCATTATTATGTCTTGTATATCATGATTTAAACCTCTACAAAATCTATTCAGAAGATCTTCTTCACATTCTTCTAAGCCACAACGAAAGAAAGCGGTACACAAATTATCGTAATATGCTTCAACAGTGTTATTGCCTTGTACTAAGCATTGCAATTTTCTAAGAAAATCACTAGCATGGTATGAAGGAACAAATCAGTTTCGCATGATGAGTTTTAAAGCTTTCCAAGTAGCAGGTCTATTATAAATATTTTCTTTGCAATAATTTCTCCACCAAACTGAAGCAAAACCGAAAAAGCTTTTAGTGACATCATTTATTTTCTTATGCTCAAAAAAATCATGGCTACCAATTATTTCTTCTACCTCAATTTCCCAATCAATATATGAATCAGAGTCATATTTACCCTCAAAAATTGGCAAAGAGGTAACCTGATGATGTGTGTTTCTACGATGATGTAGATCATGTGACGGTCATTGTACCTTTTGTGGTCGGTAAGAGTGATCTGTATCAAAATGTGGCAAGGGATCTCCCACAATAGACGCAACCCAACCATTGACTGTTCTAGAATCTGCCATGATTAGTACCACACAAAAAACAAAATCACAAGTATAATGTTCCTATGGTACTACTCGGAGGTGGTGGGAAAATTCTCTCAACACTCTAGTAATCACCAAGCTCTTACCAGTTCTTACCGTACTGCAGTGGTTGTCGGCCGTTGGCGATGTCAAAATTGATCAAAAGATTGATATAGCGATTACCAAGTGACCGAACAAGGTGCAATATAGGAAGTGGAGCTTGGTGAAGGTTTCCTCAACTCACAATATGTGGCACAATGAAGCAAAAAGTAATGCAAGTTGAATAATTGCTCAAACTCCTAACTAGTGCTGGCAGTCGACTAGCAAGAGAGAAACAATCTAAGCCCAGATACTGAATCAAGCGAGTGGAAACGGATGAAAATTTGAGAGATCTAAATAGCTGGATATAAGTGAGGTATAAACGCAGTGTAGGTGCAACCACGAACAGAAAAAAGTCCAGCAAGTATTACTTATATGAACAGACTAAAAGTCAGAATAGTAAAAGAAATTGTCCTGTAGAGCAGAGACGATTCTGAACGTCAAAAGAAAGTGCACAAAAGTGCTAGCCGGACTGAACTTTGTAACCTTTTTTTAATACTTTTTCTTGTCTTTTTTTCTTTCTCTTCTTTTTCCTTTTTTTCCTTTTGCAGGCCGGTCACTAGCATAAGTAGAAGTCACGTACACAGTTTAGTCTCACAGAGACTTGGAAGGATTCTTGGCGTTGAAACTTGTGCTACTAGAGCTGCAAAAGCTAATCAAATAAAACAAGGCAATGTCCTTACGGTGATGCTACCTGCATGCAAGATCGTGCAAACAATTCAGTGGGCCGACAGTGGTGGACTGTAGAGGGCATGGCGGCGTTCGATAGCAGAGGAAACAGTGGTGGCAGGTGGACGTGCAGTGTGTGTGTGGGTGGAAGGATGGATGGTCGGACGCGCGGTGTCAGACACGAATGATCGTGTGTTTGGCCGTTCACGTAAGCTGCCGTTGTGCGTGCGATAATAGAATCAATGCCTGATAAAAATATAGTGAACAAAAGAGGATTGATCTAGTAGATATTTTCTTCCCCAACGAATCTAAACCAGCACTAATTCTAAGATGAATGTAACCAAAAATTCAACTCGCAAATACGAGATGCAAAAATTGCTAAAGGCTAAGAAGATAGGTGTAAAGGATGAACTAATCTATTTTTTTGGCCTTTTCGTGGGTTATAGGGCAGAAAATAACTAATCCAAGAAAACTATAAATCTCTCACCGATGAACCTGAAAACTGATACCACTTGATGTGACGGCGGCTCAATCTTTCGATAAGAGTGGAGATAATTATCGATTTGGTAGATTTTGACCTTGACGATCTGGCTATACCATACCCGACGATACGCCTCGACAATCGGTAAGCCAATCTCCGATGATTATTGACCTTGCCGTTGGCACGATCAACCTAAAACAATACATGAAATTATTAATAGAAATCATCTTTAAAATATATATTATTTTCAACCATAATTCTGCGTTATTTTTGGTCGTATCCATAGATGTCAGGTCCACATCAAACCATACTCGAACCTCATCGAGCTAGTGCATCAAGCTACCAAAGCGGAACATCAAGTGCAAGAAGACTTCAAGTATGCCAAGTTCTCATCCAAGTCATACGTCTTCTCCAACACCCAAGCTTCAATGACTCCAACACCTTCTACCTCAACCAAGCCTTCTAAAAGCAACGTCGACAAGTCGAGTTACAAGAAAGCTTTGACAACCTCAAGTCATCCTCCTACAACGAACAACTTCAAGCTGAGAGCTTCATCATCATCTACCCCAACCGATGATACCATCAAGACAAGTTCCTTCAAATGCTTCACATGCGGAGGCTGAGGCCACAAGTCCTTTGAGTGTACCAACAAGCGGACCATGATCCTCAATGACGATGGTACATACGACTCCATGAGCGAAGGAGAAACGGAAGCACTTGAGAAAGTCACCATGCACCGGCAAGTGAATGATGAAGAGGAACAAGTCTTTTGTGATGAAGATTCAAGTCCCGCTCTTGTTTTCTCCAAGGTCTTGACTCTTCAACATCAACAAGAAGAAGACCAACGATGCCACATCTTTCATACCAAGGCCGACATCAATGGAAGGTTCGTCAAGGTCATCATCGATGGAGGGAGTTGTCATAACCTAGCAAGTGAAGAACTTTGCTCCAAGATCCAATTGCCCAAGACGAAGCACCCACATCCCTACAAAGTTCAATGGCTAAGCTACTCCGGCACTATTCAAGTCGAGCATAGAGTGCAAGTATCCTTCAAAATTGGAGCTTACGAAGACACTTTGGACTGTGATGTCGTTCCAATGACCGTTTGCCACCTTCTTCTTGGTCGACCATGGCAATTTGATAGAGGTGTTACCCACAATGGCCGAACGAACCACTACATCTTCAAGATCAAAGGAAAGGAGTACATACTTCGCCCTATGTCTCCACGCCAAGTGATCGCCGACAAGCAAGCCACCCATCATGGAGAGAAGAGTGAGAGAGCGAACCAACAAAAAGAGAGTGAGTGCCACAAGCCCAAATCGAGTGCCTCTGCGATGAGCGAAAAGAAGCACTTCATTCTATTTGCCACCAAATGTGAGATAAGAGAAGTGTGTGAGAACCCATCTAGTGTGATACACTACATCCTTTTGTGCAAGGACGACGCACCACAAGCTAACACCTCTCACACTCTACCTTTAGTGTTGTCTTCTCTTTTGCAGGAATTCCAAGATGTTTTCCCCGACGAGCTACCTCCGGGACTATCTCCACTATGAGGCATCGAGCACCGCATCGACCTCATCCCCGGAGCACCTCTTCCAAACAAAGCTCCCTACCGAGTCAACCCCGAAGAAACCAAAGAAATACAAAGGCAAGTAAAAAAATCTCATAGATCATGGACATGTGCGTGAAAGTTTGAGTCCTTGTGCCGTTCCGGTCATTCTTGTGCCAAAACGAGACAGTAGCTTTAGCATGCTGTTCTGATTGTAGACCTATCAATGTTATCACCATTCGCTATAGGTATCCCATTCCACGCCTTGATGATATGCTTGATGAACTTAGTGGTGCCACTATATTTTCCAAAATTGATCTTAAAAGTGGTTACTATCAAATCCGCATACACGAGGGTGATGAATGGAAAACCGCTTTCAAAACAAAGTTTGGTTTGTACGAGTGGTTAGTCATGCCTATGGGTTTATTGGAAGCACCGGGTACTTTCATGCATCTTATGAATTATGTGTTTCGCCCTTACACTGGTGAGTTTGTTGTGGTCTACTTCGATGATATCCTTGTTTATAGCAAATCTCTCAAAGATCATGTCACCCATGTTCGAACCGTTTTGCAAACTCTTCGAAAAGAGCGTCTCTATGCTAACATGGAAAAGTGCCTTTTTGGCGTTGATAAGCTCGTTTTCTTGGGTTTTGTTGTTTCCTCTAAGGGTGTTCATGTTGATGACTCCAAGATCAATGCTATTAAAACTTGTCCACAACCAACCAACTTGCATCAAGTGTGTAGCTTCCTTGGTTTAGCCGGTTTCTACCATAGATTTGTGAAGGAATTTAGCACCATTGCTTCACCTTTGCATGCTTTGAGCAAGAAAAATGCGCCTTTTGTTTGGGGACCATCCCAAGATACTGCTTTCAATGAGCTTAAGAATTTTCTTACTCATGCTCCCGTGCTTGCTTTACCCAAATTTGACAAACCCTTTGAGATTCATTGCGATGCTAGTGGTAATGGCATAGGAGGTGTGTTAACGCAAGAGAAGCGCCCCATAGCTTACTTTAGTGAGAAACTTTCCGGAGCGCAACTCAATTACCCCATCTATGGCAAAGAGTTATATGATTTAGTGCAAGTTTTGCATGAATGGGAACATTATCTTCGCCCTGATGAATTTATCATCCATACCAATCATGAAACGCTTAAATACCTTAAGGGTCAAACTAAGTTGAACAAGCGTCATGCTAAATGGATTGAATTCATTGAGTCTTTTCCTTATGTCATCAAGTACATCAAAGGTAAGGAAAATGTTGTGGCGGATGCTCTTTCCCGCATATGCATGCTTGTTACTCAACTTGAATTGGATGTCATTGGCTTTGAGCACATAAAAGACTTCTATGAGCATGATCCCACTTTTGCTATTCCCTATGCCAAGTGTTTGACGCATACCTCTTGGGAACGCTATTACATCAAAGATGTATATCTCATGAGAGCTAACAAACTTTGCATCCCCAAGTCTTCTCTTTGTTTGTTGCTTTTGCAGGAATCTCATGGAGGAGGACTAATGGGACATTTTGGACGCGACAAGACTTTTGCTACGCTCTCCAAGAACTATTATTGGCCCAAGATGTTTCGCGAAGTCAACCGCTTCACCAACCGATGCTCTACATGTCGCAAAGCTAAGTCTAAAGCTCAATCCCATGGACTTTATATGCCTCTCCCAATTCCATATCAACCATGGGAAGATATTAGCATGGATTTTGTACTTGGATTGCCTAGAACTAGAAATGGAAAGGATTCAAGGTTGTCTACGGTTTCAACCCATTGTCCCCTTTGGACATTCTTCCTCTACCACTACAAGAGCGCATCAAAATGGATGCAAGTGCACGTGTGAACCATCTCAAGAAGGTGCATGAAGATACAAGGCACACCATCGAGCGCCAAGTACAATGACTTGTGACCAAACTCAACATCAACAAGCACCCCATGGTGTTCAACATTGGAGATCTTGTGTGGCTACACCTTCGCAAGGACCGCTTCCCCAACGAACGCAAGTCCAAACTTCGACCCCGAGCGGATGGACAGGACCCTCGTTTCGACCATAGGAGGTCTGTTTCGTTCGTTTTGTGGTACGCGAGACCCCTCCCGATCAACAGGACCCCCGTTTCAACCGTAGGAGGTCCGTTTCGTCCGTTTTGCGGTACGCCAGACCCCTCTCGATGAACATGACCTCATTTCGAACGTGGCCGGTCGAACACAAGGCCGTTTCCTCCGTTCTGTGGTACGCCAGGCCTCGTTTTCATCACTTGTTCTGTCCAAGCCCTCCCGATGAACACGACCACGCATTCCGTTCCGACCCAGCCGGTTGGCTCCCATGCGTTCCGTTGCCTCCCGATGAACACGACGCATTACGTTGCCTCCCCATGAACACGACGCATTCCGCTGCCTTCCGATGAACATGACGACGACACTGTTTTTTCCGTTCCAACCCAGCCATGTCAACTTGCCCTCGCCGTACGTATGCGCGAGTAGGCGTTCGAGACCCCGCCCGTATGTACACATACATGGCTGTATTTTCTTTCTTGCACCCTGGCCGCTGTACGTACGTGTACATGCTACGTGCGCGCCTCTACTACGACACGTGCGCGCCTCTACATCCACCAGGATATATGTACGTACACGTTCGCGACCAGAATGACAACGCTACGTACGCTTCGACCAGGTGGGTCCTGACTGTCAGGCACTTCCTTGCGTGCGAAGATGTAGTTGGTGGGTCCCAGCAGTCAGGGGGCGAATCATTTTTTTTGCCCGGACGCACTTCCTTGCATGCGAAGGTGTAGCTGGTGGGTCCCAGCAGTCAGGGCGGAAACGTCTTTTTCGCGAAATACGGTGGCCCGTCCGGTGGGTCCCCGCTGTCAGGTGGAGGAATAATTATTTTGCGCGTAATAAGGAGGCACTTCCTTGTTGCAGTCGTGGACCCAGCTGTCAGCGTCTCCACGCACAGTACTCTTCCGATGTAAGTCGGTCGTTGACCACATTGACCACGCCGTGCTGAGAGCACCACGACGGTGGACGACGGCGAGGCCTAGGAAGGGGACGACACGGAGGCAGGGAAGACTCGGCAGTTGTTTCCCACGCGGAGGGGAGTACGACTGTACGAGGGTTTACTGGTTCGTCTGCCGTCGCCGGAGAATAATAGCAGGTGTGGGTGAGTAGAGGGATGGCTAGGCCAGTGATGGGAGTACGGTGAGGCGGTGAGGCCTGCGCGGCAGCACAGCCGGCCGCGGGGAGGAGGGAGCAGGTAGTCTCGCCGGTGCTTGTTTGAGCGGCTGGAGCATGAAGAGCAGAGATTGAAGAAGCACGATGGCCGTTGGATGGACATCCAACAGTCAGTGCTTGTGCGTCAACCTTTTCTTTAGGAAAGCCTCAAATCTATGGAAAATAGCATACAACCCATCTGCCATTATTTCTAATAATTTACAGCCCATTTGCTAATTCTTAAGGTTTTTTTGGAGCCCATATTCTTTTTGCTAGCATTACAGCCCATATTGTGGCCATGGTTAAAAAATTATACGAATTTTTTCATATTTCGGTGCGGTCCGAACTGTTTTTAATCCCGAAATTTTGACTCATATTCAAACTGATTTTAAAAATAAATGTATATCAATATAAAATCCAACAAATTCTCCACACATAAAAATTAATGTAATTTAAAATCTTGAAATGAAAAAAAGATATTTGAAACTAATTGCCGGTTTGATGTGTTTTAAAAATGTACATCCCATTTCTCATTACTGATGGGCCATTTTCTTGGCCAGCCGAATGAAAGATCTCCTCATCTTGAAAGATTTGTAGCCCAACAGGCCTGACAAAGTGACTTACTTGGCAAATCACAAAAAAACTAGGTTGTGGCCATGGACCCAGCTGTCAGCCTCTGCACGTACAATACTCTTTCGATGGAAGTCGTTCCTTGACCACGTTGACCACGCCGTGCGGAGAGCACCACGGCGGTGGACGACGGTGAGGCCTAGGAAGGGGACGACGCGGAGCCGGGGAAGACGCGGCAGTGGAAGCCCGCGCGGAGAGGAGTACAAGGGTTCACTGTTTCGGCTGCGGTGTGAGGCTGCCGTCGCCGCGGGGCCTGGCCAGCGGTGGGAATAATAGGGGGCGGTGAGGCCTCTGCGGCAGTACAGCCGGCCACGGGAGGCAGGAGCATGCGACACGACCGACGCTGCTTTGGGCGGCTGGAGCAAGAAGACCAGAGGTTGAAGAAGCACTACGGCCGTTGGATGGACATCGTACGGTCACTGGTGCTAGAATCGTTCATATTGACTAAGTTGACAAAGCCCTTCGTCCCCGTCAACTTAGTAGGCCCACAAGTCAGCCTCCCACCAAGGTGGGTCCCAGCTAGCCGGGGGAGTATTCATTTTTTTGTGCGTAATAAGGAGGCACTTCTGGTGGGTCCGAGCTGACAGCGGGGGAAACGTTTTTTTGCGAAATACGGTGGCCCGTCCGGTGGGTCCCAGTAGTCAGAGGGAAACGATTTTTTTCGCAAAATACTGGTGGTCCGTCCGGTGGGTCCCTGCTGTCAGGTGGAGGAATAATTATTTTCCGCGTAATAAGGAGGCACTTCCTTGCGGCTGCCGTGGATCCAACTGTCAGCCTCTCCACATACAGTACTCTTCCGATGGAAGTCGGTCATTGACCACATTGACCACGCCACGCCGAGAGCACCACGGCGGTGGACGACGACGAGGCCTAGGAAGGGGACGACGCGGAGCCGGGCAAGACGCGGCAGTGGATGCCCATGCGGAGAGGAGTACGAGCGTTCACTGGTTCGACTATGGTGCGAGGCTGCCGTCGCCGCAGAATAACAGGGGTGTGGGTGAGTGGAGGGATGGCCTGGCCAGTGGTGGGAGTAGTATGGGGGCGGTGAGGCCTCCGCGGTAGCACAGCCAGCCACAGGAGGTAGGAGCAGGCGGCACGACCGGCGCTATTTTGGGCAGCTGGAGCAACAAGACCAGGGGTTGAAGAAGCACTATGGCCGTTGGATGGACTTCATACGATCACTGGAGTATTGACTAAGTTGACAAATCCCTCCATCCCCGTCAACTTAGTAGGCCCACAAGTCAGCCCAACAATATGGTGGGTCCCAGCTAGCAGGGGGGTATTCATTTTTTTGGGCGTAATAAGGAGGCACTTCCTTGCGTGCGAAGATATAGCTGGTGGGTCTGACCTGTTAGTGGGGGGAACGTTTTTTTCGCAAAATACAGAGGCCCTACCTGTGGGTCCTAGCTGTCAGGTGGAGGAATCATTATTTTGCACGTAATAAGGAGGCATTTCCTTGCGTGCGGTCGTGGACCCAGCTGTCAGCCTCTCCACGTACAGTCCACTTCCGATGGATGTCGTTCATTGACCACGTTGACCATGCCGCGCCGAGAGCACCAGGGCGGTGGACGACGGCGAGGCCTAGGAAGGGAATGACACAGAGGCAGGGTAGACTCGACAGTTGTTTCCCACGCGGAGGAGTATGAGGGTTTACCGGTTCGTTAGTCGTCGCCGGAGAATAACAACATGTGTGGTGAGTAGAGGGATGGCTAGGCGAGCGATGGGAGTACGGTGGGGCCATGAGGCCTGCGCGGCAGCATAGCCGGCCGCGAGAGGAGGGAGCAGGCAGTCTCGCCGGCGCTTGTTTGAGCTGCTGGAGCATGAAGAGCAGAGATTGAAGAAGCACGAGAGCCGTTGGATGGACATCCAACAATCACTGCTCTCGTGTGTTGACTAAGTTGACAGGGCGTTGCGTGTGCGTCAACCTTTTTTTTATGAAAGCATATGCGTCAACCTGTAGTAGGCGCACAAGTCAGCCTCAAATCTGTGGAAAACAGCATACAGCCCATCTACCATTATTTCTAATAATGTACATCCCATTTGCTAATTCTTAAGAATTTTTTTGGAGCCCATCATCTTTTTGTTAGCATTACACCCCATATTGTGGCCACGGTTAAAAAGTATACGAAATTTTGCATATTTCGGTGTGGTCAACTGTTTTTAATCCAGAAATATCGATTCACATTCAAACTATTTTGAAAAACAATTTATATAAATATAAAATCCAAATAATTGTCCACGCATAAAAATCAATGGAATTTAAGATCTTGTAATGAAAAAAATTTGAAACTAATTCCCGGTTTGATGTGTTTTAAAAATGTACAACCCATTTCTGGGCAAACCGAATGAAACTCTCCTCGTCTTGACAGATTTGCAGCCCAGCAGGGCCGATAAAGCAGGTAGGCCTTCTTTGGGTATTTTCTTTTAAAAATAGAACTGGGCTAGCCATTTTCAGCAAGAAAAAAATACAACTGGGCTCATGATGTGGTAAACATAAACAAAACCCTGGCTAGACGGGCCACAACCCCCGCACAGCCCCGTTGTTACCCTGATCCGTCGCTAAAACTAGTATAAATAACAACTGCTTGTTCCTAAAAAAAACTGCGCGACTTGCTGGGTCCCTGGTGTCAGCCGCTCGTAGTGTAATTCTCTCGTTTATTGACTACGTTGACAATGGCGTGAGCCCCATATGTCCAACCATTAGGAGGAACCATATTTTTGGGCTTGTACTATAGATGCACTTGCTTGCGTACTGCCATGACGCTGGTGGGTCCCTACTGTCATCCTCTCCACGTACAATCATCTCCTTATTCCTCTTAGTTGTTGATGACGTTGACAACGCAAGAGGGCGGCGCACCGCGCACGGCAAGGGAACCAAGGCCACAAGGCGGAGGACAACGGCGAGGCCTCGGATGGAACGAACAGGAGCCGTTGAAGATGCGCTGGTCCAGTCGCAGGCGGAGGGGAGTACGGGGGTTGACTGGTTCAAGCGCGGGTGCGTGTTGGGTCTAACGTCACCGGAGAATAACAGGACGTGTGGGGGAATAGAGGGAGGGACTGGCCAACGTTGGAGGGTACGTACGATAGGGCGGTGGAGGCGCAGCCAACCATGGGAGGCAGGAGCAGGCGGAGCCGACGGGGTGGTTTGGTTTGGGCAGCTGGAGGAAGAAGAAGACAAGATATAGAAGATACACGATAGATGTTGGATGTCAATCCAACGGCTGGTAGGCAGAATCGTTTGTTGACTGGCTAGTAAGTCGACACCACCTTGGATAGGCTATTTCCTCACGGGTCCCAAATGTCAGAATCTAAATCTGTCACGGTCATGCAGCCTTTCCTATGAAAATTTACAGCCCATTTGATGTGCTAGTTCGAAATAAGTTTGTGGGTGCTGGTGGGGGCTAATCACTTGGCTTCTGTAATGCACAGTGAGCTCAAGCAGCTAGCGAGAGTGATGTTATTTCCCTTGGTTGGGATTTGTTACAATATTTCACTCTAAATTAAATGAATGGCAAGCCATTTGCCTTGTTTCAAAGAAAATATGACAGTCACAGCCGAGTTGAAAAGGGCAGGAACATCTAACTCCAGCTTACAAACTATACAAAAGCACGAGGGTTAGTTGTTCATCAGGTTTACAAAAAAACCAGATTGAAAGGGCAACAACATCTAACTCCAGCACTGTTTTCAGCAGTCACAATCAAATGAATCGGTCAGGTCCATAGAATGAACATCCTGGGTCATAAAATTTACTGGATTATGACCACAATATGTTGTAAATAGAAGCCCAACATGTTCAGAAGCTCTTTTGCCCACCTGAAACTCCTTTTTTTTGCTCTTCGACATACCCATCCGTCAATTTAGTAAATATATGGGATTTTGAATTGATTTTACTATTTACTAGTGTGGATGGGCTGTTTTGTCTTGGGCCCAGAGAAACAATTACTACTGGTACAGTGGAGACACTCTACAGCTACTCAGAAAAACAATTACTACTAGTACAGTGGAGACACTCTATCGCTTCTGGCTCCTCCTAGGTCATTGAAACGTCTCCCTCTATTGAATGATGTTATACTTTTGTTCACCGACATGCGGGCCATGCAGCGCGCGGGCCCAAATGCCATCCACCAAATTAGAAGGCAGTATGCAGGTGGAGAGTCACCCCGGTCGTAGCGCGGCAGCAACGAGCCGTCGTATCACAAAACCCCACCTCCCCGCAGTCTAAGTTTGACGGACGAAGCAACCATCATTTCACTCTTTGCTGAATCCCCTTCTCCCTCACCGTCTTCAAGAAAGGCAACACTCGCATCTGCCACTGTTCTTCTCTCCAACGAAGGGAAGGTAAGCGGATCCGTGATGTTGGTATATTTTCGTTCAGAGAAAAATAAAGAACTTTTGCAAAGCAGTAACCAATCCTCACTCTCTTTTTTGTTTCATTGTCATTGCGATTGTGTTTTCCTTTCAGTGGTCTCCTAGTATTCGTCAGTTTCATGATGGACCAAGGAGAACCAGGCAAAGGTCTGCTGATATTGGAGCAGACGCGAGAGGCTGATCCCCACGAGACAGAGAGCTCCAAGAAGATGGAGGCAACCACCGAGCCGACCCCAGATACACTCACGGCCACTACAGAGACGGTCAACGCCCCATTTGAGGTTACAGCCCCTGTGGCACTGCAGGAGCAGTTTTCCCCCT
>NC_041380.1:108693835-108743844 GCF_002162155.2 Triticum dicoccoides | reverse complement strand
CGCCCAAGGTGATTTCCTTCTTTGCCGATCTTGATTGTGGTTTTTCATCTAAGTATGTGGTGATTTTTTTTAGAAAAGGAAGTATGTGTTGATAAATAATGCAAAATTTTATTAGCTTCGCTGCCATGCTATACATAGTGGTTTAAATAACTTGTGTTTCTTATACTGAAAAGTAATTCAGAATTTGTTTCTGTTTCAATTAGAGCCCTGATGCAGACAAGGATTGTGTGGTTGTACATGTCACTCGCTATGAGGCGGACGACCTGAATATACGCACTGGGAAAACAGAGTTCTTAGGCTGTTGGATCCTGGAAGCCATTTGCGGTTATACCAACGAAGAGTTGTATTCCAGCCTCACTGTTGTCAGGCGTGTTGTCCAGGGTGTGCTGAAGCACAGGAAGTTCAAAGCTACTCCTTCGTTTGTGAGGCATACTGTTCTTGTCAAGCTTACGCAAGAAGATGATGTGGCATGCCTCCACAAACAAGTTTATCAGTGGCAAGGCCACAAGGTTGTCTTCATGAAGGTTCACAGGATTGAGCTGCTACGGGACGTCCTCGATGATGTTCATGGAAAGGTCCGTCTTGTGTCCAGCCCAAATTAGATCGAGGCATGAAATAGTTGCCCCAGCTAGTGTTTAATAGTAGTTTGGATTGTGTCTAATTATCCGAACCTTGCCTGTTATCGACCCCTCTGGGGCTAGTACTCTGTTTGAATCCGTCTATGGGAACTGCTGCTACTTTTGTGTGCCCGTGAATCATGTGAGAACCATCGTAATTGTTCCCGAAACAGATGCGTCCTCACTAGTTTTTTCATGAATATGGCATGGTAAGACATAAGTTGTCACGGTTTATCATACGAGCAGTGTGTTTTTTGATGAAATAGAGCACTCGTTCGAGAACCGTGCGCCGATGTATACGTAAGTACTTGTAAACACTGTTGGTGCTACCCCAATTGTAAGCAGTTGTGCAAAACATGGCACATTGGCTTAGCTCGCTTCAACACTAGGCTATCGACCAGCTAATAATCAACAATCAGCTGTCTGACATATAAGCAACTATGTATCTTGTTATAGTGGTTCATGCAGTTAATTGAGGCCACAATGTAATAAATTCCAAACATTCACACGCAAGTCCAGTGCTCATGTGGAACACTCACATTAAACTCATCTTCATAAAAAACTTGAAAAGCATAAGTTAAGCAATTTTATACCTCTCAATGATTCATAGAACATAACAAACATATACTAGTTCACAGCAAAAGACAAAGTTGTGAGAAGGTTTACAAATCAGGAAAAAACAAGCAAGGCTTCTCTGAGCAAAGGGCCTCCCGGCAGGCTTAAATTTCCTGGAGTTCACTCTGGTTTTTTCTTGTTGCCACCATCTAGGGTTAGGTTCTCTCATTCCAGAATAACCAATTATAATAGTGGTCTCACCTGGAATGCTGAACTGAACCATGCGGTGTACTGACCAGCTGAAATGCTTGTGCATTCCACTAAATTTAAGCACCGCTATTTGCAGAAATAAGCAGACCACAATGCCTCTTCTCCGCGCACCTGTCCAAAAAACCGCCATGCAGCCATGCCAGCTAGTCCTCGGTCCATGGATGAACTGGTAGAAAGTGCATTCTGGACTAGGATGCAGTTGTTTTCGCTCGTCCTTGCACTGCAATCAGGAAGTAAAACATACGAATTAGCTTCTTTTAGACTGCGTTCGTCATTCTACCTTAGTTACTACCAATGTAGGGATACCTTGAAGACGGGAGGTTAGACAACGACAACGAGGGATAGCCATGTCATTTTGCGCAGTTGTACTAAAACTGAGGTGTGTGCTTTTGATTGCGCAGATAGAAACGATACAGAGACAGACATCCCGAAACGATATGGAGACAGACATCCCTGTTTGCGCAAATACGAAATACGGTTATTTAAACAGTGACAGATATTACTACTTTCCCCCGTTTCCTCTTAGAACCAAGTCCTAGATTCATGCTACAGCTTTCCCACTTTCTTCCCTATTTGAACCAACGCTTTGAGTCGACTGTATGAACTAGCTTTACTTCTAATAATAGTAGAAGTCTAGGTGGCTTTGGAACAGCGGACGGAAGTAGAAAAGGATCCACACGAAGGGAGCTGGGGCAGTAGAGCAAGGCAGGTTTCGAAGGAATATATACCTGAGGGTCGTCGGCATGTGGCAAAGACGGCGTCGGGAGGCCGCATCTTGGCCACAATACCGCAGGGAGGAAGAAGGGGTCAGAGGCCCTCCCGAGCCGGCGCTCTCTCAGAGAGAATGACACGACCGCCGACCGAGACGCGCGGGCTGCCGTTGGTCTCCTCCCTCGCCGCCGCCGATAGCGTGAATGATGCACCTACACCCCTGCCCCGGTCGAGGTTGTCCAGCCGGATTTGTGACCAGCCGTGAGCTAAGAGAGAGTGTGGCCACCTATGTGTTGCTTAGATCTGGAGAGCATGAGAGAGTGAACAAGAGGAACCCTAGAAAAGCAAGCGCTAAGGCTCCTGCTTTTATATATAGTGGAGTGATTTTGTTGTACCAGCTTCCAAAAAATGCGCTCCTATGTGTACCCATGAGTGGGTGTGAGAGAACTAGTGCGTGCGTGCACCACTTCTCTTCGTGAGAGTACAATATACTATGCCCAAAGAATGTTCGCCGCAAGAGTAATAATATAAGTGTGTGACGTGTGAGCTAAAATAAAATGTGTGCGCCGTCTTTTGTTTTTTAGAAGTTCTGAGGGTAGGGTGTGAAGAGCACATATGTGCGTGACGTCTACCTGTAGATAGACGGTGGGTGCGACGTGCGAGTCTGTGAGAGGACTCGGGAGAGTCGTGACTCGTGAGGGTGCATGTGCATGAGAGAGAGGGGGGGGCACGTATCAATGCAATGCATGTGTCCATAAATCATTATCCGACAAACGTTCGCCACAAGCCTTTTTCTGACGAACGCCGTAAGAACCGTTAGATCGGCATCCGACAGTGTCAGTTTTGCCATGTCATTTAACAGAACAGCCACTCCTCCTACACACAAATCTTCCACATGAGTGTTAGCAACTGTCGTATGCTCCCTCCGTTCCGAAATGCAGTGCATATAGCTTTATTGAAAATTCGAACCTCGCAAACTTTTACAGAGTTTTCGTGTACCAAATTGCAAATGTAGAATACCATGTATATATCATTTCATTCATCTTCGAGAGGTAACTATAAAGATGGGTGAGGAGTCTACAAAGAAAGACCATCGTATCACCCGCAGCAATTTCAAGCATCCTTTAGTGTCGAGGAATATCATAGGAACTCTATATGATATGATTTTTATAGGATTTTTTCCTTTAGAGCCAATTGGTTCATAGGAATAGATTCATATACTCCACATTTCAAAGGAAATAAACATGATATCATTTCTATAGCTTTAGAGCCACTTGGTTCATGTGAATGGATTCCTATACTCCCTTAATTTCAAAGGAAAATAAACATTAGCGTATATTCAATAGAAAAGTTCCTATGATATGAACCAAATTACATCTCTTTTCTAATCCCTCCTCATAGGAATTCAGGTACATGTCATCTCTAGATTCAATAGAAAAGTTCCTATGATGTGAACCAAATGACATCTCTTTTCCAATCCCTACTCATAGGAATTGAGATGCTCCATGTCATCTCTTTCCCTACAACTTCCATGTATACATCTTCTATTCCTAAATAGATAGTACAACCCACTAGTAGTTTTTTCCAAAACATGCAACTATGGCACAAGAACTATATAGTGTGCCAATAACTTTGAAAGATGGTCGCTGGATGAAGCTAACCCGACAGTGCAGAGATAGGCAAATCCGAGCACTACTGCCCATTGGATATCATCAACATTCCACCAGATTTGCCACATGTACAATTTAGAAGACTCCATGGTTGAACTTAAGCATAATGCACAAACCTCAGAACACAAGCACTTCTCCTTTGTTCTAGAATCTTCTGTATCATAATTGATTATTTTTTTCTAATTGAATTTCCATTATTTGTTTTTTACTTTATGATTTACAATGCACAACCCCATGAATCTTAACATTTTTATAAAACTAATTGATTTTGAATGAGATGAACTATAAGAACTAAACGAACATCTACATCATGCATATATGACTCAAAGCTTTACATGCTATAGTGTGTATTTATTCATAATTTGGTTTCGAAATCTCATGCGTTCAATACATGTGTACCTTACTAGTTTTGAGTAGAGTAGCAAATTTCACGCGGCCCTGGGTATATCAAAATGCAGGGCCCATGCATCATTGCCTTTCGGTCAAACCTACGTCCACAAGTTTTTGTACGTACTATATCTCCACTAGTCCCCGAACCCAAAATGCTACCTCGTTCCCGTAAAACCAAGTGGCCCACACATATTTAAGGCGTCGACTCGAACCCGTTTACTACAACGTGGCCCCGCACACCGTAGTACTCCTACAAACCCTACCGCCGCACTCATCATCGGTTTTCTTCAAGAGGACGAGGGAGAAGCCGATTTATAGTGGAGGCGCTTTAAAAAAGGATCTGTAGTGGAGACCCCTACCCTAGGGTGCCCTAGGTAGCTGCCGCACACATCATTGTTTTCTCTTTTCTTTATGCTCTTGCGCCCTAGAGTGAAATGATGGTTGCTTCATCCGTCCAGCTTAATGCGGGAAAGGTGGGGCTTTGTGATTTGACCCCTCATCGCTCATTTTCTACTACTGCGGCGCTACGACCGGGGTGCCTCCAATTCCAACCACTGCTCCGAACTATAATTTGGTGCATCGCACGTGGAACAAGATAGTGGATGAGCCACATTTCGGCCAAAGGGGTCCTGTTAAGTGTGTCGCCATTTCGTGTGCGGACTGACCCTGCTTGAGTTGCTACGCCAACACGACAGGAGTAGCCTACCACTTGGTTTTGCTCCTTGGTGAATCCCGACTATATGAATCGAAAAAGATACGTGTTGAACTACCCTCTCTGTCTCATTTTTTAGGCATCTCGGTTTATAGGGCCTGCAGGTAGTTCTAGGCCATCCATTTGACTAATTAAATATGAGTTACTATGTCACAAAAAATATATCATTGGATTCTTAAGCGGATGTAGTTGTATTTAAAAGTCGAGGGCGGGGCTTTTCCTGCGCGGTAGGTGGGGCAGTTCTGCCTAGTCGGTTCGGCAGAGACGCGAGAAGACGAGAGAGTAGGCTGCTGCAAACGTAGGGCTGTGTGATTTGACAACGAGTTACTGCTGGACAGGTGGGGCCCCGTGATTTGACTTGCCATTATCATTTTAACTGCGACGCTACGACCGGCGTGAGTCTCCCGATTCCTGACCACCTCCATACAGGTGCCTCTCCCAATGCTCCACCATGTAGTAGAGGCTGGCTCTTGCATGAGAGCCCACTTCTCCACTTTTTCCTTGCCTCTCTTTCCTCCACATATGCAAAAATGACATGTAAAGCGCACTATTGTACTTACTTTTACTTGCTCCTACAGGTGCTTAAGCTTGCCACATAGGCATAAAGTCTGATGTGGCAAGTTAATCAAGAAGAGAGAGACTAGTTTGGTGACCCAAGGAAGAAACGGTGCTAAGCGCGTGTACCTAGGTGAAAAGACAATTTTGAGTCCATAGCTAATTAAATGAAGCAAACTTAGCAACACCATTTCATTGGAAGAGGTCACTCCTTAGCAAATGCAATAAATACTAGTACTCCCTGTGTCCCATAATATAAGAACATTTTTGGCACTACACTAGTGTCAAAAATGTTCTTATATTATGGGACGGAGGGAGTACGAAGAAAGAGATAGAGAGGAGTAAAAAATACACTTATAGCCAACCTTATAGCCAACCTTGTTGTAGTATGAGTGACTAAGTGATGACTATGTATGACATGCCAACATCAGATAGCCTAACGCACCGTGTTAAATCTCCAAGGGCGCGACCGCGCGAGCGACGCGATGGTCGTGGTAGGTGCGACCATCATACAGGCTGCTGGCAGCCCTTGGATCTGGGATCAAACGGTCGCATGCTAAGTTGCTGAAAATTTGCAGAATAACCCTCCAGGATAGGATATTCACCCATAGGTCTAGAATCATGCCATGCAACCGTTCGATCTCAGATCCAAGGGCTCTCGGAAGCCCGTATCATGGGAGAATGGAAAGCCACTACCCTGCCTCTCACGCTGGTAGTTCGCTCCTACTCGTCCCTGCACGTCCTTCAATACTACGACGGTTCGCTGCTAGTCATCCCGTCCATTCACATTACGGCAGTTCCACTAATCCTAACCCTCCTCCCAAATCCATGGCGTCCCAAATCTCCATGATCGGTGGTGAGTACAAGGTTAGAACCATCACCGGCGATGAGTTCGACATCATCTACACCCGTTCTTCCGCGATGGTGAAAGGATGCCTTTCTCGCTTCAGACGCATGTTCGAAACTCAGATGATGAGTGGGTTGCTGGGCTAGATGTTGAGTACACCACAGTCCTGGGACGAGAGAAGGATCTAAAGGACGAAGAGAGGAAGAAGCCCGCCGTGATCCAGGTTTGTGTACATAACGTTTGCTTGGTCTACCACATATGCCATGCCGACGTTGAGTGCCAGGATTTTAAGAACTTCCTCAAGGACAAAACAGTGAAATTCATTACTGTAGACTTTAAGAACGACAAAGAAGTCCTGGGTCGGATAGGCCTCGTTCTAGGCAACCCCTTCGACCTCCAGAAGAATCGCCTGGTGCCCTCTCGTCATCCTTTAATGTTGACCCTGACAGGAGCCATGGTTCATCCTTCGTACCGTAAACTGGAGAAACCTCATTACACGTTTCATCGTCATGCATGGCAATGTACTAGATATAGACCACATACACTACGCTGCAATGGATGGCTACCTTTGTTTCAATATCTACAAGGGTTGGATGAAGAGCAACAGCCAAGTGTGTGGTTCAAGCAAAGAAGTATCGGCCAAGAGGAAGAGGGACAAGGACGAAGTCGAGGACGTGGACGAGGACTCTGAGTAAGGTGGCAGTGTCGTTGATCATGGTGGTTCTAAACTTCTAATGCAGTGTCTATCGGATTAGTTGCATAGTTTAATTTCAGGTGTGCTTAGTTTAAGTTGAGGGGTGTGTTGTGCTGAGCCCCCAGCAGAACTATGCTATGTTTCTTCTCGTTACTTTAACTCTTCAGTATGTACATACTACTAGTAATTCTTTAATAGAATTTAGCACCCCAATTAAGCACGTAGTAGCTTTTTTAATAGTACTATATGCATAATTTGGCGACAAGCGCTCTCTATATGTACCACCTTTTTTTTAATTTCAATTTTTGCTCCATGGCGCAATCCATCGATAGTACTACTGTACAAAAGTATACATTTTTTAAAAGGCTATAGTACTGTTCATCACATATATAGCCAGTTAAATTCTCAACCTAGAACGACGTGCATGCCATGTAGTAAACCTATACGGAGGAAGTATAGTAAAAATGAGGTGATTTTACCGAGCGATCGGCGGGGGAGCATGGCCTGTCATGCGGTCCCACGTGTCATGATGTACCAAGGCGATGTGCGTGTCCCTCTTGAGGCATAAGCAATAGTACGTGGTTTGAGATGATGGCGAACCGAAGTGTGAAATAATGGTTGCTTCGTCCGTCTGGGAAGGTGCAGCATTGTGATTTGACGTCTCATTGCTCATTACTACTACTGGGCCGGTATGAGTGGGGTGCGTCCCCCTGCTGTTCTGCACTGTTATTTGGTGCTTGACACATCGACTCGATTGCTATATGTCCCACATGTCGGCGACAGGAAGTACATAATTCATGAAAGGGAGCATCGACGGAGGAGTATATTACAGAATTCATGAAAGGCAGCGACTTAGTTTTGGAAAAATCTATTTTTACGGAGTACGTACCCACTAGGGTTTATAATGCTCATCTAAAAAACATTCGTTTTTCCGTTTGATCAGTTTCAATTCTACTATACTAGTAGTAGTACCATTACATGTTGGATTTCGAGGTGCGTTAGATCACCCGACGGAAGCAGTGTCAAGAGGAAACTAACCAATGCATGTACAAGTTCATGGAAATTTAGTGGTCATTCATGCATTCGTTCTAATTAATGCCTCGGTAAACCTTGAGAAAAACGAGCGTACTAATTACTTTTGCAAACTATGAAATTAATTCGACCACTCACCGTCTTCCTTGGTTGGAGAGATTTTGAAATTGAGCCATAAACTGGAAAGGAGGGAGTAGTAACTTTTGTCTCGATTACTATTTGTGGCCTTGTATAGATGCAAAATGTATTTCTTATAGTGGCCTTGTATAAGTAACTGGAGGGAGTACTAACCAAAGTACGTAGTAGAGACGAGGAGTAAACGGAGGGAGTAGTAAATTTTTCTCTTCGTGCTGCGAGCCACCGCGCGCGTGGGCGAGGGAGCGGGCGTAAAGGCGTACAGTAGTAGTAGTACTACTACTACTCGTAAGCAAGCTTCACCTCATCCCGCGAGCCACCGCGCCCGTGGGCGGGGGAGACGGCGTACTAAGCAAGCTTCTCCTCATTCTGCGAGTTGACGGGACACATCAAAAGTACTCCAGTGTATAGAGCCTTGCCTCTAAGGTAGGCCCCACATGGTTTACCTCTTTTTTTAATTTAACATAACGCGTCAAGTCGCAATTTGTTTGTTCACCCGTGGTAGACGATCCTCCCTCCACCAAGTGGACAACCAGTACACGTGCCAAATTACCACGTGGGCTGCCTTTTTCGTACAGAAATGAGCTCCACCATGTACCCGGGCGGGTGTGGTTGGGAAAGAGACGGGAGTACGTGCGCCGTGCGTGCACCTCTTCTCTTCGTGCATGTCCCCCACCTACGTGGGTGTGTGTGAGAGAGATACAAACCTAGACATAATGCGCCGTCCATCCCCATGCCTCCGCCCAGTTCGACCACCAGTCACCCCCACACCCCACTCCTCCTCACCTTATCTCTCATCTTTCTCCCTCCATTTTTATATACAAGGGGCCACTATCAAAATTACAATTTGCAGATATACAAGGCCACTAACACTAATCGATGCAATAATAATGGTGTTTGCCTCATGGTACTAGCAAAGGAGGACATTAATTATCCCTTGCATGCATGCGGGAGTTTGTAAAAAATGCATCTTGATGTTCCGTGCAATGCACGGGCATCTTGCTAGTCCATGAAAACAACACATGGCAAAATTCCAGGGCGAATGAGGGATTTGAATCTGTTGGGAGGGGCTGTTTGGATCTTGCCCGGGGTAGAGAAAATATTGGCGACCCTTTTGTCCACCGGTGCCTTTGCCACCGATGAACGAAGAATGGCTCGGGTGCTCATGCTGTCATGCATCGTCCAGCGCGCACGTTGGAGACGAGCTCACACGAGTTGTGTTTTTTTGTCCCACAACGCCGCCCGAGCCGCCCGCAGACTGACCGACGACCCGCAAATTACGCCATCCAACCGTAGCCGCACACATTATGACATCAACTCAACCAACCGAACGAAATTCATGCAAACACGTAGACAAACTGATATTTCATATAAACAACGGCGAAATCATATAAAATACCAGATTTTCATACAAACATGACGGATTTCATTACATTCAAATGAACTACGCGGTGCTAGTTCTGGACAGCACAAGTATATAATACCTGGCCTAAATGGTCGCCCGCCGATCGATTTGTGTTCCTCATGTCCGGCAGCACGATCATCGGACTGCCGGGAGCCCCGGAGGTATATGCTTCAGCGCAAAGGATGGCTCGCTTCCCCACTGCCCAACTGATATCATTGGCTGGTGCTGAAGATGATGGTGGCCGGCACCGGTTCGAGTTCATCACCGGCCACTACTTCGCCATGGCCGGCACCGGCTCGAGTTCATCCTAACATTCCCCTCTTCCGTGGAGCCCATGCGGGGTCGACGAAGGTCGTTGCAACAAAAGGATCTGGCGAGACACCTGCTGTGTACGCCGGCGTCGCCTCCGCGGTGGCCTTCATGGGACCCAAGCGGCGGCGGCCTCCCGTGTTCTACTTCTCCTTGATGATGGCGGCGGACGCGGAGGCGCTGGCCACCAACTCGTTGCTCTCCACGCACCCGGCTTCTGTCGCTGCTTGCATGGCGCGGCCGCCGGCATGGGAGTCTCGGCCACAGAAACAGGAGACACGGTACGAGGCGGCGGCGTGGACGGCAGCAACGACGCCCATGCGCCGCTCCTCGTCGAGCTGGCCTGGAGCGGCGAGTTGCTGAACCGCGCGCCGGCTTGGGGCGGCAACTGGCTCTGTCGAGCGAGGGGAGGGAGGTGGATCAGCGAGATGCATAGCTCGTATCCGGCGGGCTACCCAGCCGGCTTGGATGCGGAATAACTACTCTTCGTAAGCCATTGTAAGAGTGGACAAAATGGTGGAGGAGATAGGGGAGCAGCGGAGGTGTGCGATTCTTGGCCGGCGTTTGGCCTCGTTTAAATAGGAGATTAAATAGACAACGGACGGGAGGATCTCGGCCGGCGTTGCGTTTAACGCCGGCCTGGTCATGAACGGACGTGTGTACAGAGTGGGTTTCTCGGCTTCCACACGGGCGGGTTTCATGGAGGCGTTTGAATGCGGCACGGAGGCGTGTTCAGCCGGGCGTGCCGCGAGTGGCGCCCTCGACTCTAACCTAGGACACCGCACCGTTCTTCCACTAACGTGTGGGCTCTTTGGGTGCATGGCCTGCATGTCAGTGACCCAACGTAGGCAGCGCACAGTAGAGGAACCTTTGGTGGGCCAGGGCGGTCAGAAGCGGGCATTTCATAAACCGATGATTGTTCATTGAGTGTGACATCATCTTTTTCATGTAGATAAGCCTACTATGTTGATAGCCCGTTCGATACGTTGTGATTCATAAAGACCGCTGCAAACATCAATGTTCTACTTATCACAGATAAGATTGATTAATACCCGTAACAATCCATGTCCTTAACAAAGGGTGCATGCACGTATAGGTTGAGCATGTGGCTTGCGTCGTGTGTTGTGTGCATGCAGGCGTGCGAGTGTTGCGTGCGTGCAAGGGTACGTTTCAGTGTTGCATGCATGGGTGCGTACGTGCGTGTGTTCATGAGTGCATGTGTACATGTCAGTGTTGCACGCCAGCATGTGTGCGTGTGTATGTGTCAGTGTTGCATGCCTACATGCGTGCGTGCATGTGTACGTGCGGGGTGAGGCTACATCTGGTCATTAGATTTTCCAGCCGTTGGATACGAAATCAAGGGCCTCCAGTTTATCATCAAACTCCACCCCCCTGAGCTGCCAGCCACCACCGGCCGAACCGCCAGCCCCCGCCGCCCGCGGCCGGCCCGCCCTCCCCGAAACCACTCCCCACCGCCAGTCCGCCGCTGCACCGTCCATCCCTCTAGCCCCCCCACCGAGATTTTTCTCCGGGGATCCCCACCCCACCGCCCAATGAAGGCCCCCCCAACCGCCGGTGACTGCCAACCAGAGATCTCACGACTTCGAATACCCACCGACCACTAATTTATTACCATTTCTGTCCTTCATATACGCGCTGACGGGTGGGCCCTATGGTAATGTGCGCTGCTGAATGTGGACCGTTTGACTGGTCAATTGATCGTCTTATCAACAAATTACGGAGCTGTATGGTGAGCCAGTGACCATATGATCACCCTAAAATGTACTCCTATTTTATTAACACAGTACAGACTCAAACTACCATTTCTTTCTTTCATATACGGGCTGACAGGTGGGCCCCACAGTTACGCGCCCTGATGGTGCAACACTAGTTGCGCCGCGTGGAACGTTTGACATGTCAATTGATTGTGTCATCAACAAAATACGGAGTTGTACGGGTGAGCCAGTGACCGAATAATCAGGATATGTATTTGTTTAACACGGTACAGACGCAAGGGCTCATATATACGCGCAAGCACTCACCGCTATAAGCGCACACACGCGAACCCTATCCCTATGAGCACCTTCGAGAGAGTGGGCCAGCATATATGATCTTGAGATTTTACGAAGTCACCATAGGTGCCTCGTAGTCGAGTGGAACGTCTCCTCCCACTGAACATACATCACTGGAAAATACTGAAATTAATACAAGATAAATGCGAGCACCGGGACTTTAACCTTGGTGGGCTCGAGAAACCACTGTCCTCTAACCATCCAACCACATGTTGGTTAGCACGACAAAATGTATGTGGTGACCGTGATGAGCTTATTCTGAAGTCCAGTGACCATATCGTGCTTTCGCTTCAAATACAATGACCGTAAGTGTCGTCAACAAAATACGGAGCACGCATCAAATGCAAAGTCCGTCAGTGTCATCAACAAAATATGGAGACGTATCATGAGCTAGATACCATTGTACTATTGTATATGCTTATTTTCTTAGTGGCCGATTGCGTGTGTGGTGTGGTGGGCACATCATTTCTAGTTGTGGTGGGTCAACATGAAGACTCATGGGTCGGTTCCATCCTGCGCTACATATAGGTTGGACCAAGACGTGTTATACGAAGACCCATGTGGAGGACTCGGCGTACAACACGAAGCTACCAGAGTCGCGGAGGACTCTATCCCCACTGGTGATAAGCCGACTATATATGATTTGTAACCCTAGGCCCTTAGTATGTTATACAAGCTTGGGGGCTAGTTCGTCGATAGTATACACACACGCACAATGCCTGGTATTCACGTGTACTTTGTACACACCCCTATCACTAATATACAGTACCAGGAGTAGGCTCTTTCTTCAACTGCAAGGGTCCGATCCAAACTAGGGTAAAACTTTGCCTCGTATTACCATTCAGCCTAACAGCCAGGGATATCCTACCGAATGATATGATGAAATCATATCTGCCAACTACTAAGAGAGAGGTGTGTCGGGGGGGGGGGCAATGTGTGCGAGAGAGGCCCAAAGATAATGTGCGTGCGAGAGACATGTAGGCACATATATGTGCGTATAGAGGGCTAGTAGAGACCGTGCATGTGTATATATGCATGTGAGAGAAATAGTGTTTTCCAACTGAGATTAGTGAAAAGAGTGGTACATAGTAGTTAGAAAGAGAGAGAGAGAGAAACAGAGAGAGCATGTGCATGAGACACCCCGACACCCTGAGAGAGATTGTGAGCATGTGTGAAAGAGAAATGTCGACACATATAAAGTGTGTGCACTTATGCGTTAGATAGAGAGATATATAACAAGTTTGTGAGAACGGGGCGAGGCATAGTGCATCTACGTGTAAAAGGCGGTTCTACGTATTAAATTAAAATATAAATGGCATTATTATTTTTGGATGAGATCCTGAATTTTGCAAATTGCGTATGGACGAAAATTGGTCTATCAGACAGCCATACTCTATTGAATTCTAGCATGTGCATGTGTTTATTTCATATTATCGATCCATAGAGTGAGAGCGGTTTGAAATACAGGCAATGGATGCTTTTGCAAATCATATATAAACATTAATTAGTGCACTCCATGTTGTTAGTGTGAAGCACTTTATACATTTGTCACTTGCATGGATACATTCCAAATTGCTAGCTACAAAATAGAATACATGTCGAATTCAACATAAAGGGGGTTTCAAAGATTCGAGTTCATAGGAAGTGCATTCATCTATTTGAACCCGAGATAATGGCATTTGTAAATCAGATGTAAAAGGGGGCATCAATCTTTGTTGTGAGTTTGAACATGCTATATATATTCATACGCATATCTAACTTTTTTTGCAACCAAGGAGATAATATTTGGAACCATGCATGAACTGAGGTAAGTTGCATATTTTTAAATATATACTCGTGTACAATGTATATTCAAATGTACCCCGACCATTCCAAAATAATCGTAGCTTTAGGATTTTCAAGAGTAAAGATTTGTGAAGTTTGACAAATCCTGAAAGTTCAATTCAAGAGAACCGAAAACGTTAATGCTTCTGCTCCCAAATATTGAACGAAGCGCCAAATAGGCTTCTGGTCACCCGAAAACGCGCGAGACTAATGTTTTGGTGGTAGGAATTACTGTCCTGACTCTGGCCCGTGTATCCTATCGGCCCAATGTCCAAAGGTCTAAATCGGGGTAGGTTTGTAACTTCACCAAGACGCCAGTCTCAACCGCCTCCGAGAAGCATTCATACGCCGTGGGTGCTACCCATGCGCTTGGCCGAAATCTATCCCGCCCACATTTGGAACACCTGACATGACTGTCCTACCCCCAACCCGCAATATGTCCGAAATTTTAGATGGGGGCAAAGTTTGTAACTTTCCCCAAATTTCAAACAAGCGCGTCTCAAACCGAAACATTGTTCCCCCTTAGTTCCCCGCCTCCCTCCATTTCCCCATTCATACTCCGTGGGCGCGAAAACGCCCTCTCCACCAACCGCGAAACCCCAGCCTCCTCCGTCCTCCACCCCATAGCGGCCAATCCACCGCCGCCCTCCTCCATCACGCCGGAGCCGGTACCCCGACGTCGTCATCCAACGCAACCGCAACCGCAACGCCCTCAAGGACTTAGCAGCTGAAGCCGAGGCAGAGCTGCCTCCACGACGCCAACGCCGACGTGCGCCACAGCAGAACCACTCCGACCATGCCGTCCTGCGCCTCACTGCTGCGGCTCCACTGTCGCAACCGTCCACCGCACCGGAGCTGTTCCCACTACGCCGTCGTTCGCCGCCTCGGATCTTCTTCCCTGCCACCGACAGACGACCACGGCACCCCACTCAACAACTTGGCCATGGGTTCGTCCAAGGCTACACCATCCTCCACAACTTCTGGTTTCTGGCGAACAACAAGAAGATCGTCGGAAAAACAGAAGGAGGACACAACACTGCCAGCAGAAAGAGGTACTCCTCTTCCCTTATTCGTGCAAATCTTACGTCTCCGCTCACACCGTATTCATCCCACGAAAGAAACTAGTTGAGCGCTTCTTACTGCATCTTCTTCGTGATACTAAATGCACAAGGTTTCCTCCCTTTTACTATTTCACCTTTGCTAGAGGTCAGTAGCCCGCCTGGTTTTCAATTCAGGGTCAGTCGAACCACAATTAAAAGAATTAGCACCCGCTTAGGCGCGCGGAGCACCTAGTCCGCCTGTTCCCCGGGGAAGCGGCGCATCGGTGTCTATCATAGGGGTGTGGAGCGCAGGAGCTGCTTGCGCCCGATCTAGAGGTCGGCGGGGCTTGAATGGATGGCCGGGGGCGGTGCCAAGCATGGCGGTGCGGTGAGGTCGAGGGGAGGGCATAGGCAGGGGAGGAATACTGGGCCGGTGGTCGCTGGCATTTCGAGGAAGATCGTCAACACTGACTGGCTGGAGGTAGATGAAGGCGATCTGCCCGTTCTTTGTGCATGGGACGGTGCAGAAAAAATTGACTGACCTATTTGCTTTCAGTCGACTGTTATTTTCATAGAATCCTGTAGTAATTTAGTGTGCCATGCATGTTGTAGAGCTATCATATGTCTCCCGTCATTTATTTCTCACCGACTTGCTATCTGCTACCTTTACACTATAGTAATTGTGCACACACTTCACCCATACTCACACTATTGTTTTTTTATGCATGGGTATTTCAAACTCTGACGCAGTGTTGATGAATGCAGAAAAGAAAAGACAGAAGTTGCTCTAGTGTAATTCGAAGATAAGCACTAAGTGTTTCAGCGCTGTAATGGGTGCAGTGTCAGCAGTTGGAGACAGTAAACGTAGCTCTGCAGTTGATGATCTCAATTGCCACACACAACCATCCCAGGTGCTTGCTTTAACTTCATGCTGTCAAATGTGGCTGCATGTTGCATATGGTGTCTAGATTGTATTGCTTCCAATTTGGTTAAATTGCATCTACTTACTTTACACATTATACCTTTGATAATGACATGCCTTCCTGTTTTTGATACATACTACATATGTCTATTAACCATGTTCGTACATCAAACTAATGCTCTTTTGTATCCCTCGTCAATCACTTATGATGGGACAGTCACCCGAGTGGGTTACTGTGAGACGTCCTACTCGTTTAAATAGTGTAGTGTCATCCTCCCCACATGATTCTCAAGAAACAACAAGGCTAAATGAAGATAGTCAACGTAGCTCTCTAGTTGATCACCGCAATTCCCCCACACCACCATCACAGGTGCTTGCTCTTACTTGGCAGTGTGATATGTGATTGCATGTTGCATATGGTGTCTACCTTGTAATGCTTCTAATTAGGGTAAATTGCATCTGCTTAGTTAACACATTATACCTGTGAATATGACATGCCTTCCTGTTTTTGGTACATACTATGTCTTTCTATTAACCATGTTCTTACATCAAACTACTTTTCTTGTGTATCCCTCATCAATGCTCCTAATTTGTTAAATTGCATCTCCTTAGCTTACACATTATACATGTGAATATGACACGCCTTCCTGTTTTTGGTACATACTACATCTGCCTATCACACCATGTTCTTACATCAAACTACTGTTCTTGTGTATCCTGCGTCTATCTCTTATGATGAGACAGTCACACGTGTGGGTTTATATGGGACGCAATACTCTTATAAAGAATGCAATTTCATCCTCTCCACATGATTCTCAAGAAACAGCAAGCCTAAATGAAGATATTGAAAGTAGCTCTGCACCTGAAGACCGCACTTCCCCTACACCACCATCATAGGTGCTTGCTCTAACTTCGCAGTGTGATATGTGGTTGCATGTTGCATACGGTGTCTAGCTTGTAATGCTTCTAATTAGGGTAAATTGCATCTGCTTAGTTTACACACTATACCTGTGAATATGACATGCCTTCCTATTTTTGGTACACACTACATCTATGTGTTAACCTTGTTCTTACATGAAACTACCTCTCTTCTATATCCTGCATCAATCACTTACGATGAGTCACCTTTATTCGTTGCATATTGCATATTATTTCTAGCCTGTTGCCATGTATTGCTTCTAATTTGGTCAAATACATTTGTTAGGGCACCCTTTTAATTTGGCAGAGTGATATTGGTTTCATCTTTCATATGGTTTCTAGCTTGCATTGATTCTAACAAGTTCAAGCACCTTGTGCTTAGTTTACACTTTATACATCATACATGTCAATATGTCACGCTGTCCTGTTTTTCATACATATTCCATCCTCCTATCATGCGGCTGCCTTACATGAAAGTAGTGTTCGTCAGTATCATGCATCAATGAGTTCTGAAGAGCAAATTTTATTCCTTTTTCTTGTGGGTTTGACTTGACAAGGCAAAATCAAGAAAGAGGAAGGAAAAGAGTAAGGAAGGCGATGATGGTGGTCCTCTACAACAACGTAAACAGAGCATCTGTACCGATTCTCCTTGTACTGATAGTGCATTACAAGGTCCAAGTCTCCGCTCCCCTACTCCACCATCCAAGGTGCTTGCTCTAACTTGGCAGTGTGATATCTGGTTGCATGTTGCATATGGTGTCTAGCTCGTATTGCTCCTAATTAGTGTAAACTGCATCTGCTTAGCTTACACATGATACATGTGAATATGACACACTTTCTTGTTTTTGGTACATACTATATCTGTCTATCACACCATGTTCTTACATGAAACTACTCTTCTTCTGTATCCTGCATCAGTCACTTGTGATGGGACACCTTTAAGTTGCCAGTGTGATATTGGTTTGCGTCTTGAATATGATTTCTAGCATGTATTGCTTCTAGTTTGATGAACGCAACCTATGACGAGACATTTTTAACTTGACAGAGTGATATTGATTGCACCTTCCATATAGTGTCTTGCAGTGTTTCTAATTTGTTGAAGTGCCTTCTGCTTAGTTACCACATCATAGGTGTGAATATGTCAAGCCGTCCATTTTTTCGTACATATTCCATCCTCGTATCATGACTTTGCCTTTCATCAGAGTAGTGTTCGTCAATATCATGCATGAATGAGTTCTGAAGAGCGAATGATATTCCTTTTTCTTGTCGGTATGACCTCACAATGCAAAATCAATAAAGCTGAAGGAAATTGGCAAGGCATTGGATGATGGTGGTCCTTCCGAGCAACTGAAACAGAGGTTCTCTACAGATTCTACTCCGCCATCCTCCCAACAAGATTCACAAGACAACGCAAGGCTAGACAGTCAACATAGCTGTGTAGATGATGAGCACATCTCCCCTACTCCACCATCACAGGTGCTTGCTCTAACTTGGCACTATTATATGTGGTTGCATGTTGCGTATGATGTCTAGCTTGTATTGCTTCTAACTTTGTTGAATTTCATCTCCTTACTTTACACATAATGCCTGTGAATATGACATGTGTTCCTGTTTCTACATCAGACTACTATTCTTGCATATCCCGCATCAGTCACTTATGATAAGGCACCTTTAAGTCGCCACTATGATATTGGTTGTGTCTTGCATATGATTTCTAGCATGTACTGCTTCTAATTTGTTGAAACGCCATACAGTTTGAACTTGGCAGAGTGATATTGGTTGCATCTTTCATATGGTGTCTAGCTTGCAGTGCTTCTAATTTGTTGAAATGCCTTCTGCTTAGTTACCACATCATAGGTGTGAATATGTCACACCATCCTGTTTTTCATACATATTCCATCCTCGCATCATGTGTTTGCCTTTCATTTGAGTAGTGTTCGTCAGTATCATGCATGAATGAGTTCTGAAGAGCGAATTTTATTCCTTTTTCTTATCGGTTTGACTTCACAATGCAAAATCATTACAGCTGAAGGAAATTAGTCCGGCGGTGGATGATGGTGGTCCTTCGGAGCAACTCAAACAGGGGGTCTCTATAGATTCTACCCCGCCATCCTCCCAAAAAGATTTGCAAGAAAACACAAGGCTGGACAGTCAACGTAGCTGTGTAGATGATGAGCACATCTCCCCTACTCCACCATCACAGGTGCTTTCTCTAACTTGACACTATTATATGTGGTTGCATGTTGCATATGATGTCTATCTTGTATTGCTTGTAACTTGAATTACATCTGCTTACTTTACACATAATGCCTGTGAATATGACACGTGTTCCTGTTTCTAGAACATACATGTACATGATGAGCACATCTCCCATACTCCACCATCACAGGTGCTTGCTCTTACTTGGGACTGTTATACGTGGTTGCGTTTTTCGTATGATGTCTAGTTTGTATTGCTTCTGATTATGTTGAATTGCATCTGCGTAGCTTACAACTTATACCTGCAACGATCACTTACCCATAAGACACATTTAACTTGGGACTGTGATGTAGGTTGCATCTTGCATTGTCTTCTAGCTTGTACTGCTTCTAATTTCTTGAAATGGCACTTACGACGAGACACTTTTTACCTGATAGAGTGATATTGGTTGCATGTTCATATGGTGCCTAGCTTTCATTTCTTCTAATTTTGTTGAAATGCCTTCCGCTTACTGTTTTTTCATACATATTCCATCCTCCTATCGTACATGTGAATATGAAACGCTGTCTTTTTTTGTATATATTCCATCCTCCTATCCCGCGCTTGCCTTACATCAAAGTAGTGTTCGTCTGTATCATGCATCAACCAGTTATGCAGAGCTAATTTTATTCATCTTCTTGTGGTTTTGACTTCATAAGGCAATATCAGAAAATAGGAAGGAAAAGAGTAAGTTAGGGGATATTGGTGGTCCTCCGCACCGATGCAAACAAAGACTCTCTAGATTTGCCACTGCTACTGCTAATGAAGTTGAAGTCCCAAGTCTACATGATGAGTTCATCTCCCGTACTCCACCATCGCAGGTGCTTGCTCTAAGTTGACAATGTGATAATTGGTTTCATGTTGCATATGTTGTCTAGCCTGTATTTCTTCTATTTTGATTAAATTGCACCTGCTGAGTTTATACGTTATACATGTGCATATGACATGGCTTTCTGTGTCTAGAATACACTGCATCTATCTATCAGACCATGTTCTTACATCAAAGTACTGCTGTTGTGTATCCCGCATCAATCACTCATGATTGGACTCTTTTAACATGGCAGTTTGATAGTGGTTGCATCTTGCATTGATTTCTACGTTGTACTGCTTCTAATTTTTCGAATTGCCACTTATGACAAGACACTTTTAACTTGGCAGAGTAATATTGGTTGCATCTTTCATATGGTGTCTAGCTTGCATTATTTCTATTTTCTTGAAAATCCTTCTGCTTAGTTTGCACATCGTAGCTGTGAATATGTCATGCTATCCTGTTTTTCTTACATATTCCATCCTCATACGATTGTCTTACATCAAAGTATTGCTTGTCTGTATCATGCATCAGTGAGTTCTGAAGAGTGATTTTATTCTTTTGTGTTGTGGGTACAGCTTGACATGGCAAAGTCAAAAAAGAGCAAGGAAAATAATATAGTAGGGAGTGCTGTTACTCGTCGGGTGAAACGAAAAAGGTTTTGCCGTCGAGATTCTGCTGGTACTTATAGTGCAGTAGAACATCCAAGTCCACCGGCTAAAATCTACAAACACAGTATCACCTGCTCCACCAGCTGCAGCATCCGCTTCAACTGTACCAGCATCTCAACCAGTTACTCGTTCGTTTGCTCCGGAACTGGCCAGTTCCCAAGCTACCTTCACACCTAACACTACTTCCAAAGCACTGCTGACACAACATGACTTGGCAAGATCAGATGAACCTCATGAGCATCAACACCAAGACGGTACCTGACCGAGTCAAGTTGCAGTTGCATGCTCCTTTATATGTACTCTCACAGTTTGATGTACACTAACACTTTCCATATTCGTTGTTGAACTAGCACCACGGTGCAAGAGGAAACAGACATCAGGGATAGTGCTTGGCAGATTAACAAAATCTAAAGGAGGAAGAATGGAGATCCATTTTGAGGCAGGTTTAAAAAGGCCACATGATTCTACAGAGTCAGCCAAGTTAGCATCAGAGGCAGCCGTTGCCGTTAGGTGTCATGCACGTATCCTCCCAACGTGGATCCAGTACAGGAATGAGAAAGACAATACCCAGTTTAACACCTTCCTTGACCATTTATCCGTAAGTAATGTTATTCATCGCAATTAGGAATATTGTCTTGCTCTGTCCCATACTTTCTAGCTTCCTCCTACTAAGACTCACATTCTTTTTTCAACAGATGAGGTTCAAGTTGGATCCGAAAGATGATGCAACTAAACAAGCATGCACTCATGCTTTTCAGTCTGCTCTGTGACAGTATTGGTACCACCTTAGAAAATCTCACTTTGAAGGCAAGGCTAACAATGAAATCGCCCAAACATCTCCAGTGGAATATATTACAGATGAAGACTGGACATCCCTCGTTAAACACTGGTCTGATCCAAAGTATCAGGTAGGCTATATGTATTTGATCAGACCACATATTGAACTTGTATTTATATATGTGCCTTACAAGTGTATCTTCTTCTAGGCTAACTGTTTGAAGAACAAAACCAACCGTTCTAAAGTGAAATTCCAACAGACAACAGGATCTCGCAGCTATATTGCACACTGCGAGGTGATGTCTACTACACAACCTTATTCTTGTAGACGTTGTTGGGCCTCCAAGTGTAGAGGTTTGTAGGACAGTAGCAAATTTCCCTCAAGTGGATGACCTAAGGTTTATCAATCCGTAGGAGGCGTAGGATGAAGATGGTCTCTCTCAAGCAACCCTGCAACCAAATAACAAAGAGTTTCTTCTGTCACCAACACACCCAATACAATGGTAAATTGTATATGTGCACTAGTTCGGCGAAAAGATGGTGATACAAGTGGTATATGGATAGTAGATAAAGGTATTTGTAATCTGAAAATATAAAAACAGCAAGGTAACTAATGATAAAAGTGAGCGTAAACGGTATTGCAATGCGTTGAAACAAGGCCTAGGGTTCATACTTTCGCTAGTGCAAGTTCCCTCAACAATAATAACATAATTGGATCACATAACTATCCCTCAACATGCAACAAAGAGTCACTCCAAAGTCACTAATAGCGGAAAACAAACAAAGAGATTATGGTAGGGTACAAACCACCTCAAAGTTATTCTTTCCAATCAATCCGTTGGGCTATTCCTATAAGTGTCACAAACAGCCCTAGAGTTTGTACTAGAATAACACCTTAAGCCACAAATCAACCAAAACCCTAATGTCACCTAGATACTCCAATGTAACCTCAAGTATCCGTGGGTATGATTATACGATATCCGTCACACAATCTCAGATTCATGTATTCAACCAACACATAGAACCTCAAAGAGTGCCCCAAAGTTTCTACCGGAGAATCACGACGAAAACGTGTGCCAACACCTATGCATAGGTTCATGGGCGGAACCCGCAAGTTGATCACCAAAACATACATCAAGTGAATCATGTGATATCCCATTGTCACCACAGATATGCATGGCAAGACATACATCAAGTGTTCTCAAATCTTTAAAGACTCAATCCGATAAGATTACTTCAAGGGGAAAACTCAATCCATTACAAGAGAGTAGATGGGGAGGAGAAACATAAGATCCAACTATAATAGCAAAGCTCGCGATACATCAAGATCGTGCCAAATCAAGAACACGAGAGAGAGGGAGAGAGAGAGAGATCAAACACATAGCTACTGGTACATACCCTCATCCCCGAGGGAGAACTACTCCCTCCTCGTCATGGAGAGCACCAGGATGATGAAGATGGCCACCGGAGAGAGATTCCCCCCTCCGGCAGGGTGCCAGAATGGGTCTAGATTGGCTTTTGGTGGCTACGGAGGCTTCTGGCGGCGGAACTCCCGATCTATTGTTCTCCCCGATCGTTTTAGGGTATATGGAGATATATATAGGCGGAAGAAGTACGTTAGGGGAGCCACAAGGGGCCCACGAGGGTGGAGGGCACGCCCAGGGGGTGGGCGCACCCCCCTACCTCATGGCTTCCTCAAAGCTTCCTTGACGTGGACTCCAAGTCTCCCGGGTTGCTTTCCTTCCAAAAATAAGTTCCGTGAAGTTTCAGGTCAATTGGACTCCGTTTGATTTTTCTTTTCTGCGATACTCTAAAAGAAGGAAAAAACAAAAACTGGCACTGGGCTCTGAGTTAATAGGTCAGTCCCAAAAATAATATAAAATTGTATAATAAAGCCCATAAACATCCAAAACAGAAGATAATATAGCATGGAGCAATCAAAAATTATAGATATGTTGGAGACGTATCACGAGGCTCTTGTAAATAGCTGCTACTTCCTTCTTTTTTTGTGCCATATTATCGTATCTATATTCACTTGTTCCAAATACAGAGGAAAGCCCGTGCGGACCAAAAAGAACCTGAACCGAATGCAGTGCAAATCTTCAAGGATTGCCACACCAGCAAGATGAAGGGCATGAGCACACCAATTCAAGCCGCTGTTGTAAGTCCTTACTCCTCCTGCCTTGAACTGATTGGTACTGTGATGTGTTCATTTAACTACTTGGTTTGCAGCCAATGTCAGTTACTCCGTTCACTTTTATTCACAGTTGTCTTAACGTATCATTTCACCTTACATGGTTTAAAAGAGATGAAGGATATTATTTTGGTCTTGATCTGTAATCTAGTTGTTATGTTCACGTGCGCACACAATGATAAAATAGCATGTTTGTTTTATATCTGTTTGCCCATGATATGAATGATGTCATACTATGTTCATCCTACTTTAAACCATGTCTCTTTATCCTTAGATGTCAACAAATGTGAGGAAATATACAATACAGTAGGCATGCTACATGGACATATGTTCCGAAAGTTATTTTATTATGTAGTTGGCACTACAATACATGATAATGTATTATAGTAGTTCACCAAAATAAGTTATGTATAAACGTTTAACCTACTTTGTTTATTTTTGTCTCATTAGTAACTTATCTGGTACACTAATCTACAAGTTCAAACTTTCAGGAAGCTATGGAACAAATGATTGAACAACCACAACCACCTGAAGGTGACGAGGCTACTACAGGCACAATGTCACCTCTTGCTGCAGTGTGTCAGTACCTCTCCACTAATAGTGCAAAAAGCACCTTCCTGCGTAATTCTGGGTTGGTTGTCAAGGTAACCTCGTCCAAATCGCCTACTGAACAAAATCTTCCTGCTAGACAGAGTGATATATCTGTGCTCCAGACACAAGTCCAATCCCTAATGGACGTTGTTTCGGAAACAAGAATAGTGGTTGAGAAATGTCGTCAAGATATGAATGGTTTTGAAACCAGACTATCAGACATTCGCTTCGTTGTTCAAGAGCAATGGCGGAAAAAGGTGGAGATCGTGCTGCTCCATCAGATTCTACAGCCTGAAACATTAGCACTCAGGTCAAATGATCTGTGCTTCTATACATATGATGGTGCTTTTATCTGGAGGGACTGTAAACTTTATGCCAATAGGCCTTTTGTTGTATGGTTGGAATTTATTTCGTTGTGATACAACATTTATGATGCTGCCTCAGGCTACAGTAATTAGACGCTATTTTTGTATAGTGTAGGTTTATCTTAGTAATGTATTCGGCCGAAAGCTTCGTAGGAGCCCAACATGCCAACATCAGGCCCATTCCAATTGGGCTAAAAATGATTATGGGCCAAAATTGGCATGTAGCCCACTAAAAATATCTAGGCCTAAATCAGCATAAGCTTTCATATTTTTCTGGTAGGCCTGTGCCCATGGTGGGCCTTTAACAGGCCTAAACATAATTTGGGCCCTCAGTAAAAATAGGCCGTTTACAGGTGTAAATATCTCGAGCCCATAAAAACATGGTCCTTTAATAGACCGAAAGTGAGATTGGGCCCTGATTGTGCCAAATAACCCACTACACTTAGCAGGCCGAAATGGTGGCCCATTTACGATGCAGATCTTTGACAGGCCGAAATTTGGACGGGCCGTAAATGCGGTGACCTAATACACGGGCCTTTAACAAGCTGGAACTTCGGTCGGGCTAGATTATCGTCATTTTTATATGGGCCGTTAATGGGCCCGATATGATGTTGGGACACATATGGCCCATGGTTTACGTCTGGCGTTAATAGGCCGAAAATGACAACAGGCCAAAAGTGGCCCAAAGCTATAGTGGGCCTCTCAGGCCGAATGTCAGACATGGCCGAATATGACCCAAATCCTTCATGGTCGTTTATGGGCCGAAAGTTTTGATGGCTTGTAAATGGGCCCAAATGAAGCCGGACCTTTAACAGGCCAGAAATACACCGGGGCGTAATTCGGCCCAATTACTTAGCGGACTGTTAACGGGACAGAAGTGACCATGGGACGCATTGATGACAAGCTTAGGACAGGCCGTTGACAGGCCGATTTGACAGAGAATGTTGGGCCTTTAGCTGGGCCGGCCCATTAAGGTCTGCAGAATCTTGTGGGCCTTTAGCTGGCCGGCCCATTCTGGTTCGCAAAATCTTCTGGGCCTATAGCTGGGCCGGCCCATTATGGTCTGCAAAATCATGTGGGCCTTTAGCTGGGCCGACCCATTATGGTCCGCTAAATTTTGTGGGCCTTTAGCTGGGCCGACCCATTATGGTCCGCTAAATCTTATGGGCCTTCGGTTGGGCCGACCCATTTAAACTTTGTGGGCCACTTTTGGGCCGGTCCACGTGTCAACATATCATAGGTCCATCTCGACCGTTGGATGAGTGACACCTATGCCAACGCGGAGCTGACGCGTGGATCCGTCAGCCAATGAGAATTTTAAACGTGGAAAATTGGCATTGGTCGTGGCTGTTAACGGGTTATCGAATCCAAAATCTGACCTGATAGCTTAACGGCGTTCCGTTACGGTGGATGCCACGTGTCGGTCACCCTTGACGAAAGCACTTCTGTGACACACGATTTATCGTCATGGAAGTGGACACTTCCGTGATGATAATTTTGGTAATGTCATGGAACACTTCTACACAGCACATGTATGACTATCTGGATTCTGTCGTAAATTTGTCATGGATGTACATGCATGACAGAAAACGCGACCTACTGTGACAAACACGTATCATCACAGAAGTGTATTTTTTTGTAGTGCCAGTACTGGCCTAAGTTTGAAAAATCCTACCGAGTGGTGAGCAAGCCTCTCACTCGGGGGGCTTAGCTGCAGTCCAGTACTCGCCTAAGTTTGAAAAAATCCTACCGAGTGGTGAGCAATCCTCTCACTCGGGGGCTTAGCTGCAGTCCAGTACTCGCCTAAGTTTGAAAAATCCTACCGAGTGGTGAGCAAGCCTCTCACTCGGGGGCTTAGCTGCAGTCCAGTACTCGCCTAAGTTTGAAAAATCCTACCGAGTGGTGAGCAAGCCTCTCACTCGGGGGCTTAGCTGCAGTCCAGTACTCGCCTAAGTTTAAAAAATCCTAGCGAGTGGTGAGCAATCCTCTCACTCGGGGGCTTAGCTGCAATCCAGTACTCGCCTAAGTTTGAAAAATCCTATCGAGTGGTGAGCAAGCCTCTCACTCGAGGTGAGGGAGTCCTGGATTAGGGGGTCTCCGGACAGCCGGACTATCTCCATTGGCCGGACTATTAGACTATGAAGATACAAGATTGAAGACTTCATCTCATGTCCAGATGGGACTCTACTTGGCGTGGAAGGCAAGCTAGGCAATACGTATATGGATATCTCCTCCTTTGTAACCGACCTTGTGTAACCCTAACCCTCTCCGGTGTCTATAGAAACCAAAGGGTTTTAGTCCGTAGGACAACAATCACAACATACAATCATACCATAGGCTAGCTTCTAGGGTTTAGCCTCTCTGATATCGTGGTAGATCTACTCTTGTAACACCCATATCATCAATATTAATCAAGCAGGACGTAGGGTTTTACCTCCATCAAGAGGGCCCGAACCTAGGTAAAACTTCGTGTCCCTTGCCTCCTGTTACCATCCGGCCTAGACACACAGTTCGGGACCCCCTACCCGTGATCCGCCGGTTTTGACAACGACATTGGTGCTTTCATTGAGAGTTCCTCTATGTCGTCGCCGTTAGGCTTGATGGCTCCTACTATCATCAATAGCGATGCGGTCCAGGGTGAGACTTTTCTCCCTGGACAGATCTTCGTATTCGGCGGCTTTGCACTGCTGGCTAATTCGCTTGGGCATCTGGAGCAGATTGAAAGCTACGCCCCTGGCCATCAGGTCAGATTTGGAAGTTTGAATTACACGGCCAACATTCGTGGGGACTTGATCTTCGACGGATTTGAGCCATAGCTAGGCGCGCCGCACTGTCGCGATGGGTATGACCTAGCTCTGCCACCGGACGGTACCCCAGAGGCCACGCCCGCATCAGCTCCGACCCTTAGCTCGGAGCCAGCTGCGCCAATCGAGGACGGGTGGTTAGACACCGCCTCAGGGGTTGCAGTCTCAACGGCGATCGAGCCGAACACCAGCATAAATCTCCGTGCAGCCCATGACTCCAAGGTGCCGGACTCTCTACCGGAAACCGAACCATCCGCGCCCCTGCCAATCGAATCCGATTGGGCGCCGATCATGAAATTCACCGCCGCGGATATCTTTCAGCACTCGCCCTTCGGCGACATTCTGAATTCACTAAGGTCTCTCTCTTTGTCAGGAGAGCCATGGCCGTATTATGGCCAACAGGATTGGGATGTGGACGACAAAGAAATTCGACGCCCACCCACCACCCACTTAATAGCCACTGTCGATGACTCAACCGACATGCTCGACTTCGACTCCGAAGACATCGACGGTATGGACAACGATGCAGGAGGCGAAGACGAACCACCGCCCACAGGGCGCTGGACGTCCACTTCATCATATGATGTATACATGGTGGACACACCAAAAGAAGACGACGAGGAACGGAAGGACGCACCGAAGGCATATTCCCTCGAGAAGCAGTCAAAGTGGCGGCGCAAGTGCCGCCCCAAATCACGCCTCGCCAGAAATAACGATAACACAGCCCCAGCGTTGGAGCAGGGCGAACCATTGCCGGACCACGACAATATGGAGAATCAAACCGAACAAACCAATTCTGTCAAAGATAATAGTCCGGACGACACAACGCCGGACAGGCCCCTGGAGCAGCAGAATGCCCGTCAAAGGCTTGTTGCCACCGCGAGGAGTCTGAAAAAGCAGCAGCAAAGGCTCAAGGCTACGCAGGACACACTCCAAATCAGATGGAGTAAAGTACTCAACACAGCAGCGAAGTACGGCGACAATCGCCCCAACAAGAGCTACCCAATGCGGAAGTTGCTACCTGAATTCGATGAGGAGGCCTCAGACCCCTCACAACCAAAAATCAAAACAGCCACCTGGCCGGATAGACGACCTCACGGCCAACATAGAGCGACAAACAATGCCACCCACAAAACAATACGCGATTCACGCGAGGGCTTGCACCAAAAGGACAGCGCAACCAGATCCATCTATGGACCACGCAAGCGTGCCCCAGCATACGATATAACACAACAAACATCCGAACAATGCGGTACACCCAGATAAAGGGGTGCCGCACACCCCCTATGTTTCACCGATGAGGTGCTAGATCATGACTTTCCAGAGGGATTCAAACCTGTAAACATAGAGGCATATGACGGAACAACAAACCCTGGGGTCTGGATCGATGACTATATCCTCCACATCCATATGGCTCAAGGAGATGATCTCCACGCCATCAAGTACTTACCACTCAAACTCAAAGGGACAGCTCATCATTGGCTTAAAGGCCTCCCCGAAAACTCCATTGGAAGCTGGGCAGAGCTCGAAGACGCTTTTCAGGCAAACTTTGAAGGGACTTATGTCCGACCTCCGGATGCAGATGATTTGAGTCATATAACTCAACAGCTCGGAGAGTCAGCCTGAAAGCTTTGGAATAGGTTTCTTACTAAAAAGAACCAAATTGTCGACTGCCCGGACGCCGAAGCCTTGGCAGCTTTTAAGCACAGCGTCCGTGACGAATGGCTTGCCCGACACCTCGGCCAAGAAAAACCGAGAACAATGGCAGCATTAACAAGCCTCATGACCCACTTTTGCGTGGGTGAAGACAGCTGGCTAGCCCGATGCAGCTCCAGCGACCCCAGTACATCTGAAGTTAGAGATGGAAACAGGAAATCATGACACAACAACAATAACAAACGCCGGAATAAAAGAGACAACACGAAGAGCATGGCAGTAAACGCCGGATTCAAAAGCTCTCGGCCAGGTCAGCAAAAGCCGCCCCCTAAAGGCGCCAGAGACGAACTGTCCAGCCTAAACAAAATTCTGGACCAAATATGTCAGGTCCATAGCACCCCTGGCAAACCAGCCAATCTTACCCACAGAGAATGTTGGGTCTTCAAGGAGTCCGGCAAGCTCAACGTCGTACACAAGGGGGAGGATACACCAAGCGAAGATGAGGATGAGCCTCTCAAGGAAGACACTAGGGAACAAAAGAAATTTCCACCAGAAGTCTAAACAGTAAACATGTTACACGTGATCAATGGCAGAAACAAAACGGCACTCCCAGAAAAATACGCCCGAAGGCCTACCACCGCGGATCCTGCCACTGGTCGTCTCAACCGATCACTTTCGACCATCATGATTACTCAGCAAGTGTCCAGCGTGCAGGATGGGCTGCCCTGGTATTAGACCCAATAATTGACGGATACCACTTCACACGAGTCCTGATGGACGGTGGTAGCAGTCTAAACCTGATATACCAGGATACAATCCGCGAAATGGGGATAGACCCAACAAAAATTTGCCATAACAATATTACCTTTAAAGGAGTAACGCCAGGCCCAGGGGCTCATTGCACGGGCTCCCTGCTACTAAAAGTTATATTCGGCTTCCCCGATAACTTCCGTAGCAAACATTTAACCTTCCACATCGCTCCGTTTCAAAGTGGCTATCAAGCACTACTCGGACGCGAAGCTTTCACTCGCTTTAACGCAATACCACACTACGCTTCCCTCACACTCAAGATGCCCGGTCCACGTGGCATCATTATAGTGAATGGAAGTATTAAGCGATCTCTGCGCGTCGAAGAGCGTGCGACTGCCCTGGCAGCCGCACACTAAAAACAGCCTCACCAACTAAAGCATATAGCAGGTCATCATGACCTCGGACACGATTAGTCGAGTCCGGCGCAGCTACATGCAATTTTTACCGGATTAATGATCACACCCCTATTACAAATACAAGGGGCTCAGCGTGCGCAGACAAGCGGAAATTCTTACTTATCTTGAATTATACATGATTTCTTTAAAAAACTATCTTTTTGCACGACAGCTTTTTCACCTAAGCTCCTCTCTTTTACAGATAATCATCATGCTACACACGTCTAGCATACGGCACAACAGAGACACAGGCGCAGACGTGCAGCAGGGACCCGCTCCAAGGATTCTTTTTAGATTAAGACCCTGCGTAAACCTTTTTTACTGTCTCTTGTTGATACATATCCACCGAATTCTCAACACAGTTGAGAAGGATGCTGGCGTCTTGGCATGTGGCCACGTCAGAATAATGCACGTACCTGGACACAAGGGGCTTCTTACGAAGGGCACTATTTAGGCCCGGTTTATACCATAAAGATCGAATACCTTAGGGAGTGTTCGGCATCGCGAGTTTGGCCTTATATGCATCAGCTCCGAATCATTATCTTTGGTCAAATGTTGGGTTTGCCTGGCTCCTGTGTTTTGGTGCCTTATGTTCCGCTTTACCGGCTAAGGTAGCACCAGGAGAACTACTGCGATTGTGCCCTGGTTCATCCGGATGAGCACCTCAGTAGAGAAAGCCGAAAACTGACTGTCATGATATAGCGTGAGACTGGTCAACCACTCGGTAACCTATCGGAATGTTAGAATTCCTCCGCCTTAACGAAGGGCCGTTTCCTGGCCAGGCATGTATGCACCTCGCGATCGGGAGAGTGCGGAGCCACCAGGGGCTATCTAGTAGCCCCACTGTCAAACTCCTATGGCTAAGTGAAAGTGTTAAAGCATTATAGTCGGGTTGCCTCGCTCGCTACGCTATCAACTCCTTAATAGGACCAAGACGTTGGGTTAAGTGTGAACACACGTTTTTTGCGAACACCCCCGCATTTTATGCGTGGGGGTTGAAGCCGACGGGTGCAATCTTTCAGGTTATACACAGGTATACATAAACGGCCGCACAGGAGACATCATACAACTTTCAGGCAAAAGTATAAAAATAACCTTATAAAAAATTCATAAAAGCATTGTGCTTACAATGAAAATATGTATCGCTCAAACATAATATTTTTTGAGCACTGGGCCCCTATCAAACGAGCACCCTTGAGAACCTCCTCGAAATAGTGCTCGGCAGCCACCCGGCCTAAGGCCGATCCCTGCGCCGCTATAGTGGTAGCGTCCATCTCCGCCCAGTATGCTTTAACACGGGCAAGGGCCATCCGCGAGCCTTCTATGCACGCTGACCTCTTCATCGCATTAATGCGCGACACCGCATCAAGGAACTGCTGCACTAAGCTGAAATAGCTATTCGGCTTTGGTCTTTCCGGCCATATCTGATCTACAACAGACCTCATGGCAAGTCCAGACAACCTATTCAGTTCGGCCCATTCGGATAGCTTGTCAGTCAATGAAAGCGGACGCTCTGGAATGTGGAATTGCGTCCAGAACAGCTTGTCCACTTCACGATTTGTCTGACCTTGGAAGTACTTGGCCGCATCGGCAGCGCTTGCCGCCAAATCCATATACGCATCTGCCGAACTCCACAGCTGATCCAGAGGGGCATACCGAGGATCTCCGAACTTCCTCCATAACATGAAGGGTTTCCCAGCCGCAATATCCCCGGCTTCCCGCAGCTCCTCCTTCTTCGCTCTCATAGCAGAATGGGTGTCTTTGTCCGCCGCTGCGGCCTTCTCAAGGTCCGTTGCCTTCGCTCGGTTTTCTTTTTCAAGGAACCAGCAACGGTCGGCAGTGTCTTTTAATTCTACGGCCATCTTGGCCATCTTCTCCTGGATCTCGCAATGTGCGGCCTTCTCGGCTTTCAACTCTTCGGCTGCCTTCAAAGCAGCCGCATTAATAATCCTCGCTTGTTCCTTGGCTCGGGCAAGTTCTGCCCGCAAGGCTTCCACGGTGGCAGCTCCATCTGCAGTCACAACATATTAAAGATACTAGCATTATGCTGCTCTTACTATGTGGCGTTCACCGGATAATAACACTTACCCTGTGCCTCGTCAAGCCTCTTGTTAACAAGCTTGATGTCGGTGTCTGCCGCATCCAGTTGCCGTTTTAATTGGGCGAACTCACTAGTCCGGCTAGCCACCGGAGCTTCCACCACCTGCACATAGAGGCGGTTTGGTTATTGCCTGGGAATATGATCCTCTGTTCGCCGCCGTTCTCGACGACAACCAGAGTCTCAGGGGCAACTATCTACACAAGGCACACCTAACATGTGCAGTACTATCACATATTATCTCACATACCTCAAAGCCTGTCAATAGACTCATAAAGGCTTCATGTAATCCGCTTTCAGCGGACGAGATTCTCTCCATCACCATACCCATCAGCATACGGTGCTCTTCTGAGATGGCCGCTCGCCCCACCAACTCCCTCAGAACGTCCGACCGCACACCAGACGGTGCCAGACTCTTTCGTATGCTCTCTTCGGGAGTCGGACACTAGGGACTTTGGGGGTCTACGGGATTATCTTCTGGCCTCACCGGATCCGGAGAGGCCCTCCGCGATGACACTTCGGGGTCGCCCGCTTCTGGAGCAGAGGAGTCCGGGGGAGGCGTTTTGCTCGCCGTCATCTCTGGAAGAAGATCCCCCAAAGACGAGCTCATTTGAGAGGGGCTGAGGCACGAACTACAAGATATATGCGGTGGTTATTTTCTCAGAGGAAAAAGATAGCATACCCTTACTATTAAAATATTTTGGATCACTTATGACTCGTTGGAGGGCTGATCCCCCCACGGACTCTGTGCGACAAAAGCACCCCCAAGGCAGGACCCTCAGTGGGAGACCTCTTCTCCCGTTTGGAGGCTTCGGCTTCCGGATCCTCGGAAGCAGTCCTTTTCCTTCCCTGATCGTCTTCCTTTGTGGAGACGCTCGTTCCCTCGGTTGGAGCGGATAGCGATGGGGGCCCACGTCCGCCCGTATTATCTCCCTCGGTATCTTCCTTCAAGGGCTCCGGGCAAGGTGCGACCTCGAGCATCTTCTCAATTACCGGATTTTCCAAACCCTCAGGGAGTGGGGCCAAACACCAAATCATCTTCGCCTTTGTTAGCCAGTCCTGGTCAAAAAGCAAACTCTCAGAAATAACTTCGAATAAAAGACAACGTGTTTGGCTAGCGGATTTCTTACTTGTTCGGCGGTGCGGTTACTGCTCAGGCCCATGTCCTCGGTGATATCCGGACATTCCACTTGATGTCCGAAGAATGACTTGTACATCTCCTCGTGCGTCAGGCCGAGGAAACTTTGAATGGCACATGGTCCCTCTGGGTTGAACTCCCACAAGCGCAGGGGCCGGTGTTTGCAAGGCTGGACTTGACGAACCAACATAACTTGTATTACCGCAACCAAATTAAAATCTCCCTCGAAGAGATCTCAGATGAGGCTTTGCAGTATAGGCACGTCCTTGGATGGACCCCAGCTCAGACCCCTGCTAATCCATGACATCAGTTGTGGTGGGGGGCCCGGGCGGAAAGCAGGGGCAGCCGCCCACTTGGCACTTCTGGGAGCCGTGACGTAAAACCACTCCCGTTGCCATAATTCGGACACCTCTGGAAAGGAACCTTTCGGCCATGGAGCTCCTGCCATCTTGCCTATTGATGCACCTCCACACGCTGCATGTTGCCCCTCGATCATCTTCGGTTGTACTTCAAAGGTCTTGAACCACAGGCCAAAGTGAGGGGTCACACGGAGGAAGGCCTCACACACGACAATAAATGTCGTGATGTGGAGAAAGGAGTCCGGAGCTAGATCGTGGAAATCTAGCCCGTAATAGAACATCAAGCCCCTGACAAAAGGATCCAGAGTGAGGCCTAGACCTCGGAGGAAGTGGGAGACGAACACAACGTTCTCGTTGGGTTCGGGAGTAGGGACGACCTGCCCTTGAGGAGGCAGCCGATGCGAAACCTCGGCGGTCAGGTATCTGGCCTCCCTCAACTTCTTAATGTCCTCTTCCGTCACGGAGGAGGGAATCCATCGGCCTTAAAGGCTGAATCCGGACATGATTGAAGATCCGGAGCACCTAACCTGCGCTTTGGGTGTTAGAACTCGAGGCAGAGGAAGGGTCCGATTGAGCACGAGAGAGAAAAAGCAAAAACCCTGTCCCTTTATAAAGAGGGTAAATATCAAGCGTCCTCTCTGTAGCCGTTTAGGACTTGCCTATAATCTAGGAGTCCTAGACACGGTTGGGTTACCCATGACCGTATTAATGAGAATCCCGTAATTGGGGGAACACGATCTCCGCTTCGGCAAGACGTGTCACGAAACCGCCTCGCGTTATGTGTGGAGCTGGTTAAAAAGAAACGGTTCGAATAATCATCGGGCCATGACGTAACGTCATGCTGCCAAAACAATCTAGCAAATTAGATCCGCGAAAACATTATTCTCTCTACGGTGGAATGTGGGACTTATTTTGCAGGGTCGGACACTATCCTCGTATTCAAATTCTTCTGTGACGTGTTCGGAGAAGGAACCCGCCTTGCAATGCCGAAGACAACTGCGCGCCGGACTCATCGTCATTGAAGCCTGGTTCAGGGGCTACTGAGGGAGTCCTGGATTAGGGGGTCTCCGGACAGCCGGACTATCCCCATTGGCCGGACTGTTAGACTATGAAGATACAAGATTGAAGACTTCGTCTCGTGTCCAGATGGGACTCTACTTGGCGTGGAAGGCAAGCTAGGCAATACGTATATGGATATCTCCTCCTTTGTAACCGACCTTGTGTAACACTAACCCTCTCCGGTGTCTATACAAACCGAAGGGTTTTAGTCCGTAGGACAACAATCACAACATACAATCATACCATAGGCTAGCTTCTAGGGTTTAGCCTCTCTGATCTCGTGGTAGATCTACTCTTGTAACACCCAAATCATCAATATTAATCAAGCAGGACGTAGGGTTTTACCTCCATCAAGAGGGCCCGAACCTGGGTAAAACTTCGTGTCCCTTGCCTCATGTTACCATCTGGCCTAGACGCACAGTTCGGGACCCCCTACCTGAGATCCGCCGGTTTTGACACCGACACGGGGGCTTAGCTGCAGTCCAGTACTCGCCTAAGTTTAAAAAATCCTACTGAGTGGTGAGCAATCCTCTCACTCGGGGGCTTAGCTACAGTCCAGTACTCGACTAAGTTTGAAAAATCCTACCGAGTGGTGAGCAAGCCCCTCACTCGGGGGCTTAGCTGTAGTGGAGTACTCGCCTAAGTTTAAAAAATCCTACCGAGTGGTGAGCAATCCTCACACTAGGGGGCTTAGCTGCAATCCAGTACTCGCCTAAGTTTAAGAAATCCTACCGAGTGGTGAGCAAGCCTCTCACTCGGGGGCTTAGCTGCAGTTCAGTACTCGCCTAAGTTTAAAAAATCCTACCGAGTGGTGAGCAATCCTCACACTCGGGGGCTTAGCTGCAGTCCAGTACTCGCCTAAGTTTAAAAATCCTACCGAGTGGTGAGCAACCCTCACACTCGGGGGCTTAGCTATAATCCAGTACTCGCCTAAAATTTGAAAAATCCTAGCGAGTGGTGAACAACCCTCACACTTGGAGGCTTAGCTGTGGTCCTGTACTCGCCTAAGTTTGAAAATCCTACCGAGTGGTGAGCAATCCTCTCACTCGGAGGCTTAGCTGCAGTCTATCACTCGCCTAAGTTTGAAACACATCCCTATCCGCAAGGACGACGAGGTGCAGGTCGACTGGAACCTTCTCTTCGGAGCTGCGCCACAAATACAACATGCGCTCCATCCTGATCCGCAAGGACGACGAGGTGCAGGTTGACTGTGACCCTGTCCTCAGAGCTATGCCACAAGTACAACGCACACTCCATCCTGATTCGCAAGGACGAGGAGGTGCAGGTCGACTGCGATCTTCTCCTAAGAGCTGCGCCACAAGTACAACATGCGCTCCATCCTGATCCGCAAGGACGATGAGGTCCAGGTTGACTGTGACCTTCCCCTCCGAGCTGCAGCACAAGTTCAAAGACTACTCCGAGTGAAGAACAAGTTCCACTCAAAGGCAAACACAAGCATATCCAGAGATAAACCAAATTCAGACAAATCCTAAGGTTCCAGACCACGGATTAAAGTACTCGGACATCAAGCCCGAAGGAGTTTAATGATTACACGATCACTCGACATTCAGAGGCAAATAAAGGTGAAGCATAATGTTTTTTGATCACTCGTCAGGAGAAGGACTGGCTGGATCGCAGAAACTGTCAAGGTCTATGCTGTCTGCGATGCGAGTGGCGGCGTCAAGGAAAGTATCCATGAAGGATTGGAAAGTGTGCTTTTTGGTGTTGGCAACCTTGAGCCCCACCGGCTTGTCTTCTTTGACATCCTTGTAGTGCACTCGGACCAGTGATAGGGCAACATCAGCGCCGCAGCGAGCAGATGACTTCTTCCATTCTTGCACTCGGCCATGCATTTGATTCAGCCGATCCATCAGAGACTCGATGTCTTGAGACAGTTCCGCCTGAGGCCAGAGTTCAGCATCAACCCGAGTCATCGCCGCCTTCAGACGGGCAAGATAAGCAACTGTGCTATCCAGGAATTCCAACTGCAGCACATTCATCGCGACGTCATCTTTGATTGGACAGTTTATGGGATAGAGATCCGTCTCGACCCGCCCAGTTTCTGCTTCAAAGTCCTGGCAAAGTTCTGCGCAGTCAAGTAAATAGTGAGTCGACAATATAGTAAGATCTATCAATCGACGTCAACAAGTCAGTCGAACAGCAATACCTTCAAGCTTTAAGACCAGTTTTGTAGCAAGCTGGCCCAAATAAGATTCTAACTCGCCCTTCTTAGCCTTGAGGTTTCCAATCTCGTCAGTCAGCTTGTCCTTGTCTTTCTTCAGTTGCTCGACCTCCCGATTGGCATTAGAGACAGCCGTCCTCAGTTTGGAGTTCTCTTCTTATAACTTGCTGACTAAAGCAAGCTTCTTGTCAGCAAGTGTCGTTTTCTCTCGCGCCTCCTTCTGGGCAGCAGCAAGATCCAGATCCTTCTTCTCCATAGCCTGCTTCATTTTCTCTAAAGAAACAACATTCTTCAAACGAGCTTGGAGTTGACGGTTTTCACTACGCACATCTGTTCGAGTGAAGTCACCCGGTTCAAAGTGACTAAAAAACACACAGAAAAGCGCTAGCCGTAAGATGGACAGTTGATGATTGGTTACCTCCCATGGAAGCTACTTCACCACGAGCAGTCTTGAAGTTCTTCTTGCCCAGTTCTAGATCAAGATTGAGGCTGATTTGCTGCTTGTTCAGTGTAGAAACTTGAGCCCCAAGATCACAAGATTTCTGCAGTCAACATATAAGACATATCAGTCGACAGAAACAAAAGAACATCACAGTGAAAGTTACTCTAAGACTATCGCCGAATCAAACATTCAATGGTAGTCTCGGGGACTACACCCAGTGGGTGCACTTAGCATGCCCCCACTGGTTTGATTCAACACTCGGCATGGTCTGCCCATCTCGAGTCGTAAATAAAAAAAGGTGAAGAAAGTTGTTCTCATACCATAGTCGACTGCCCGCAGTCAACCACGGTCTCGGGGACTACACCCAGTGGGTGCACTTAGCGTGCTCCCACTGGTACAGGTTTCACTCGGCATGGTCCGCCCAGGCTGAGTGAGAAAATTCAGATTCTCAGACCACAGTCGACTGCCCGCAGTCAACTATGGTCTTGGGGACTACACCCAGTGGGTGCACTCACCGTGCCCCCACTGGTTCAAAAACTCAATCAACTCAATCCAAGTCGACTCAAGTGGAATACCTATACAACTTTAAGGCAGACATGCCCCAGTGGGTGATCGGATGAGAAAAAAGATCAGTCGAAAATCAACTAACCTGGACATTGGTTTGCAGAGCAGCGCCGGTGTTGTAGGCCACCTAACTGGCCTCGTGCACCACTTTCATATGCCCCATCACAAGATTCAACTGAAGAAGAGCTTCCTTGGCGGCACTCGGTGGGTCGTCTGGAGTTTGATACTCAGTGAAAAGCGATGATGGTAGGGCAGTCGAAGCAGCCACTGGATCTGATGCGTGGAGTTGTATTGGACCAGCAGGGGTCTGAGCAGCCGACCCTGATGGGCAATCAGTCGACACTGGGATAGCGAAAGTGACGTTGGTGCGAGCCGGATCTGTGGATCGCTCGATCGCCGTCCCAGGCATCAATGTCGACTGAGGAACCTGAACCTCGAGCGCTTTCCCGCTCGGTCCCTTGTCCCTCCTCCTCCTTTCCCTTAGAGGCACTTCTTCTTCATCGTCTGGAAGCACAACAACATCTCGTGGAGCTGCAACAAACAGAAAATATCAGAGATGCAACTGATGAACAATCCAATCGACCGAATAAATTCGAGTCGAGCAGACTTACTAGCTTTGGAGGTGCCACGTCATCGGTTTCCTCATCATCTGGGACCTTGTCGATATCCATATCAGTCGCGGCAGAGGCTGGGCTGGAAAAGTTCACCATCCACTCAGTCAGAACAGAAGAATCAATCGGAGCAAGAAAACACGGAAAGAACATTTACCCAGAGGCAACAGGAACGTCCATCTTAATCTTAGGCAAGGTCTTCCGAACCTTTGAGGGGTTTATCTTGGGTTGCTTGGTGACTTTCTCCACCAGCTCCAGAGTTGAAGACCGAGCGTGCTTCTGTGCTTGAGCGCTTGGGCCCACAGCCTTGCCGCGCCTGCCCTCTGGATCATGGTGCTGCTTGGATCGACGTTCTGAAAGAGGCGGTGAGTCGACTACCTCCTCGTTGTCTGATTCGTCGCTCTCGTCTTCATCATTGTCGTCCGGCGACTCCCAATCAACACTTTCCTCCGCGCTGTCCTCGCCCTCATGATCATTCTCCAGAGCTTGTTCACCATTGGGCATCGAGTACATCTCTGTATAAATCTACAAGACAAGAAGTCGAGTGGAAATCAGTCGGATTCAAAAATAACCGGAAAGAGTACCCAAGTGTAATTGGTTGTAGCGGCCGAACCTTGTCTAGCTATTTACTGTTGCTGAAAGGATCGACCGTCCTAGCGCCCTGATACGTCTCCAACGTATCTATAATTTTTGATTGCGCCATGCTATATTACCTACTCTTTTGGACTATATCGGGCTTTATTTTCCACTTTTATGTTATTTTTGGGACTAACCTATTAACCGGAGGCCCAACCCAGAATTGCTATTTTTTTGCCTATTTCAGTGCTTCGAAGAAACAGAATATCAAACGGAATGAAACCTTCGGGAGCGCGATTTTCTCATCAGATAAGACCCAGGAGACTTGGACCCTCCGTCAAGAAAGCCACGAGGCGGTCATGAGGGTGGAGGGCGCCCCCCCTAGGGCACGCCCCCTGCCTCATGGGCCCCTCGAAGCTCCACCGACGTACTCCTTCCTCCTATATATACCTACGTACCCCAAAACAATCAGATACGGAGCCAAAAACCTAATTCCACCGCCGCAACTTTCTGTATCCACGAGATCCCATCTTGGGGCCTGTTCCGGAGCTCCGCCGGAGGGGGCATCGATCACAGAGGGCTTCTACATCATCATCCAATCCCCTCCTATGAAGTGTGAATAGTTTACTTCAGACCTACGGGTCCATAATTAGTAGCTAGATGGCTTCTTCTCTCTTTTTGGATCTCAATACAATGTTCTCCCCCTCTCTCGTGGAGATCTATTCGATGTAATCTTCTTTTTGCGGTGTGTTTGTTGATACCGATGAATTGTGGGTTTATGATCCAGTCTATCTATGAATAATATTTGAGTCTTATGTATGATTGGTTATCTTTGCAAGTCTATTCGAATTATCAGTTTGGTTTGGCCTACTAGATTGGTTTTTCTTTCCATGGGAGAAGTGCTTAGCTTTGGGTTCAATCTTGCGGTGTCCTTTCCCAGTGACAGAAGGGGCAGCAAGGCACGTATTGTATTGTTGCCATCGAGGATAACAAGATGAGGTTTTTATCATATTGCATGAAACTATCCCTCTACATCATGTCATCTTGCTTAAGGCATTACTCTATTTTTAACTCAATACTCTAGATGCATGCTGGATAGCGGTCGATGAGTGGAGTAATAGTAGTAGATGCAAGCAGGAGTCGGTCTACTTGTCTCGGACGTGATGCCTATATACATGATCATACCTAGATATTCTCATAACAATGCTCAATTCTGTCAATTGCTCAACAGTAATTTGTTCACCCACCATAGAATACTTATGCTCTTAACAGAAGCCACTAGTGAAACCTATGGCCCCCGGGTCTCTTTCTCATCATATCAATCTCCATCACTTTATTATTGCTTTGCTTTTTACTTTGCCCTTTTACTTTTTACTTTGCATCTCTATACCAAAAATACCAAAAATATTGTCTACCATCTCTATCAGATCTCACTTTCGTAAGTGATCGTGAAGGGATTGACAACCCCTAAGCGCGTTGGTTGCGTTGAGCAATTGTTTTTGTGTAGGTACGAGGGACTCACGCGTAGCCTCCTACTGGATTGATACCTTGGTTCTCAAAAACTGCGGGAAATACTTGCGCTACTTTGCTGCATCATCCTCTCCTCTTTGGGGAAATCCAACGCAGTGCTCAAGAGGTAGCACGCCCCTGGGGTTATCCTTGTTTCCTATAATACTCCTCAGCCATTGGGCCACTATTTTTGGCCGGCACCTCCTCTGGATGAACCCGAGCGGTGTCGCCGGCTCCGGAATACATCCACATAGAGTGGTCACGAGCCTGGAGCGGTTGAATGCGCCGACTGAGGAATACCTCCAACAAATCCATGCCGGCGACGCCTTGGTTGATCAGCTGGACCACCCTCTCGACCAGCATGGCTGTCTCCGCCTTCTCCGCGGCAGTCACTTTCAACGGGGAGGGAGTCTGAACACGGTCGAAGGAGAAAGGGGGAAATCTAGTCGACTGGCCTGGGGTTGTGATGTCCTTGCAGTAGAACCAGGTCGACTGCCAGCTCCGACCGACTCAGGAAGAGTCATCGAAGGGAAAGAACTACTCTTCCTATTCTGGATACCCAGACCCCCACACATCTGGATAATGTGGATTTTCTCTTTTTTTTTTCTTTTTTTCATTTTTTTTCGTTATTCTCTTTTTCATTCTTTTTTTCCTTTTTATTCTTTTTTTTAAAGAAGACCAGGTTCAGACTTGCTCGCTTCTCCTGATGATTCAGGTGTAGGATTTGACGACCCAAGTTGTCACTGAGCTTTTCATCACTACGTTGGTCATTTTTCCAGCGTGGGGCGAGAGAGGTTCGAACTTGAGCCCTCGGGATCGCTCAAGTTTCAGCTAGCCAACTGCGCCATCACCTAGTGGGTGCTCGCTGCCCCAATCAGTAAATGCTCTTTGTTGATTGGGGCAGCGAGCACCGGCTGGGTGGAAAGCAGGGCTTTGAGTTCTACAAACGCTGCATCAGCTTCAGGAGTCCACTCAAACTTGTTAAATTTCTTCATTAGTCGGTTAAGAGGCAATGCCTTTTCACCGAGGCGATAAATGAATCGACTCAAGGCGGCCAAACAACCAGTAAGCTTTTGGACATCATGCACACGCACAGGGCGCTTCATCCGGAGTATGGCACCAACTTTCTCTGGGTTCGCATCGATCCCTTGTTCGGAAATGAAGAAGCCGAGTAACTTTCCGCCACGAACTACGAATGTGCACTTTGATGGATTAAGCTTGATATCATACCTTCTCGGGTTGGCAAAGGTTTCAGCAAGGTCAGCCAGCAGGTCGGAACCTTTACGTGACTTAACCATAATCTCATCCATGTATGCTTCCACATTCTGACTGATTTGAGTGAGTAGACACTTCTGAATCATCCTCATGAATGTGGCTCCAGCGTTTTTGAGACTGAATGGCATGGTGACATAACAAAAACACCCGAATAGAGTGATGAAAGCTGTTTTTATCTCATCGGGTCCATACAGTCGGATCTGATGGTACCCGGAATAGGCGTCTAGAAAAGACAGACGCTCACACCCCGCAGTTGAGTCAACGATCTGGTCGATGCGGGGGAGAGGAAAATGATCTTTTGGGCAGGCCCGATTGATATGCTCGAAGTCAATGCACATGTGAAGTGAGTCGTCCTTCTTGGGGATCATGACAACATTGGCGAGCCACTCGGAGTGGTAAATCTCTCGGATGAACTCAGCTGCTAGGAGCCGAGCCACTTCCTCACCAATTGCTTTTCTCTTCTGTACGGTGAACCGTCGAAGATGTTCCTTGACTGGTTTTACTTTCGGGTCAACTCACAAACGATGCTCAGCCAGTTCCCTGGGTACACCCAGCATGTCAGAAGGTTTCCATGCAAAGATGTCCCAGTTCTCACGAAGGAACTGGATGAGCGCTTCTTCCTATTTGCTGTCGAGTCATGTTGAAATATGAGTAGGAGCAGCATTAGGATCTGTCAGGTGAATATGAATCGGCTTGGTTTCACCGGACGACTGAAATGCAGAATCTGTGGCAGGCTTCTTGGGGCGCAGCAAATCACTCGGATCTGTATTTTTTCGGTATTCTTGCATTTCGACTGCTGCCATTTGTGCATCGGCGATTTTTGAGCGCTTCTGGAAGCACTCTTCTGCCTTCTGCCGATTGCCAGTGATAGTGATCACTCCTCTGGGACCATGCATTTTCAATTTGAGATACACGTAACATGGTCAAGCCATGAAACGTGCATAGGCATGCCTACCCAGAATAGCTTGATAGGCACTCTGGAAATCCACTACGTCAAATGTCAACTTTTCCTTGCGGTAATTCTTGGAATCACCAAAAACTACATCAAGGGCGATCTGGCCGAGTGATTCAGCCTTCTTGCCAGGTATAACACCATGAAAACTCATATTACTTTCACTAAGCTTGGACATCGGAATGCCCATTCCCTTCAAGGTTTCAGCATAAAGGATATTCAGGCCGCTACCACCATCCATCAGCACTTTAGTCAGTCGAGTGCCCTCAACAAATGGGTCGACCTCCAATGCTTGCCTCCCAAGGGTGGCTATACGTGCTGGATGGTCAGACTAGTCGAATGTGATGGCAGTCTGGGACCACTTCAAATAACTTGGTGTTGCCGGAGCAACCATGTTCACGTCTCTGTTGCTAACTTTCAATCGACTTTTTCTCTCAACATCAGCAAAAATCATCAGAGTCGAGTTGACATTGAGAAAACCATCATCATCCTCTTCCTTATCCTCACCCTTGTCTGACTCCTTTTCCTTCTCATTGGGTTGTTTCTCTCGGAACTGCTGGATCAGGAGTCAACATTGTCAAGTGGTGTGTTTAGGGTAAATCAGATTACCCTCTTCATCTTTCTTGGTGTGAATGTGGCATGGTAAATCCAACACATCATTTCTGGCTTGATCTTTCACTTTCTTGGGGTTCCAGGGCCCTTTGGGCTTCCCCTTGAACTTTTCTTGAGCCACAACTAAAGCCTCACCAGGAGCAGCTGGCTCGGCCTTACGCTTCTGTTTCCGATTGGAAGTACCTCCACCGGTGTCATGTCCGACTGGTTTGTGCTTGCCACTCCGGAGTCAGTCTTCTTCTTCGCCCTTAGCGTATTTGGTGGCAATCTACATCATCCGAGTCAGGGACATATCCCCTGTCCGGCCGAATTTCAGATTCAACTCTCGATACTTAACGCCTTCTTTGATGGCACAAACTGCTTGGTGACCTGACACATTCTCCACTGTATGGTGCAACGTGATCCATCTCTGGATATAGTCTCTCAGGGTTTCATTCGGTTTTTGCACACAATGCTGCAATTCTGTCAACCCCGCTAGTCGTTTGCAAGTACCTTCAAAAGTCCTAACAAACACTCTGGCGAGTTCGTCCCAACTGAATATACTGCCAGGTGCTAACTGGTTCAACCATTCTCTGGCCGAGCCTTCCAACATCAGAGGAAGGTGCTTCATGGCCACTTCATCATTGCCACCACCAATTTGTACAGCTACTCGGTAGTCTTCAAGCCAAGTGTCAGCCTTAGACTCACCAGTGAACTTGCTGACTCCAGTCGCCAACCTGAAGTTGGGAGGAATCACTGCGGCCCTGATGGCTCTGCTGAAACACTCGGGACCTGAAACATGCACTTTGCTGTCAGTCAGATAATCTTTGTCATGGCCTTCTCTGTGTGCTCTCTTCCTATCAACCATACCTTGAACGAGAATAGATCTCGCGTCAAAGCCTGGCTCCCTTGGGTCGACTGGTATTCTTCGCTCACCGCTGTGAGGGAAGCCTGGCTCCCTTGTCATCGCCTTCTCTGTGTGCTCTATTCCTATCAACCATACCTTGAACGAGAATAGATCTCGCGTCAAAGCCTGGCTCCCTTGGGTCGACTGGTATTCTTCGCTCACCGCTGTGAGGGCGTCTGTCATCATGCCGCCAAGGCACATATGACCCACTCCTCGGAGAAGGCGTGGGCACTCGACGACGGTCATCGTGGCCGAGTCAGTGATCATATTGCTCGTGGTTTCTGTATTGATCTTGCCTGTGCCCACATCCTTCACGCCGCGGGGGTGATCTTGGGCTATGGGCCCACTGAACTGTAACTGCCATCACAGACCTGCTATGAATCCTATTCCGCGACCGAGACACTGTTGTGATCTGCTCTCCGGCTGCTCGGAGCAAGGCCCGTATCTGCTTCAAACCTCTGCTAGCTTCCGACTGGGAAGGCTGAATTGACTCTGCTATTCGGGCTGCAGATGTGAGATTTTGAATCGGAGTGCGGTATACCTGAGTTTGAGGCGGAAAAAGCTGTCGTCGACTGGATTTAGGGATCCGCTGCCGAGCACGCTCGTCGAGAGCATGCTGAAGGTTCTCTAGTCGAGTGCGCTCAGCCAAGTTGGCCAGGCGCGCCTCCTCCAAGGCCCGGACCTCGGGGGTTTCTCCAACGATAGGAGTGTGAAGCGCATCCATATTGCGGCGGCGAAGTGTTGGGGAACGTAGTAATTTCAAAAAAATTCCTACGCACACATAGGATCATGGTGATGCATAGCAACGAGAGGGGAGAGTGTTGTCCATGTACCCTCGTAGACCAAAAGCGAAAGTGTTAGCACAATGCGGTTGATGTAGTCGTACATCTTCACGATCCGACCGATCAAGTATCGAACGTAGGGCACCTCTGAGTTCAACACATGTTCAGCTCGATGACGTCCCTCGAACTCCGATCCAGCCGAGCTTTGAGGGAGAGTTCCGTCAGCACGACAGCGTGGTGACGATGATGATGTTCAACCGATGCATTGCTTCGCCTAAGCACCGCTACGATATTATCGAGGTGGACTATGGTGGAGGGGGCACCGCACACGGCTAAGAGATCCAAGAGATCAATTGTTGTATCTAGAGGTGCCCCTGCCCCCGTATATAAAGGAGCAAGGGGGGAGAGGCGGCCGGCCAGGAGGAGGCGCGCCAGGGAGGAGTCGTACTCCCACCGGGAGTAGGACTCCCTCCTTTCCTAGTTGGAGTAGGAGAAGGGGGGAGGAGGAAGAGAGGAAGGAGAGGGGGGGCCGCCCCCTCCTTGTCCAATTTAGACTAGAGGGGGAGGGGGCGCATGGCCTGCCCTGGCCGCCCCTCCTCTTCTCCACTAAGGCCCATCTTGGCCCATTAAACCCCTGGGGGGGGGGGGTCCGGTAACCCCCGGTACTCCGATAAAACCCCGATTTCATCCGGAACGCTTCCGATATCCAAATATAGGCTTCCAATATATCAATCTTTATGTATCGACCATTTCGAGACTCCTTGTCATGTCTGTGATCATATCCAGGACTCTGAACTTCCTTCGGTACATCAAAACACATAAACTCATAATATAACCGTCATCGAACTTTGAGCATGCGGACCCTACGGGTTCGAGAACTATGTAGACATGACCGAGTCATGTCTCCGGTCAATAACCAATAGCAGAATTGGATGCTCATATTGGCTCTTACATATTCTACGAAGATCTTTATCGGTCAAACCGCATAACAACATACGTTGTTCCCTTTGTCATCGGTATGTTACTTGCCCGAGATTCGATCGTCGGTATCTTAATACCTAGTTCAATCTCGTTACCGGCAAGTCTCTTTACTCGTTCTGTAATACATCATCCCGCAACTAACTCATTAGTTGCAATGCTTGCAAGGCTTATAGTGATGTGTATTACCGAGTGGGCCCAGAGATACCTCTCCGACAATCGGAGTGACAAATCCTAATCTCGAAATACACCAACCCAACAAGTACCTTCGGAGACACCTGTAGAGCACCTTTATAATCACCCAGTTATGTTGTGACATTTGGTAGCACACAAAGTGTTCCTCCGGTAAACGGGAGTTGCATAATCTCATAGTCATAGGAACATGTATAAGTCATGAAGAGAGCAATAATAGAATACTAAACGATCATGTGCTAAGCTAACAGAATGGGTCAAGTCAATCACATCATTCTCCTAATGATGTGATCCCGTTAATCAAATGACAACTCATGTCAATGGCTAGGAAACATAACCATCTTTGATCAACGAGCTAGTCACGTAGAGGCATACTAGTGACACTCTATTTGTTTATGTATTCACACAAGTATTATGTTTCTGGTTAATACAATTCTAGCATGAATAATAAACATTTATCATGATATAAGGAAATAAATAATAACTTTATTATTGCCTCTAGGGCATATTTCCTTCAGTCTCCCACTTGCACTAAAGTCGATAATCTAGATTACACAGTAATGATTCTTACACCCATGGAGTCTTGGTGTTGATCATGTTTTGCTCGTGGAAGAGGCTTAGTCAACGGGTCTGCAACATTCAAATCCGTATGTCTCTTGCAAATTTCTATGTCTCCCACCTGGACTTGATCCCGGATGGAGTTGAAGCGTCTCTTGTTGTGCTTGGTTCTCTTGTGAAATCTGGATTCCTTTGCCAAGGCAATTGCACCAGTATTGTCACAAAAGATTATCATTGGACCCGATGCCCTAGGTATGACACCTAGATCGGATATGAACTCCTTCATCCAGACTCCTTCATTTGCTGCTTCCGAAGCAGCTATGTACTCCGCTTCACACGTAGATCCCGCCACAACGCTTTGTTTAGAACTGCACCAACCGATAGCTCCACCGTTCAATGTAAACACATATCCAGTTTGCGATTTAGAATCGTCCGGATCAGTGTCAAAGCTTGCATCGACGTAACCATTTACAACTAGCTCTTTGTCACCTCCATAAACGAGAAACATATCCGTAGTCCTTTTTAGGTATTTCAGGATGTTCTTGACTGCTGTCCAGTGATCCACTCCTGGATTACATTGGTACCTCTCTGCTAAACTTATAGCAAGGCACGCATCAGGTCTAGTACATAACATTGCATACATGATAGAGCCTATGGCTGAAGCATAGGGAACATCTTTCATCTTCTCTCGATCTTCTGCAGTGGTCGGGCATTGAGTCTTACTCAACTTCACACCTTGTAACACAGGCAAGAACCCTTTCTTTGCCTGATCCATTTTGAACTTCTTCAAAACTTTGTCAAGGTATGTGCTTTGTGAAAGTCCAATTAAGCGTCTTGATCTGTCTCTATAGATCTTGGTGCCCAATATATAAGTAGCTATACCGAGGTCCTTCATTGAAAAACTCTTATTCAAGTATCCCTTTATGCTATCCAGAAATTATGTATCATTTCCAATCAGCAATATGTCATCCACATATAATATCAGAAATGCTACAGAGCTCCCACTCACTTTCTTGTAAATAAAGTGAAAGGATCGATATGGTTGACTATAGGGGGTGAATAGGCAACTAACAATTTTTTCTTGTTTCTCTACCAAATTAAACTTTGCAACAAAGTAGCTTGTCTAGATGTGCTACTAGGTGAGCAACCTATATGATCCAACAACAACAAACAAACAAGCAAGCAAGCAAGAGAAGTAACACTAATAAGCTAGCACATGTAATGGTAAGAGATAACCAAGAGTGGACCCGGTGAAGACGAGGATGTGTTACCGAAGTTCCTTCCTTTTGAAGGGAAGTACGTCTCCGTTAGAGTGGTGTGCAGGCACAATGCTCCCCAAGAAGCCACTAGGGCCACCGTATTCTCCTCACGCCCTCACACAATGCGAGATGCCGTGATTCCACTATTGGTGCCCTTGGAGGCGGCGACCGGACCTTTACAAACAAGGTTGGGGCAAACTCCACAACTTAATTGGAGGCTCCCAACAAAACCATGAAGCTTCACCATAATGGAATATGGCTCCGAGGTGACCTCAACCGTCTAGGGTGCACAAAGTACCCAAGAGTAACAAAATCCACACAAGAAAGTATGGGAAGCAAATATCCTTTGGTGGAAGTGTAGTCTAGGTCTCCTCCTTCAATCCCAAGCAAATCAACAAGTTTGAGTGGGTAGAGAGAGAGATCGGGCAAAGAGAGCTTGAGTAGCATTAATGGTGGAAAGAGAGAGGTAAGAGGTGAATGTGGTAGGTGGAAGAAGCACCCTTATATAGCAACCCTAAAAATCCAACCGTTAATGTGTTCTCAGTACTGCAGCGGTACAACCGCTCCTGGTCCCAGTACAACCGGGACTCACAGTTTACGTGCAGAACCCTACCAGGCGGTACAACCAGGCGACAAGGCGGTAGTACCGGTTGAGAAGAACAACCGGACCAATCGCCCAGCCACCGCCCAATCACCGCATAGAAACAGAAGGGAGTCACCCCTGAGTGCGGAAGTTGAGCGGTACCGGGCCTATGCAACCGCATGGCCTCGAGCGCTCAGGCGGCTAAGTCCTGAGTGGTAGAACCGCTCCGAACACCGGTGGTACCGGTACGACCGGACTAACCGGGCCACCACCGCCCGAGTCCCGCATCAAAATAGAGGCCAGACCGGTACTTGTGCGGTTCCTGGCTGGAACAACCGCCCTAGTCTTTGCTAAGCATTGGCGGTACTACCGCTCGGAAGCAGCGGTACAACCGCTCGAACAAAACCGGTCAGCGCCAAGACCCAGTGATACAACTGCTCCAGAGAGCGGTACAACCGCTGGAGCCCACAGTAAGCAGTAGGAAGGAAGGGGAAGAGCTCTCTCTCATAGTTTAGGAAGGCAAGAGAGGGGTGAGGTAAATGTGCGTGAAATGATACCCCCAACACTTTCCAATGTGGATTCCCTCTTGATAGTACGGGTTCCCTATGAACAAAAGAGATAAACAAACATGTAGAAAACACCGTCTTCGATCCTTTTTTCTTCAGAGAGAATAGCTAACCGATGAAGGCCTAAAACCGAAACCTGAAACACTTAGCATAAGATTAGGCCAATAACGGGTTGTCATCATCCTCCAAAACACAAAGTAGGGAAATGACCTTACAATCTCACCCTTTTTGGTGGATGATGACAACACCACGATTTGCAAGTGAAAGTCTAGAAAATGTAGACGGGACTCCCACTAGAAGTGTGCCCAAATTGAGAAGGCTACACTACAAGAAAAACATCCATGACATTTTGGGCCGAACGAATTTTTTTCTATCATACATATGACACTTCTATGACGATAATTGTGACAAAACCTGGTATCATCATAGATGTGGTGGGCTCCTACTTCTATGCCAAAAAATCATGACAGAAAATGGGCTTTTCTTCCTGGGCGGGCCGGAGACGCAGCTGCATGACATTCTTTGGGCCGTCCATGATGGAAAAAACCATGGTAGAAGCGAGGGCGAGGAAAATTTCAGGGAGTTCCCGGTTACGGTGGGAGGTCGGGGCCGAGCGATGCGTGTTTCTCTCGTCACGTACGCGTGTGTGTGCAAGGCATTGGCTCTAACTGAACCCAAGTGAGACGTTGGGCTCTAACTAAACTCGGGCGATTGCACTACAGGCTACGCATTACTGAACCCGAGCGATCGATCGATGGCTGTTAACTGAACTCGATCGAGCGATTCCTTCGGTACTGCTGCTAACTGAAGCCGATCGATCCTGCCTCTGGATGAACAGTGA
>NC_041380.1:108680667-108693399 GCF_002162155.2 Triticum dicoccoides | reverse complement strand
AGGACCCCGAACAATCGAGACGGTTGGGGCTGGATGAACAGGACCCCGTGGAGGGCTGGATGAACCGGACCACCCCGTGGAGGGCATGATGAACAGTAGACGGTGGAGGGTAGGATGAACAGTATCCCGTGGAGGGGTGGTTGAATGGGAGCCCGTGGAGAGGGCTGGTTGAACAGTAGCCGGTGGAGTAGCGCGCGGTGGAGGCTGGATGAACAGGAGCCCGTGGATGAACAGTCGCAGGTGGAGGCTGGAGGAGGTCGACGGTGGATGAACAGTAGCTCGTGGAGGCTGGAGGGGGTCGGCGGTGGAGATGAATAGTATCCCGTGGAGTCCCGTTTTGTGGTACGCCACACCCCTCCCGATGAACAGGACCCCCGTTTCGACCGTAGCGCTCCAACACAAGTCCGTTTCGTCCATTTTGTGGTACGCCACGCCCCTCCCGATCAACAGGACCCTCGTTTCGACCGTAGGAGGTCTGTTTCCTCCGTTTTGCGGTACACTAGACCCCTCCCGATGAACAGGATCCCGTTTCGAACGTGGCCGGTCGAACACAAGGACGTTTCCTCCGTTTTGTAGTATGCCAGGCCTCATTTCCATCGCCTGTTCCGTCCAAGCCCTCCCGATGAACACGACCACGCATTCCGTTCCGACCCAGCCGGTTGGCTCCCACGCGTTCCGTTGCCTCCCCATGAACACGACGCATTCCGTTGCCTCCCCATGAACATGACGCATTCCGTTGCCTCCCCATGAACACGACGACGACGCTGTTTCTCTGTTCTGACCCAGCCATGTACACGAGCCCTGGCCGTACATATGCGCGAGTAGGCGTTCGAGACCCCGCCCGTATGTACACATACGTGGCCGTATTTTCTTTCTTGCACCCTGGCCGCTGTACGTAAGTGTACATGCTACGTGCGTGCCTCTACTACGACACGTGCGCGCCTCTACTATGACACGTGCGTGCCTCTACATCGACCAGTATGCACGTACATGTTCGCGACCAGAATGACAACGCTACGTACACTTCGACCTGGTGGGTCCCGACTGTCAGGCACTTCCTTGCCTGCGAAGATGTAGCTGGTGGGTCCCAACAGTCAGGGGGCGAATCGTTTTTTCTCGGACGCACTTCCTTGCGTGCGAAGATGTAGCTGGTGGGTCCCAGCAGTCAGGGGGAAACGTTTTTTTCGTGAAACACAGTGGCCTGTCCGGTGGGTCCCAGCTATCAGGTGGAAGAATAATTATTTTCCGTGTAATAAGGAGGCACTTCCTTAATGCGGCCATGGACCCAGCTGTCAGCCTCTCCACGTACAGTCCACATCCAATGGAAGTCGTTCCTTGACCACGTTGACCACGCCACGCCGAGAGCACCAGGGCGGTGGACGACGACGAGGCCTAGGAAGGGGACGACGCGGAGCCGGGGAAGACGCGGCAGTGGATGCCCACGCGTAGAGGAGTACGAGGGTTCACTGGTTCGCTGCAGTGTGAGGCTACCGTCGCCGAAGAATAACAGGGGGCGTGGGTGAGTAGAGGGATGGCCTGGCCAGCGGTGGGAGTAGTAGGGGGCGGTGAGGCCTCCGCCGCATCGCAGTCGGCCACAGGAGGCAGGAGCACGAGGCACGACCGGCGCTGGTTTGGGCGGCTGGAGCAAGAAGACCAGAGGTTGAAGAAGCACCACAGCCGTTGGATGGGCATCGTATGGTCACTGGAGCTAGAATTGTGCATATTGACTAAGTTGACAAAGCCCTCCGTCCCCGTCAACTTAGTAGGCCCACAAGTCAGCCTCCCACCAAGGTGGGTCCCAGCTAGCAAGGGGTATTCATTTTTTTTGTGTAATAAGGAGGCACTTCCGGTGGGTCCGAGCTGACAGCAGGGGGAACGTTTTTTTTTTTGCAAAGTACGGTGGCCCGTGGGGTGGGTCCCAGTAGTTAGGGGCAAACATTTTTTCGCGATATACTAGTGGGCGTCCGGTGGGTCCCTGCTGTCAGGTGGAGGAATAATTATTTTCCGCGTAATAAGGAGGCACTTCCTTGCAGCTGTCGTGGACCCAGCTGTCAGCCTCTGCACGTACAGTATTCTTCTGATGGAATTCGGTCGTTGACCACATTAACCATGCCGCGCCGACAGCACCACGGTGGTGGGCGACGGCGAGGCATAGGAAGGGGACGACGCGGAGCCGGGGAAGACGCGGCAGTGGATGCCCACGCGGAGAGGAGTACGAGGGTTCACTGGTTCGGCTGTGCTGCCGTCGCCGCGGAATAACAGGGGGTGTGGGTGAGTGGAGTGGAGGGATGGCCTGGACAGCGGTGGGAGCAGTATGGGGGCGATGAGGCCTCCGCGGCAGCACAGCCGGCCACGGGAGGCTGGAGCAGGAGGCACGACCGGTGCTACTTTGGGCGGCTGGAGCAAGAAGACCAGAGGTTGAAGAAGCACTATGGCCGTTGGATGGACATTGTACGGTCAGTCGAGATAGAATCGTGCATATTGACTAAGTTGACAAAGCCCTTCGTCCCCGTCAACTTAGTAGGCCCACTATACTAGGTCCCAGCTAGCAGGGGGAGTAGTCATTTTTTTGTGCGTAATAAGGAGGCACTTCCTTGCGTGCGAAGATATAGCTGGTGGGTCCGAGCTGTCAGCGGCGGTAACGTTTTTCGCGAAATACAGAGGCCATTTCGGTGGGTCCCAGATGTCAGGTGGAGGAAATCATTATTTTGCGCGTAATAAGGAGGCATTTCCTTGCGTGCGGCCGTGGACCCAGCTGTCAGCCTCTCCACGTACAGTCCACTTCAGATGCATGTCGGTCGTTGACCACGCTGACCACGCCACGCCGAGAGCACCAGGGCGGTGGATGATGGTGAGGCCTAGGAAGGGAACGACATGGAGGCAGGGAAGACTCGGCCGTTGTTTTTGTTTCTCATGCGGAGCGGAGTACGACTGTATGAGGGTTTACTGGTTCGTCTACCGTCGCCGGAGAATAACAGCAGGTGTGGATGAGTAGAGGTATGGCTAGGCCAGCGATGGGAGTACGGTGGGGTGGTGAGGCCTGCGCGGCAGCACAGCCGGCCGCGGGGAGGAGGGAGCAGGCAGTCCCGCCGGCGCTTGTTTGAGCGGCTGGAGCAGGAAGAGCAGAGATTGAAGAAGCACGACGGCCGTTGGATGGACATCCAACAGTATACAGGCCATCTGTGGAAAGCCTCAAATCTGTGGAAAACAGCATACAGCCCATCTGCCATTATCTCAAATAATTTACAGCCCATTTGCTAATTCTTACGGGTTTTTTGGAGCCCATATTCTTTATGTTAGCATTACAGCCCATATTGTGGCCACGGTTAAAAAATTATACGAAATTTTGCATATGTCGGTGCGGTCTGAACTGTTTTTAATCCCGAAATTTCGAGTCACATTCAGACTGATTTTAAAAATAAATGTATATCAATATAAAATCCAATAAATTGTCCACGCATAAAAATCAATGCAATTTAAAATCTCGAAATGAAAAAAAGATATTTGAAAATAATTGCCAGTTTGATGTGTTTTAAAAATGTACAGCTCATTTCTCATTACTAATAGGCCATTTTCTCGGCCAGCCGAATGAAGCTCTCCTCGTCTTGAAAGATTTGCAGCCCAACAGGCCTGATAAAGCGACTTACTTGACAAATCACAAAAGAACCGGGCTAGCCATTTTCAAAAAGAAAAAAAAACTACTGGGCTGGTCTGTGGTAAACATAAAAGAAAAGGCTGTCTAGACAGGCCAGAGTCTCCCGCACAGCCCAGTTGACACCCTGCTTCCATCGCAAAAACAAATTAGATAAATGCCACTCCAATTATGGCGATTCATAAAAATGCCACTGCAATTTCCAAACTTTGAAAAATGCCACTGCAATTTTTGCAAACTTTGAAAAACGCCACTGCAGTTTGCAAACTTTGAAAAACGCCACGCCAGACTTCGAAAAATGCCACTAGAAATGGCATGAAATGGCATTTTTCAAAGTTTGGAAATTGCAGTGGCATTTCTCGGATACACCAGATTTGGAGTGACATTTATCAAATTAACCCAAAACAAAAATAACTGGGCGAGCTGCCGGGTCCCTGGTGCCAGCCGCTCGTTGTGCAATTCTCTTGTTTATTGACTATGTTGACAATGGCATGGGACCCAGATGTCAGAAATCCACTAGGAGGAGCCATTTTTTTATTGGCTTGAAATAAGGAGGCACTTGCTTGCATACTGCCATGACCTTGGCGGGTCCCTACTGTCATCCTCTCCACGTACAATCATCTCCTGATTGTGTACGCGTCAACTTGCTAGGCCCACAAGTCAGCCTCTAAACCGTGGAGGACAAATACAATCCATTTAAAAAATAACAGCCCATTCCATATGTTCAAATGGAAAGTTCAACATTCAGAGCAAAGTAACAGGTCTGATCCACATATAGAGTACTGAACTTCCACATTGACAACCATCATAGCCAAGTTAACTAGCTACTCCCACTAACACTCTAGTACCGTACAAGTACTAACTTACTCTTAGCTAACTAGACGATGCTGGCCGCCATCAGGCCGGCACCGGCGTCCTATACCTCGCCTCGGACTTGCCAGAGGTGCGAAAGGGCGCGTTGCTTGCGCGTGTTGGCCCTTTCCATGCCGGCATGGTCCACCGAAGCTTCGGCTTCCAAGCAGGAAACCCACTTGACGAGCTGGTAGTAAAAATCGGCGTCGTGAACACGTGCGTACCCGACAGCCTCCAGGGCTATTTGCCGGGCACTGGCCTACACGTAGTCGGCCCAGTTGCGGGCGCTCTGCTCGCGACTCAGAGCGTCGGTGCGCTGCTGCTCCATGTCTCGTTGGCGGCGCAAATCGGCGATACGCTGCTCCTCTGCCAGGCGGTCGCGCTCCAACAACTCCTGCTCCTCCGCCATGCGGTCGCGCTCCAACAACCCCTCGATCTCCGCATTGCCATCTAAAGACAGATAGAATGCCTCCTCCCTCTGTCTTCCTTCCGGTGAAAACCAAACACTAGTTCCAGCGGTGACCGCCTCCAGCGTCGCCTACCGCGGACGGGCGGGGGCATGGCGGACGTGGCGAGCGACGTCGGGCTGGTGGGGGCTTATGAGTATATGGCGAGTTGGGTCACGGTGGCACCTGAGAAGGCCGGGAAACAGTACTTATACGCGGAAGGTAGTGCGACGGTCATTGGAATTCAATGTATAATGGCTTAGCGCGCCAGCTTGCCGTGGAAAACTAGAGAAACTGAAATTATGAATGTGCCGTCCCGTCCCGTCTGGGTCGCACGCCGGCATGGCGGTCAAACGAGTGCACTCGAATCATCTCCCTCCTTGTCAATAATGATTCCATGGATTTAAAGCGTATCTTTTTTCGCATCAGTTAGCTGCCTTAATTACGGCTGGCTGCATGCAGGCACTCAGAATCGCTCGCAGGCAGTACGCGAAGCAGCATGCAACGAGTCACAGCCGAGGGCACGCATGCAGCCACTTAAATCGCTAGAATTAATTAGGCTTAAACTTCGGCATGCTGTTAATTATTGCCATGCCTTGGTCTTGCCGCTTTCCTCGCGGGACTAATAAATCCCGGACGGAGGGAGTACCTTGGTTGGTGAGAGGTTTGAATTAAGCCCTACAAACCGGAAAGGACGTACTAGTACGTGTGTGATCCGCTATTTATTCGTGTAGGATCGAGTAGGACATTTCTTGAATTGAGCCCTGCAAACTGGAAAGGAGGTAGTATGTGCGTGATCCGCTATTTATCCGTGTAGGATCGATAGTGTAGCTTGTCAGTTTCTTCAGAGGTAGGCATTTTTATCCGTGTAGAATCGATAGTGTAGCCTGTCAGTTTCTTCAGAGGTAGGCATTTTTATTCAAAAAAACTGCCACTTTGCATCTTGCATCGCAAATAATACTGCCAAGAGCGCATTTGTAGGCTAGCTAGTGATCAATCTGTAACTTGTAAACACTGAGCGAACAGAAATAAGTAATTATTAATGCATATCAATGATTCACGGATCATATACAAATATGTAGCTCCAAAAGCAAAGATCAGCCACTTCGGATCTTGCATTGCAACTAAAACTAACTAGTACGATTCCCATACATAAGATCAACATGTTAATGCATCTCAATGATTCACAGATCATATACAAATATGTAGCTCCAAAAGCAAAGATCTAGAAAAAAACATCTGTTCTTCCTACTAACATGGATGCTTCTCTTGGCCAACATTCTGTACAGACTGAAAGACAAATTTGTTTGTGAAGTCTACAATTCCTCTTGCAAACGTAAGTGGTTTCACCAACAGCTGGAACCATGAGAATGAACCACACATCATGGAGGAACATCCACTGCAATATGATTTGGTCTTCTCTCGATCACACGGCGAGACTATTTTCGGAATACAAACTTTAACTTAGGCAAAATGATGCCCATTGTATAATCAGACCAAAGCAGTGAAGCACCTAGTGTTGGCCAATAAATAGTACAGTACTACTTTTCTGCAGCCCATGAAGTGACTATCCAATCTTTCTGTGTTTATTTTCAAATGGCACTGCATGCAGTGACTATACTATTCTCTTGTGCAGTTCAACCAAAATTGCGGGCACTTTGTTTGTTTGCCAAATAGCAACGGGCAGACATCTCTGTCTGCACAAATATCAAGCAGCTAGTAAACATATACCACACCTTGTATTTTCGGTTTAAACATGTCTCTTCCACTTAGCATCTGCCATGTTCTGCACTAGACAATCTGATACAGTTATGTTTTGCCCTGGACAATTTCATACTGAATTGATTTGCTGGTTCAGAGCAGAAATATAGCGCCTATTCTTCATCAGACCAAGGATATCCCTGTTCGCAGTGATGGAAGAGGTGAAATTGATACAACCGAAATTGAGCATCCAATCATTGAATCCTGTCCTGCACCTCCAATGTAGGTCCACCCTGCCAATAAATTCACATGCAAACCACTAGTATTACTATCTAATGACAGTACAAAAAGAGTAGCAAGATAGTAGCAAACGATGTACCTTCGTAATGAACAACTCATAGTGCCACCAATTGGATATAAAGGTTTGGAAAAAAACATGCTCCTAATGTTGAACCAGTTGGACTTTTTGTGCAGTTCCACTAAAATCGAGCATCCCTATTTGCATAGATATTGAAAGTGTGATTACTCTAAAAGTGGCACTAGTTGAAGCATAGACTCACAAATATAAGCATTCCAATTTCTTAATGGGAAAAGGTAGCAAGACTGTTTCTAACCACCTGTTTGAAGGAATAAATAAAGCAACACCGGCTGATGTCAGGAAGGCATACATAGTTTTTTCTGGAAAAGTGAGCCATTCCTGACCTTTCCTCTTCATTTAAGCAAATTTTGTGCAGTTCTACTAAAATAAAATGACATCACCGCCTTGACAATTCAGTGACACTGTACAAAAGGAAATGACTTAACATTACATCATGATGTCAGGTCTGTAGTCGACAGGCATTAGAGACAAACATACAGACCTCCTCAAGAGAACAGCCGGAGGAGGTGCCCACTCTTGACCTTTCCTCTTGTCTTCATAATTGTCTGTGCAGTTTAACCAAAATAAAATGACATCAGCGCCTTGGCATTTTGGTGACACTGTACAAAAAAATTAACTTATCTCATGAAAGTGAGGTATGTAATCTATAAGCATTAACAGTGTAAAAATCTGAAGGTAGTAACAAGTTTCATCGTTGGTATACTGGTTGTGCAACAACATTAGAATGCCTTAGCTAAAAAATCTTTAATACATCCACAATCAACAGCTAACCCTGAAATAATCCAGTGACATTAAATGGCATTGCTTAAATTTATGGGTGGCATTAGACTGAGAGCGGCATTAGTTAAATGTGGCATCACTTTAGCAGTAGCATTGCTTGACTTGACTGCTGGCGTCATACTAACAGCAAAAAAGTGGCAATAAGAGCATGGGAGGCCCATTCGGACAGTGGGCGCACCAGTACGATGTACCACCATGAACGCAGAGTGGTGAGGGAGGTATGGTTGTCCAGAGCAACAAATATCCAGGCAGCATATGTGGATTACGTCCCACTTTTGTTCTTTTTAGCCGCCTTTTTCCTATGCGAGGACAACAAACCGATCGACCTGGTCATTCTCTATTGCGTTGTCATGCCTTTCTACCCTTCTTCAACCAAGAGACACGAGACTCATTCCTTAGCTACTGATTTTCCCCTTTTCAACCTAGATGCGGGTTCGATGCCTACTCTCTTGGACAGTACAGTCTCCCTTCCTTTCCTTATTCAACCCAGACATGGATTAGTCTGCATGAAGTAGGGTTTCCTTTAATAGTGCAAATTATCGTTTTCGTTTGCGTGGCCAACAGAGCAGAGGATAGCAAATTGGGAAGATGGTGTAGTGGAAAAAGATCCACATGCAACGACGTGGCAGATGGGGCAATAGAACAAGGTTATGGTTCGAAAAGAGGTAGCATACCTGAGGGTCGGCGGGAAGTGGCTTCGCTCGTGGTCGTCGTCCTCCGCACACACTATGGCAACAAGCTTGGGGACGGAGGCCATCCCGCGCGGGCGCTAGGTCTAAGAGGACGGCCTTGTCGTCAGTGCGTGACCTCGCTCGCCGACGACGAGTGCGTCAACGCTGCATGTCCTTTTCTTCCCCGGCGGATCTGTGACCACCGGTGAGGAGGGAGAGAGGGGCCGTCTTTTTTAGATCTGGAGAGAGGGTGGTAGTGTGAGAAGCAAGTGGGCAGCCCTTAGCAAGAAAGCGCTCAAGCTCGAGCCTATATATCTTTTTTATACTACTAGTACTAGAGGTGGAGTAGTGGTAGAGTAGTTTATATTTTCTCTGCGTACGGTACCAGTTAGTCGTGCTTCAAAACTGATTGGCACGCCATTAAAAAATAAAGGTCGATAACTAATGCAGCACCTCGGGCCAACGCGGCCAGATCGCATTTTGCACGAGAAATTACACACCATGTTTTGTTGACATGTGGTCCCGTTCCAACATATCAGTGAGACGATGGTGATTAGTAGGAGTATTTCCGAACGGACGTGTAGGCCGGGGCGCCTCTTCGTGAACCATGGCAAACTCGCAACCGTCCACCGACTCTTCGCCTTTCCCTCTTGATTTGGAACTGTTGTCGCACGCTCTTCCTCTCCCTCCTCCATTTTCCTTCAGCCCTTCACCCTTTCTTCGCCATTGTTCGATCGTCTTCTACATGGAGGGAACAGGCCGGAAACGACAACATTATTCTAGCTCCGATCTAAAAGATAACATGGTGGAGGAACTCATTGATCGGTGCGACGCCATCACCTCGGCTAGCATGCCAGGTTCGTTCAAGCCCATTCTCGACTCAACTAATAACATGATTACAAAGAACCCCAAGCATCAAGGAGCGGTTTGATCTCCCCTATTTTCTTCGCCGTGACCCTGATGACTGGCGCCGGCACGACAGAGGCCTCGCCCTGTGCCAGTTGATGCCGCTTGATAATGATAGCTATGATGTTAAGATGCCATCGCTTGAGGGCAAGGCTTGGGCGGGCACAAATGGATATTGGGTTGTTTACATTGGGTCCAACTGCGAGTGGGAACTTGTGAATGTGTACACTTGTGACCGGGTTCCACTTCCAAAAATCTCAGCAGATTGCCTAGAGGTTGAGCACACCGGTATTGTACGCACGTTCAAATACGATCATGGTGACTGTCTTCTATGGAAGATAGCAATTTGTCAAGTTCCCAACCGCTCTTGCAATTACAACAACTATCAAGTTGTTGCTATCTTCGACAAGCTTGTTGCCGTCCTTCGTGGTTCGACTTGTTGGATATTGCTCAAAAATCAGTTTCTGTACACGGATGAGTACTGTGATGCAAATCAATACGAGGGCCTTGTGTTTGCTGCCACCACTCATGGCACTGTTTTTGCATGGGATCCTCGTAGTTTCGGTACGTTTGTCTTCCACCGTAATTATAATTGTTTCATCCACATGCATGCGGGTTAGCAAGTTTCCCTTTACTAATTAACCTTCTTCTTGTGTTTCCAAGGTCCTGTGAACATCCCACCACCTATACTTGAAAAATTTTATAACCAAGGGGGAGATGACGATGGTGATGATCACGAGCATGAGGACGAGCAGAACCCATATACTTAGTGGCGCCTGGCAACTAATTCCGATGGATCACCTCTTCTTGTGTGTATACAGCCCACTGATGATGTTACTACTAAGGAAGCAGGTGTAGTCTCCCATGGTCGCACTCTCCTGACCTATTCCAACACCCGTTGCATGGTATTCGGGATGGATACTAGTGTGCTAGCGCCAACTCCTTCTCCCTGGTACAGAATTGATAGTCTTGGAGAAACTCGCTCTTCCTTGGACAAAACTATCCGATGATGGTGAAAGGCGATCCAACTGCTGTTGACACAACATTAACAGTACCATTTATGACAAGCAACTGTGTCTATACCTCGGACATTTGGGTGGTTCCCTACCCTGGTACTGATATAGTAGGTCACTTCAGCCTGGATGATCAGTCCTGCGTTGGTTTCCAGATCGACAATCAATGGCCCGTCCCAGATAATCACGTGTGGTTCAAAGCAAGCGTTTCCAACGCCGAGGAATGGTTGAGTTGAAGTTTATTTCATTGCTTGTTATTTGTTGTGTGGTGAAAACTTTAGTATTTATAATGTATCCTCGTTGTCGATGTGGGTTGATGACCTGTTGTATGTAATAAAATGATATGCGTGTGATAAACTTACTAAATTTATGAATGGCTTTCGAGTCGCTTCTCTAAATTTGTACTAGCTTCACATGCTTCCCGCGTCGGGCGGGTGTTTTTACTGTAGCCATATGTTAATGTGTTCGCTGTACGTAACCAGCACCTCGAATCCTCGATACTAGTACTATATAGTAGGAGTAAGTAGTAGGAGTAGTATGGTCGCATGGGCCAGAACAAGCATTCACGTCCAGGAGTACGGCACACGCCACCACCACGACATCCATCTGACACCATATTATTTGTTGGAGTCCGTGCTAGAGCAATCTCTTCAACCTCGTCGTTTCTCTAACTTCAGCCATCGCGCGGTGGGCGAGGTGGGGGTTTGCCGATAGTCGGTTTCCTTAACTGCGGTCCCACTTTAAGGCCAACTCCAACGCACGACCCCAAACGCACCTCCATTTTGCACGAACTCCAACGATAATTTTGACTAGAAAAGCAAGACCAAAGAATACAAGAACCACAAGAATACATTTTACTACTCCTGTAAGTTGGATTAGTGCCTTCTTGATGCATTCATTGTTGATCTGCGGAGGCTCGATATTGCGTCTGTGCTAGCTAAAAGTGATAGAACATCTACTAAATTGCGTTCTATCAATATATGGATGTACTCTTCTTCCCAATGTAAAAACTTGCATCCTTTCTACTCCCTCCGTTGGACAATACATGCCTTCTATTTGTCAAAATATATATGTATCTAGACATGTCTTAGTATATAGGTACATCCATTTTTGGACAAATGGAAGTCAAGTATTTTGGAACGGAGGGAGTGCACAATAAAAAATTTAAGTTAGCACAACTAGTCTAATCCGAGAGCAGAACCGAAGATTTGGTCGGGTTCTTCCTTCTTTTTCCGACACGTGGGACATCCAGCATCTAGGTCGTGTCGTGAAAGAAAATAGAGTGGTAGTTGAAGCCACGAGATGTGCATCTTGGGTTAAACTATAAATAGAATCTTACTACTCTTGAGTAACTCCAAAAGCGGCCACCGAAGATCTTTATTGGATTTGTTTTTCATCACCAGCACGTCGAGGTGAAAGATGTGCAGGTTCAGTGGCTCCTCTTGCGTTTTCACTGACATGTGGGGCCGCATGTGAGCAAACAGACGATGGGCTCCGTGCGTCCGCTGGCTGGCTGAGCAAATAGAGTAGGGCTGAGCACGGACTACAGGAAATTTGTTCTACGTACCTCAATATAGGCTCGATATAGTGGGGTGGCATGGGCCATAACTAGCATTCACGTCTAGCAGTACGGCACACGCCACCCACACGAGTCCCATCCAACACCAATTCTCTTGGAGTCCGTGCTACAGCCATCTCTTCTCCCTCCTGTTTTCTCAGCCATCACGCGGTGGGCGGGGTGGGGGTTTGCCGGTAGTCGGTTTGCTCAACTGCGGTCCCACTTGTAAGTGAAAATGCAACACCGCACGCATTCCCGCTTGAGCGGTGTGCCCGACCACACTACAAAAAAAAGACACATCCGTGACATTTTGGGCCGAACAATTTTTTTTTTTGTCATACATATGACACTTCTATGACGATAATTGTGACAAAACCTAGTATCATCATAGATGTGGTGGGCTCCCACTTCTATGACAAAAAATCATGACAGAAAATGGGCTTTTCGTCCTGGGCCGGCCGGAGACACAGCTGCATGACATTCTTTGGGCCGTCCATGACGGAAAAAACCGTGGTAGAAGCGAGGGCGAGAAAATTTCGGGGAGTTCCGGTTACGGTGGGAGGTCGGGGGGCGAGCGATGTGCGTTTCTCTCGTACACGTACGCGCGTGTGTGCGAGGCGTTGGCTCTAACTGAACCCGAGCGAGGCGTTGGGCTCTAACTGAACCCGAGCGATTGCACTGCAGGCTACGCATTACTGAACCCGAGCGATCGATCGATGGCTATTAACTGAACCCGATCGAGCGATTCCTTCGCTACTGCTGCTAACTGAAGCC
>NC_041380.1:108659385-108680478 GCF_002162155.2 Triticum dicoccoides | reverse complement strand
GGCGGGGTGGATGAACAGGACCCCGTGGTGTTGCCTCTGGATGAACAGGACCCCGATCGATCGAGCCGGTTGGGGCTGGATGAACAGGACCACCCCGTGGAGGGCAGGATGAATAGTAGATGGTGGAGGGCAGGATGAACAGTAGCCCATGGAGGGGTGGTTGAACAGGAGCCTGTGGGAGGGCTGGTTGAACAGTAGCCGGTGGAGTAGCGCGCGGTGGAGGCTGGATGAACAGGAGCCCGTGGATGAACAGTCGTAGGTGGAGGCTAGAGGAGGTCGACGGTGGATGAACAGTACCTCGTGCAGGCTGGAGGGGGTCGACGGTGGACATGAACAGTATCCCGTGGAGTCCCGTTTTGCGGTACGTGACACCCCTCTTGATGAACAGGACCCCCGTTTCGACCGTAGCGCTCCAACACAAGTCTGTTTCCTCCGTTTTGCGGTACGCCACACCCCTCCCGATGAACAGGACCCCGTTTCGACTGTAGGAGGTCCGTTTCGTCCATTTTGCGGTACGCCACACCCCTCTCGATGAACAGGACACCCGTTTCGACCGTAGGAGCTCCGTTTCCTCCGTTTTGCGGTACGCCAGACCCCTCCTGATGAACAGGATCATGTTTCGAACGTGGCCGGTCGAACACAAGGTCGTTTCCTCCGTTGTGCGGTACGCCAGGCCTCGTTTCCATCGCCTGTTCCGTCCAAGCCCTCCCGATGAACACGACGCATTCCGTTGCCTTCCCATGAACATGTCGCATTCCGTTGCCTCCCCATGAACACGACGCATTCCGTTGCCTCCCCATGAACACGACGATGACGTTGTTTCTCCGTTCCGACCCAGCCATGTACACGAGCCCTGGCCGTACGTATGCGCGAGTAGGCGTTTGAGACCCCGCCCGTATGTACACATATGTGGCCGTATTTTCTTTCTTGCACCCTGGCCGCCTCTACTACGACACGTGCACCTCTACATCAACCAGTATATATGTACGTACACGATCGCGACCAGAATGACAACGCTACGTACGCTTCGACCAGGTGGATCCCGACTGTCAGGCACTTCCTTGCGTGCGAAGATGTAGCTGGTGGGTCCCAGCAGTCAGGGGGGCGAAATACGATGGCCCGTCCGGTGGGTCCCGCTGTCAGGTGGAGGAATAATTATTTTGCACGTAATAAGGAGGCACTTCCTTGCTGCGGCCATGGACCCAGCTGTCAGCCTCTCCACGTACAGTTCACGTCCGATGGAAGCCGTTCCTTGACCATGTTGACCACGCCGCGCCGAGAGCACCAGGGCGGTGGACGATGGCGAGGCCTAGGAAGGGGACAACGCGGAGCCGGGGAAGACGCAGCAGTGTATGCCGACGCGTAGAGGAGTACGAGGGTTCACTGGTTCGCTGCGGTGTGAGGCTACCGTCGCCGCAAAATAACAGGGGGTGTGGGTGAGTAGAGGGATGGCATGGCCAGCGGTGGGAGTAGTAGGGGGCGGTGAGGCATCCGCCGCATTGCAGTCGGCCACGGGAGGCAGGAGCACGAGGCATGACCAGTGCTAGTTTGGGCGGCTGGAGCAAGAAGACCAGAGGTTGAAGAAGCACTACGGCCGTTGGATGGACATCGTACGGTCACTGGAGCTAGAATCGTGCATTTTGACTAAGTTGACAAAGCCCTCCGTCCCCGTTAACTTAGTAGGCCCACAAGTCAGCCTGCCACTATACTGGGTCCCGGCTAACAGGGGGAGTATTCATTTTTTTGTGCGTAATAAGGAGGCACTTCCTTGCGTGCGAAGATATAGCTGGTGGGTCCGACCTGTCAGTGGCGGTAACGTTTTTCCGCAAAAAACAGAGGCCCTTTCGGTGGGTCCCTGATGTCAGGTGGAGGAATCATTGTTTTGCGCGTAATAAGGAGGCATTTCCTTGCGTGCGGTCGTGGACCCAGCTGTCGGCTTCTCCACATAAAGTCCACTTCAGATGCACGTCGGTCGTTGACCATGTTGACCAAGCCGCGCCGAGAGCACCAGGGCGGTGGACGACGGTGAGGCCTAGGAAGGGAACGACACGGAGGCAGGGAAGACTCGACAGTTGTTTCCCACGCGGAGGGGAGTACGACTGTACGAGGGTTTACTGGTTCGTCTGCCATCGCCGGAGAATAACAACAGGTGTGGGTGAGTAGAGGGATGGCTAGGCCAGTGATGGGAGTACAATGGGGCGGTGAGGCCTGCGCGACAGCAGAGCCGGGCATGGGGAGGAGGGAGCAGGCAGTACCGCCGGCGCCTGTTTGAGCGGCTGGAGCAGGAAGAGTAGAGATTGAAGAAGCACGACGGCCGTTGGATGGCCATCCAACAGTCACTGCTTGTGTGTCAACCTTTTTTTAGGAAAGCCTCAAATCTGTGGAAAACAGCATACAACCCATCTGCCATTATTTCTAATAATTTACAGCCCATTTTCTAATTATTAAGGTTTTTTTGGAGCCCATATTCTTTTTGTTAGCATTACAAGCCATATTGTAGCCACGGTTAAAAAATTATATGAAATTTTGCATATTTCAGTGCGGTCCAAACTGTTTTTAATCCTAAAATTTCGACTCAAATTCAAACTGATTTTAAAAATAAATGTATATCAATATAAAATCCAACAAATTCTCCACGCATAAAAATTAATGTAATTTCAAATCTCGAAATGAAAAAAGATATTTGAAACTAATTGCCAGTTTGATGTGTTTTAAAAATGTACAGCCCATTTCTTATTACTGATGGGCCATTTTCTCGGCCAGCCGAATGAAAGCTCTCCTCGTCTTGAAAGATTTGCAGCCCAACAGGCCTGACAAAGCGACTTACTTGGCAAATCACAAAAAAACTGGGTTGTGGCCGTGGACCCAGCTGTCAGCCTCTCCACGCACAGTACTCTTCCGATGGAATGTCGTTGACCATGTTGACCACACCGCACCAATAGATCCAAGGCAGTGGACGACGGCGAGGCCTAGGAAGGGGACGACATGGAGCCGGGGAAGACACGGCAGTGGATGCCCACGCGGAGAGGAGTACGAGGGTTCACTGGTTCGGCTGCGGTGTCAGGCTGCCATCGCCGCAGGGCCTGGCTAGCGGTGGGAGTAGTAGGGGGCTATGAGGCCTCATCGGCAGCACAGCCGGCCACTGGAGGCAGGAGCAGGCGGTCTCCCCAGCGCTGGTTTGGGCGGCTGGTGCAAGAAGAGCAGCGATTGAAGAAGCAGCAGGACCGTTCGATTCAAATCCAACGGTTACTGCTACTAGAATCGTTTGTTGACTAAGTTGACAAGCCCTGCGTACGAGTCAACTTAGTAGGCCCACAGGTCAGCCTCCCAACCGGTGCGCCCCAGATGTCAGTGGGGGGAATCATTTTTTTGCGTAATAAGGAGGCAGTTGATTGCGTGCGGCCAGGCCAGCGGAGGGAGTAGGGTGGGCCGGGGAAGCCTGCGTGGCATCACAGTGGGCCACAAGAGGAGGGAGCAGGTAGTCCCGCCGGCGCTAGTTTAGGCGGCTGGAGCAGGAAGATCAGAGATTGAAGAAGCACGTCGGTCGTTGGATGGACATCCAACACTAACTGCTGCTAGAATCGTGTGTTCACTGACAAAGCCTTGCGTAAACAAGTCAGCCTCGAAATATGTGGCGTTTACAGCCCATTTACTATTATTTTTATAATTTGTACTCATTTTCTAATTCATATGGAATTTATTGCAGCCCGTTTTCCATTTTTAGAATTGCTGGCCATTTTCTGGTCAGTACCAGGGTCAAAAAATTAACTAAATATGTGGGAAATTTTGAAAATTCGCAATTTTTTGCTGGGGAACGAAATATTCTTAATCCAAAAATTAATAGCCATACTAAAACAAATTTAAAAATAAATTAGTACTATGTCATGTTAAATCCAATGAAATACGTATAAGATATCAGTGAAGAACAAAAACAAAAAAAGAAACTTATATCCCATTTGCTATAAATTTTTTGGAATTTTCAACCCCTTTTGATATTACTTTTAACAGACATTGACCATACTCTTAAGCCAGGCCGGAATGCATCCCTCCTCGTCTTGAAAGATTTGCAGTCCAGTAATTCGGAGAAAACAAATAGGCCTAGCTTGGGTATTCTTCAAAAAGAAATACTGGGCTACCTATTTTCCCAAAGAACTGGTGCATGAGCATTTAGCTTTATTTATTTATTTATTTACTTATTTATGTTTAGGGGACCATGAGCATGTACCTGGGCCAGATTCATGTGAGAGCCTCCCTTCCAGTTAATTATGGGCTTCTCTATTGGGCCTTCATCAGTGGGCTGCATGTTATCAACAAGTGGAAAATGTGTTCCGAGTTTCAAAAAAAATGTGTTCCGTATGATAAATAGTATGCGCTACGTACGGTACGGGGCACTAAAGGATCGAACCATGCAACAACTTTCAAAACATTGTGTTTTTTGTTCTAACAACACATTTATTCAACCAACAGACGAAATATACTAATGATTGTACATTGAAAACAACAACAGCAGCAACCAGGGCTGGTGGTGCAACAGAAGCAGTAAGCAGGCCAGAAGAGTGAAGACGCAGCTCTCTCTTCCAAACCAAACATCAGCCATCATTACAAAAGGGCTACCAAAAAAGAACAAGTGTATGCATCAAACTTAATAAAGATCCTACTACACCAAGTGTACGCATCTAACTAACTCGCTCAGTTAGACGTTACTATTTATTAAGCTGTGGAGATTGGTTGGCGGCTTGAACCAGATGGGTGCCTGACGGGGGAAACTCTAGCCAGCAGGTCGAAGTCTGATACTTGCGACCCTCTCTCCTACTTTGGGCTGCAGAGTGTGGCCGCACATATCAGGGTATGGTGCATGCAGAGACGCATGGTACGCTGTGTACACACAGTTTTGCCTGATGAACGAAACCGCGCTGCCATCATGATCCTTGTCGTCGGTTATCTCCTGGTTAATCGGACAATTCAGTCTGACAAACAGAGAGTGTGTACCAAGGCTACTTACCAGCCTCCAGTCAAAAATTCCTGAAGGCCCAGAGAAGCTGGGATCCTGCTCAAAGACCTTGCAGTGACTGTGATTGTATTCCGTGAAACAACACGTCCGGTACGTGCGAACGATCATCAATCTTTCGCCATCGTCTGATCGAGCCAGGAACTACCTGCAACTGCCATGTCGCTTTCCTTTGAAAGGTTCTGGGATTAGGAAGGGTAGGGACACCAGGCGGCCTACAACATCATATCAAGTTGGAGTCAAATAAAAAAGGGCTCTTGGTTTAGTCAATCTTAAGAACAGCATGTTATGAGCATGAATATTTTTTCAGCAAATGTTGACAGTAATATAATCAAGCCATCATGATATCATAGGAAAGTAACATACTGCTGTAATAGCCGTTTGTAGCGATGACTGGAGTAGGCCAGCAATACGTCCAGCCATAGAAGGAGTCGACAGCGTAAATGAAGCCCTTGTGTTCAATGGCATCAGAGAACCATGGAGGATGTGTGATCCTGCGATGGACGTGCAGATTTATCCACTTACCGCAGTGACCTATCAGATAGGCGAGACCGCGGTTGAAGAACGCAATTAGCCTGAAGTCTTTATAATTCGTAGATCTTGTGGGCACTTGGCAGATTACAACCTTGAGCAAATCAAACTTGGTATCATGTTGGCTACTGTAAGATTCCGAGTATTCTGGGCCACGGTGCCAAAGCAGTGCAGTGTTAATCGAAGGAAGGGGGATCAATCACCAAGTGTAGACCTCCACGAGCATCCAGCTGCTGTGACCGTCGACGAGCACCATCCAAGATGTGTTCATGCCGACTCAGTACATATCGTTAATGTAGTTGAGGCTGATGGGGATTGGATCACAGTCAAGGGGGTTGATGCTCTCCGCCCTACGATCATTATGCTGTGTGAAACGCCGTTTCTGAAGATCAGGCGGCATCAACAAGCAAGGAGTTGGCTTAAAAAGCTCCGGCCTAAGGGCTTTGAGTAAACGGTACAGCCCCGACGAGCACGCGACGAGCGGCATGGTACTGAGATTGTCCACACGCGAAACAATGAGCTTGATTACCTCTGTGAGAAGCGAATTCCAGCCACTCTTTCGGTGGACGCTGCTCGGTTCTGCCATTGTTAGTGCTTGGGTTTCGGACGAGGGGGAGGTGCCTTAGCGGGGATGGAAGATTGGACGAGATTATGTGCCGACAAAGATGGAGAAGCGAATATGTGCTGCGGGAAGTGGACAAGTGATGATGACTACAGCACGCTAATTGACTTACGAGATACATACCAGCAGTGTAGGGTCATGTCGATGCCATACAACTTGCTTGAGTGATCACAGTACTGGTACTCCCTACAATGCTATGCCCTAACTTGCTTGAGTAGAGTAGTAGAGTAGGACTCTGCTCTACTACTAGCACCGGAGGAGTAGTATATTCTAATCTAAAATAGTTACAAACTTCAATGCCTGAGCATGGAATGACTACGAACCATGCTCAAAGACCGTGTCTACGTGGTGTTTGGACATGGGTGACAACCTCAATGCCAACGGTGCTGCTCCCATTGCACCGTATGTGTTTCTGTCCTTCCTGTTCGAAATCGTGGTACAATTCATGTTTCTACTATGTATCCTACTACTATGCTAGTCCACATGATTAGTTTCATCTCTGTTATAGCCGTCATGATTTATTTTGTGCTTATTCGGATTAAATCTCATAGTAACTTGCTCATATATTCAACTGGCGCAACGTCCCCTATAGCCACTCCCGTTTCATGGACGGCCTGGTCGATGTTGGAATTTTTCTAGTAGGCCTTTATAAGGTGACCTCTTCTACCACTTGTATGAGCATGAGAAGAGGAGACCTACACGTGCGCTCCTCCTCCTCGCTCGCCTCGCCGTGCCACGCCTCGTCACGACGCGCTGCGGGTTGCGGGATTGAGCCGAGCCGAGGACAGAGCTATACTCCCATGACCTACCCGGCCCGCACTATACAGTTTCTCACCACCATTCCAGATCATTGCACCGCCAAGCAAGTCTTCTCCATCCCTCCTTTCGGTGTGCACTGGGAGAAGGGACAACAGGCCTCCGGAACCCCACCTCTCATGATCCTGTATGGGAGAGGGGCGATCAGTTTTTGGGGAGCGCACTCGCGCGACTGCTGGCAGTGACGACTTCTTCCCCGACCTCGGCAACCTCATCCTCGACATGGGCGACAACGTCAACGCCGGCAACCAGTGAGATACAGGGTGTAGGAAGCGGTTTGGGAATTTGCATGCCTTTCCAACCAGTGAGATACTCCCTACAAAGTATGAGAGAGAAATAACCACAGAGAAGGAAGCTAAAAGTAAACAATCAAACGAGCATTTTTGCATTTGTTTTGCATTGAATCGTTTCACAAGCTTGACTAGTGCTCTTTTTATACTTTTACAAAAACGGCATCGTAATGTTAAAACGTGCATTTGCACGTACATAAGTAATAGTAGTACTCCCTCCGTCTAGGTGTATAAGTCTTCCCTCCTTCTTGGTCACGGTGCACAACCGAAGATGACTTATTGACCTGGACGGAGGGAGTAGCACAGTCTGCAAGCATATATCGAGAGAGACGTGTAGTGCGATAGTATATAGTAAAGTTTGTGCTATATGCACGTACTTGCAAAATGCGTACGAATACACAAGGTTTCCAAACTTTCCCTTTTACATACTTATTTAAGGACGCTAAAAATTCCTGAACATTCGGGATTTATCATTTGCGTCCCAAAACTAATGAGATCGCCTTACGAAACAAAAATTATACTCCTCCTAAAAGCAACGGCGCTTGCAGGAGCGCTTGCGGCACGCCACGAGTGCCCTAGTGCGCGGCCGTTTCCCAGCGCGCCGACACAACGCCTCTTCCTCAGCCTCGCAACTCGCGAGGTGCTGATTGGCGGCTTGCCGGCGGGCGAGCGCGATCTCACCGGTGTGGTGATCCGGCGCCAACAGGTACTCCTCGCTGGAAGCGTGCGCCCAGTCCACGTACCGCAAAGCGTAGATGAGGCGCTTGGGCCCGACTGCACTCAGGGCGTCGGCACGGGCGTCCTCCGCCACCCTCATGGCCCTCGCACGAGCCTTCTGCCAAAAAGCCAATTGCCTGACTCTCTCGGACGCGACATAGGCCTCCCAGGCAGCTTGTTCTGCGGTGCGCTTCTCTTCCTCGGCCTTCTTCTCCGCCTCTATTTTGGCGCGCTCTGCTGGAGGCAAAGCCTCCCACAAGGCGACATCCATTTCTTTCCAAAGCTCCTCAAGGCTGGGGGGGCTCGGCGGGCGGCGCGACGTTCTCCTCATAGCGGGGAGCCGACGCGTCCTCCGGCGCGCGTGCTGGCGGGATTGGGAATGCCGACGCGTCCACCTCGACGCGTCGCGGCGAGGAGCGGAACGCTGACACGTCCTCCTCGACTAGTGGCGGTGAGGAATGGAACGACGACGCGTCGCGTAGTAGCGAGGAGCGGAACACCGACGCGTCCTCCTCGACTAGTGGCGGCGAGGAACGGAACGGCAACGCATGACCGTCTGCGTGGTGCAGCGAGGGGCTCCTAGGGCTTGGGAGGGGCGATGCCATGGTGGTCGACGTGAGAGGGAGGGGGAGGAGATAGCGATGAACGTGAACGTGAGGGGGAGGAGATAGCGATGTCATGGGAGGCGCATTATTTATAGCGAGCAATGGCACACCTACGTAAGATAAGGACTGAGCTGCACTGACTTAACTGTCGGTCCAGTTGCGTCACTGACATGTGGGCCAGACCCCTGTTGGGCCCATATGTCAGTAACCGAATGCTCTTGCAGTTAAGTAACAGCTACGTGGGCATATTTGTTGGAGTAAATTACGGGGGAGCAAAGGGGTGGAAATATTGCTGGTCACAATGGATTGGACGAGCGTGGGGGGAGGAGAGTCATGCATGTAGATTTTTTCACATGGGGTGGAGTGGTGGGACCGCCGGAGGGAGAAGGAGAGTTTGGCAGGCATATTGTTTCCACACATGGAGAGGAAAAAATTTGGAGACGAACGGGCTTCCTACAGGTATGGGGAATGGTGCGTAATAAGTCATCTTGCATGCCGGGCTAGGTATAGTCTCAAGTCATTAAAAACAAACACGCCCCACACATGTTCATATTTCAAGGTGCACTAAATTATTGCATGCGATGATTAAGGCTGGACATAATGGTGGTATCTTAGCTGGTATCATGCACACGAGAATAGCAAACATACTGATGTGGCAAAGAATTAAAGAAGAGAGGGGGTTAGAGTAACTAATGTTCATGCATGCATTGGTAAACACATTTTTTGTGGAGAACGACAGCACTAGTTGAGTACTTTTGCAGACTTCAAAAACTATTCCACAATGTGTCAACATTCACAATGTCAAATAAATATTTTTACACTCATTATAAAACATAGTTCTTATACTCATTATAATCAGTACTCCCTCCGTCTAGGTGAGCAAGTCATCTTAGATTGTGCACTGCGACCAAGGAGGAGGGGAAAACGAGAGATCTTAATGTTTATTTGCTAATTAATAGCATTGCATGTAATGAACTAACCACTGCATGTCGTGTTTGGTAGTCTCAAGTTATTAAAAGCATGCACACCCACATCTCCTATTGGTTGATATGTCAAGAATCAAGAAACGAGGTAGAAGTTAATGCACCTCGCCTAAGTGTTTTGGGAGTTTTGTAGATATTGATATTTTTAGTATAAATTTGGTCGTGGGATTTCATTGATGCCTGTCAAAGCGTTAACAGGTCTGCTATGCGTGACCTGAAGATGAAAGCGTTGAGCATCTCGAAGTTGATCAACAATCTTCAATTGTCAAAGATTAGCTGTTCGGCCAATAAGGTGGCACACTTAATCGCTAAGTATAGCTTTGACAATAGATTAGATGGTATTCTTGTAAATAATGTACCGCCCTATGTGGTGAATATTGTATCGAATGAGTGTACTGGTGTGGCTGGTTAATTAATATAAGGTGGTGTTCAAAAAAAGTATAAATTTGGTCAAACACTTTGCAAACGGTTTACGGGAGTAAAAAGGACCAGAGGGAGTATCATGCATGCGGAGTAGGCAAAAAATTGCTTGTCTGAAAAAAGGCAAAAAAAATTGCTCATTTATAGCCAGTCGAAGTCTCAAAGGACGTGACCGCGCGAGGGAGGCAAAGGTCATGGGAGGCGCGATGTTTGACGGAATTAAGTGAAGTTACATCCACGCGCTGGCATGGCGTGCGAACAGGGAGAAGCTATACCGTCGGGCCTACGATGTGGGTCTAGTAGACATGACATCTAGTGGGTTCCGCATAGTTCTTGAGAACTCTTTGGGGGATTGCAGCCGTTTATCCACCGGGCAAGCCAGCAACCCCACGCCGTTCGCACGCCCTACTCGTCCCCGTCTTCTACCTTACAACAGTTCGCTCCCAGTCGTCCCATCCTTTCACATTAGTTCGCTCCCAATTTTTTTTGCGGGGTACAACAGTTCAACTTCTCCTAACCCTCCTCCAAAATCCATGGCCTCGCAAATCTCCATGGTCGCCGCTGAGTACCAGGTTAGAGCCATCACCGGCGATTAGTTCATTGTCATCTACACACGTGGATCCGAGACGGTGAAAGCATGGCTTGCTCGCTTCCTGCGCATGTTCAACAGTTCAACGGATGAGTGGGTCGCTGGGCTAGATGTTGAGTACACCACAGTCCTGGGACGGGAGAAGGATCTAAAGGACGAAGAGAGGAAGAAGCCCGCCGTGATCCAGTTTTGCGTACATAAGGTTTGCTTGGTCTACCACATATGCCATGCCGACGTTGAGTGCCAGGATTTTAAGAACTTCCTCAAGGACAAAAGAGTGAAATTCGTTACTGTAGGCTTTAAGAACGACAGTGACGTCCTGCGTCAGATATGTCTCGTTGTAGGCCAGCCCTTTGATCTCCAGAAGGCAAGCCTGGTGTCCTCCTCTCAACCTTCAATGCTGACCCTGGCAGCAGCCATGATTGATCCTTCGTACGCTAAACTGAAGAAACCTCATCACGAGTTTCATCATGCATGGGAGTCGAAGACATTAGATGAAGATCACATCCTGTACGCAGCAATGGATGCCTACCTTTGTTTAAATATCGACAAGGGTTGGATGAAGAAGCAGAGCCCAATGTCCGATTCAAGCAAAGAAGCGTCGGCAAAGAGGAAGAGGAAGAGGGACGAGGACAAAGTCAAGGACGTGGACTCGGACTCCAAGTAGGTGGCAGTGCTGTCGCTCATGCTGGTTCTACTGCAGTGTCAAGCGGACTAGTTGCTTATTAGTTTATTTTCAAGGGTGTGTTATGCTGAGGCCCCAGCAGAACTATGTTTATGTTATTTCTCGTTATTTGAACTCTTTAGTACGTACAGTAGTACTAGTACTATGTCTTACTATTGTTCTTCTTGCAGTTGGTACTACTACTCGTATCTTCGTGTTCCTACTATACTTAATACGTTCATACTAGTAGTATAATTTGGGTCAGTCGATTTGTGAAAGAAGTTCGACAGAGTGAAGGAAGAAGACGGCAGAAGAGGTGGAAGAAGCCCTTCTAGCCATCCATGTTGCATCAAACGGCTCACATGAGTCGACTAACCCAAATCGCTCCTTCAGATTGCAGGATCCACATGGCATTCAAGGTCTCGAAGGTAGATTCCGCGTCCGCATCCGGTTTGCGGGCTCGACGCGTGCGCGACCGGCTTCCGCCGCGACAGCCACCATGCGCGCCTCCTCCACGCGGGCGGAGATGACAATGACATGCTAGTTCCTCCTCGCCGGCGTGTTGGAGCACGCGCTCGTCCTCCTCTTCGTATGCTGCATGCATAGACGCGGCTCCACCAGCTGCTCGCGTGCTTGGCAGCGCGGCGGCATCGCGAGGAGGGACTGCAGACGACGTGAGCGGGCGAGCCTTCGGCTTCATGGCACAGGGATGGCGGCGACACGGCGGTGATGGGCGAGAAATTGTTGGCCGGAGCAGGCGGGCGCCGGCATGCGCAACGGCGGCGGCATATTGATGAGTGCACGTGTGGGAGCTTACTTTAGTTTTATATATAAGGTTGGTCAAACTTAAAAGAAAACCATACTAGTACACGTAAACATTAGACTTAGGCATCGCTTTTATTAGTTACTAGCTTATGTTCTTGCCCATTGTGACCAGCCTTAGTACCACGGCCACGATACGGAATCCGCGCGGTCGATCGAATGGTGTGTCGCCGTGTCGCGCTCGAAGGACATCCACCGAACCTTTTTGTGTGTGTGAAAAGAATCCTCGAATATTACTCAACTTTTTTCCTGTGAGAGTTCTTGACGCTGCAATATTTCCATATATTTGAATTTAGCTCCAGTTCGTGTTTATTTGGATTTGGACGTTTTAGGTGCGCCCTAGTTTTTTTAAATCTGATTTTGTGAGTGTGACTGAGAGAGAACGTGTGTATGTGTCCATATGTGTATTGTGGTGGAAGGGCAATGTGGAGACGGTGTGCGTGTGATACAGACATAGAGAGGTGTGAATGTGCAAATGATCGTGCATGAGTGAGACATAGACAGATGCCAATACGTTGTGTATACATGAGAGAACGGTCTTCTAGTTTACTTGTGTGTGTGTGTGTGAGAGAGAGAGAGAGAGAGGGAGACAGAGAGACAGAGAGAGGAGCATCCGTAACACAACAACCATCTCTCTTGATTTGTCCGTCCCTCGCACGGTCACATGCAACACATGCATCAACGCGCACATTTTGACACCCTCACCCGGCCCGTGCCCACCTCAAGGCCCGCACAATCTCTTCGTGAATACCCATTTCTCTCCTTAGGTTTGTTTTCTCTCAATATCTGACACACACACACACACACGCAGCACGACACACACACACACTCCCCCGAGCACACAATTCATCCCCATCCAAGGTTATACGATGACCACTCTCGCTTGTGCTTCTTTGCACCCCAACATGCACAACACCTCAATCCTCAAAGAGGGCAACGAGCAGATCGAAGACGGCAACCACACCACGCTAGAGAATGCGGGGTCATTTGGAAGCAGGGTGATGTGACGACGGATGACTGACTCCTCCCCCCACCCTCTCTCTCTCTCTTGCACAAAAATTACCAATCCCTCTCTCCCCCGCACAAAATTGTCGATCCCTCAACCCACAAGATCCGTCCCCTCTCGTCCATGTTTTTCCTGCTCTCTCATCAAACATGTTGTCTCTTCTCCTTCCACGTATACAGAATCCGGATGCACACGCATCTCATGTATATTACATGTATGCATCTTTCTCACAGACCTAACTTCTTCCTCTCTCTTTCTGTCTCTATCTCTCTCTCTCTCTCTCTGTCTTGTTAGGTTTGTCTCCTACTCTCTCGTCCACATACATACAATCTTTCCCGCCCTATCTGCTCCATCTTCAAAAGCTCTCTCTGCACGTTTCATTCACACATTGGGATATGTCAAAATGTTGCTTCTATAATGGCTGATGTAGAGTTATGGTTGTTCTTGTTGCATCCTACAAAGTAATAAGTATGATATGCATTTAGATTCTCATTTGACTGGGATTATGTGAGTTTGAGCATGTTGTGAAGTACTATAGACCTTGTATACATCTTGGGATTTGACAATGATTGTAACTATTGAATTGTATAGACCATTACATTCGAAGTCAATAGCCTAATATATTTATTTCACAATTTCAACAAATGATTATTCACTACAAACTAAGAAAACAAATGTGTACTCCCTCCATTTTTATTTAAGTCCGCGTATTAGCATTGGTCAAAGTCAAGTTTTGTAAACTCTCAGAAAGCTTATAACAAAAAATATTAACATATACAATGACAAATAAATACCATTAGATTCATTATTGAATGTACTTTCACATCATACATATTTGTTATGGTAAATGTTTATATTTTTTCTATAAACTTGGTCAAACTTTGGGAAGTTTGACTTCGGTCAAACCTAATATGCAGAGTTTACTACTACTACTCGCTAGTTGCTTAGCCGAATCACTCAACACGCCACACGGGGAGTCCAGTGTCACAAAATTTTGAGGTCGGCGGGAAAATCTCCCGCTACCCAGATTCGAGCAGTGGGAAGTTACCATCATAGCCTTCGGAACAGGCCTACGGATGACGCTTGGTAGGGGGCTGTTTTCGTAACTTTAGGTTCACCCTACCCAGCCAACCCCACCCCGGCACCCAGAGTAGTACACCTGAATACTCCCCAATTTCTATCCCCACCGCAAAATAGACTTCTCCACGGCACCGCAGCCTTCATGCTCCTCCCCTTTACATCGGCGCACTCATCCACCGCAGCGCATCTGCCTCATCGAAGACCTCGTACGCCGCACTAGAGCCGGTCCACCGTCGTCGTCGTACACGGAGCCTCTTCCCCGGCATCGTCTTCCATGGTCTCGGATCTGCTTCCCGGAAGCCAACACCAAGCGCAGAAGTACCACCGTCATGGACAATGAACTCACTCCCGTTGCCGACCATGACTCACAGAGGCCGCCGCGACCATCGTTCTCCTCCTCGATTGGTAATGTGTGTATTGAATCACTTAGCAGTACATGTGCAGTTCCAATTTTGTTCATACCTACCCTTCAAATTTCCTGGGTGCTATTGTTCCCATAAAAGTAATTGGTTATATCCTCCATTGTCCAACAGAATATCAGCTTGTAATTGTGCATCGCTCTTGTATCGCACTGTGCTTGGGTAGGTTTTTCATCCGCAACCAGTAGTGTGGCAAATGATGGAAAGGTTTTTAGAACTAGCAAAATGTCCATGCGTTGCACGCATCAAGATGCATTTGTATGAGTAGTTTATCTTGTTGGAGATTCTCTAACATGGCAGACGAGTGCTTTAATGTTGCCCACAAGATGCGCGAGTATTACTAGTAGTGTATTTTTCTTGCCATGTTGAGATTTTAAAACCACGAGTGCGAACATGCAGAGGAGTAATGAAGACTAAACACGGGATATTCGGGACATCTTCAAGGAGCGTGGCAAGTTAAAGAGGAGTTGCACCGAACATGTAAAACGAGCTTTGGTAAGTAACACCCTTTCAATTACTTTCGTGTAGCCTCATGTTCTTCGATGTGTATATGTTGTAGTTTCTATTTCTCTTAAGCGTGGTGTTCTTCGATGTGTAATAAGAAGAGTCTTAATCGTCCTAATGCTTTTGTTTTTAGCTTGATGTAGGAAGTGGGTGTTCTCACCTTGTAGTCTGTTTTTATTTAATTTTTTCCTTTTGAATTCACTTCTCCGAGTTCTGTTTATCTGGCTTCTACTAAATGTATCTATGTTGCTCTGAGTATTGATCTAAAAAGAAGTAAATTCATGTCAGGATGCAGTTCCTACGAGGAGGGAAGTATGGTCAACCTCGAGATCATGTTTCCAAAATGAGGCTGGATTACACACAAGGTGCCAGTTCCCTAATGATGCTGGATTAGACACAAGGTGCAAATTCCCAGATGATGCTGGATTACACACAAGCCAGGTGGAGTCGTCAGTTGTTCGTGTCCTCGTGGCATTAGTAAAGGCTGTAAGAAAGCATGCAGTAGCCCTTGAGAATGTAGCTGAGTTCCTGAAGAAGCAAAAAGAGCAATCAGATGCTCTCTTCACCCAAGCCAAATAAGAGATGGAAGAAGCCAGAAATAAGCTAGCAGAGGCAGAGCAGGCTAGGCGTCTCCTGCTATCTAAAACTGTTTTCAATACAAAATTTCCTTCATAATAGCTAGGTTCAAATGTTTATCCAGTCAGCATGCCTGTTGTGATGTCCGTGCATCTACTAATGTGGCACAAAATGTTTTTTTGGGTCATGTAATAACAGCAATTACTTTCCAAACAATAACAGACGAAGCATTGGACATGGTATAGTTCACGCGCAAGCCCGACATTCCAAGTTCAACTTCCACATCAAACTCATGTTCACAGATATCTGCACATTCATACATAATGTCCACAACCATGATTCACTTTAAAGCCAAAAAAATGTGAGGAGAGTTATAAATAAAGAAAATCCTCTACTAGTTCTTGCTACCAGTGCGAGCACAACAAGTCAAAGACCATGCGTAAATTAATTATATTTTAGTCATTTTTTGTGTTCTAAAATGCCTGCCGGCTCGCGGAAGGACGTGTTGCCGGGACATGCACGGATTCAATGAAGGTAGGCGGGGCAGTCTTAAGCTAGTTGCACGCGGCGAGGAGGCGTGCTCAGTCGGGCCTGCAGCGAGTGCGGTTCTCTTGGTCGGCGCGCCGATTCAATGCCTGTGCTATGAGAGGTCGCGTCCGTGTCACAGAAATCACTCCCTCCAGTCCTTTTTTGTTTGGGAATAACAAAAATCTCATTTTCCATTTACATTTTAGTGGTAGGAGTTGTGCGTGTGTGTCTGTGTGTGAGAGAGAGAGAGGAGACAGTAGTCGGGGTTGTCTGATCGGTAAACAAATGAATAATGTCAGTCTGGGATGGAGACGAAAAGGAGACCGCAACAAATGTTGTGTCTACATAAGAGATGGAGAGAGTAATTTTAGTGGTATGAGTCATATGTAGAGACATAGGGTGTGTGAGAGAATCCCATAGAGAGAAAGACAAAGTGAAAGACGAGTGGAGACTGTGTGTTTGGCGGTGAAAAAGAAAGCTTAGGTACCGAGTGATACCAAAGAATAGTAGAGACGTGAGAGATAATGAAAATGTGTAATTTATAATGATAGGGAGAGTGTGACACTTCTCAAGGGAGACGTCGAGAGACCATTTTTGCGAGGATAGGAGCAACATGAAGTGAGCGTGCGGGTGAGCTGGAGAAAAGAGAGTGATAGCTACCTGAAGGAGCATGCATGCGAGAGAGATGGGCGTGAAAGGAGTGAACAAAAATTGGATTCAAATATTTGAATTCGAGATGATGATACATGTAGTCCATACTCGAACCAAAATTGATGTCAAACATGCATACTCATATGAATTCACACACATCTATGTTATTTAATATGTAGATATTATTGATCCATACATTTTAGTAGAGCATAATTTGGTTAAATTTTTTCGAATTCAACCTTAAGATTTCGAGATTGTTGCATTTGTAAATCATATTATACATATAAAGGAGCAGAATTCTTTGTTGTGCTATTGAAAGTATATATAAAAAAATGATGTATATAGAATGTAATTCCAATTGAAAATGGATCCCGCCCGAAAAAAATAGAATACAAACGGGATTCGAATTGAGTTGGCACGGTAAACGTGCACTCTGCAAAATTTGAACGAAGCGGGGAAAGTCGCAGTAACCGCCCGAAACCAAAATCTGCGAGATGGAAATCACTACTGCCTATCCCTGCCACGCAAAGCCTATATGCTAGATTTCTATAGGTTTCGATAGGGGTAGGTTTGTAATTTCACCCAAACGTGACGTAACCGCCTCTCACCTGGATTCATACACAGTGGGCACCAAAACACAGTGTGTCCTCGGCCGAAATCGACTCCCTCCCCGATTCATATTCATACACGGTGGGCGCCAAAAACAAACTCTCGTCGGCAAATATTCGGTGTATGCGAGATTACCGTCCTATCCCCAACCGACTAGCGTTGTTGTGATGTAGTAGAAATTTGAAACGGGGGCTAAGTTTGTAAATTTCCTCGCATTTGAGACAAGCGCGCCCTGAATACATGGTTCCCCTTCCTCTCTACCTCCCTTTTCCCCATTCGTACTCTGTGGGCGCCAAAACACCCTCTCCACCCCACCCTCCTCCGTCCGCCACCGTCCGCCACCTCATCCACCGCCGTCCTCCTCCACCATGCTGGAGCTGATACCCCGATGCCGCCGTCCATTACAAGAGATCGACCTCTCTCATCCACGGCTTCGGATCGGGATCCTTGCATCCTGTCCTCTCGCTTTATCCCCGCCGTCGTCCACCTTGTCGACGCCGCTCCTACGACCATCTCGTCCACCGCGCCCCGCCGCCACCGTCTACCCTCCTAGATCTGCTTCCACGCAGCCGACAGCCATCGCTACTACAGCACCGTCAAATTCTCAGCAGATGCGTACACGGCGCCGCACCAGAGGTGGTACTCTTTCGTATCAAGAAAATAGATCACCACTGCTTTACTCTGATTTCTTGTCTTGGTTGCAAAGTTGCCTTTGTCCGGTTTGCACCTTCAGATCCGCCATGGCACGCTCAACACCATACTCTCAATGCTTATGGTTTTCGCCTTTTATATACCACACTAGTTAAATCTCAGGAGAGTAAATTTCAAAATTGGGTCAGTCGATTTTTCAGAGCTCGCCGGAGTTCGCCGGTGCGATCGAAGGGGCTCGGGTGGGGACGGTGGTTGTGGGGGGCGGTGGTGGGGCCTCGTCGAACAAAGAAAACTCGATGCGGGTGGGGGCGGGGGTGGGGGTGGCGGAGTAACACAGGCGGTGGGGCCGGTGGTTCAGCCAGCAGCTCGTGCGGTGTTTTGTATGGGAAGCACAGTATGTTCCTTGTCAGGAAGGGGAGCAGGGACATCTGCAGTCAACAGCTGATAGAGCTGGCATGTACGTGATCGATAGGCTTTCAATTACTAGCGGCAATACAACACCGTAATTTCCAGCTAGTTCCACTTTCCCGATTTATATATCCTGGTTATGGTGTACCCCTGTTATGTACGTGGGTTGTTTGGTTTGAGACTAAATTTGCCTAAGGTTGCAACACCTAGGGTTAGGCAAGTTTGACCAACTTGGGTGGATGTTTGGTTCAAGCCACACCTTAGGCAAGCCACCCTAGGGCCCCACATCACATACACACAAAAAGTGTGGCAAGATTCCTTTAGGCTTGCCAACTTTTGGCTCTCATTTTGAAGAACTAACCTTAGGCAAGTGTGGCAACATTGTACGACAAAGTGTGGCATGGTTAGGCCTAGAACCAAACAGCCCTGCCTAGTTGTTGTGTGCTCTTGTTATCATGGTTTGGCAATAAAGTCTCTATACAGTATATTATGAACCTATCATCTGCCAGCTATCCTTACTTCTGGAGCCTATTTTTTTGTGTACTTGTGCCAGATTATATAAATGCACGCACCATATTACAGCACACATGAGCTCTCTCATCAGAATCCAGTGATAGCACACAAGTGTTTACAGGGGCGCCCCTATATTAGAATATCATCTGCATTACAAAGATAATCTCACAACTATTTATGTTTTCATGGTTCTCATATATTATACGCAATTACAGTGAATATCAGAATCCGCGCATCAGAAGAATATTGTGGAACACTGCAATGACTTACAAAATTGGCAGCAAGGCATTGAGTGCCATTCTGGATGCATTGAAACTCGTACGCTCCCCACCTGTTGATTCTTGTTCAGAACATCATCCTAATGACTATTCTAACCTCGAGGAGTCAAAGGCAGATGGCCTGTCCTATTCACCCATCAAGGTGTCTGTTCTAATTTGGCAAGGTTTTATTGATTGCGTGTATCTTGCATATGTTGTCTTGAATTTCTTCTACTTTGTTGCACCGCCATCTGCTTAGTTTACTCATCATATATGTCGAGATGCCATGCCCATCCATTATCAATACATATTCCATCTGTCATCATACCATGTTTTCCACTCAAATGCTGTTCTTGTGCATCAGACATCAAAAAGGAAGAGGGTGATTGCTGAACCTGAAGAAGCACCAGCAAAGTCCTTGAAAAACATGGTGGTGCCGAAGAAATCACACAGCACCCCACTTATATTGGTTGTACAACCAGTGACACAAAACGTAGGACCGACTCCAGCAGACTGTACCCATACTTCACTGGCCACACCACTAGCCCCACCATACAGGACCTGCACTCCAGCAAAAGGTATACCGATTTTATTTGCCATAGCACCAGCTGTACCACAGAAAAATCCCACTCCAGCAAAAAGTACAGCAAGTCCACCAGCCGAAGACCTATCCCAACTGCAGAGACGGCCAATTCCTGCAGATTGGAACCCCATTCCATTTATTCCCAGTTTAAAATACAATGCTTTCAATGTTGTTAGGGACTACGTGCATATATTCCCATCATGGGAAGATTATTGCGAAGACAAACACCATTTTCACATCTTCCTGTCCAACTTACGTGTAAGTGCTATTATTCATGGCTATTATTTTCCTGTTTTCTGCTGATTGGACACATCAATGATTTACATTACATTGTTGTAACTAGGCGAGGGTCAATCTGGATAGTCATGACGAGCAAAGCTTGCTTGTGCTTTTCAAGGAAGCATTGCAGCAGTATCGGTGTTACCTGAGGAAATCACACTTTGATGGCAAGTCTATAAACGAATTTCCAGTGAAGTCTCTTATGCTAAATGTAGAAGACATTGAATGGAAAAACCTTGTTATGCACTGGTCTCGTTCCCAGGATGAGGTACTGTCTATGAAATCACATGACAATTTGAACTTCTACTTTTCCGCATGTGCCTTACGGATCTTTTTTGCAGGAAATCTGCTCGAAGAAGAATTCCGGTTTGACAAGAACGACAGGATATCGCAAATATGTTGCCCGCTGCTTTGCTCTTGTTAGTACCTGTTGTCTTGTATCACTGTACTTGCATACATACCTGGTTCATTATGTGACAGTAGTATGCATGATAGCTTGCTTATCAATTGTTCACTCCAAATTATCTGATCTATATGAATGGTTACATTACTGTAGAATATATCCAATGCCAATGTTTTTTTAGCTCTGCATTGTTCTTGTAAGTACATGATGTCCTTTATCAGTGTACTTATAATGACAGGTAGTTGTTCATGTACCGTCACTCTGCAACTTATTTTCCTTTGCCCTCCATTTTCTACACATCAGATCTATATTTACTCTTACCATAAGGTTGGTACTGAAGAAGTTTAGCTGTGCATTGCTCTTGGCTGTACCTTTTGCCTGTATCGCTGCACTTACATTTATAGCTACTTGGTTATGTAGCATCACTCTTCATCTTATCTTAAATATTCTCCATTTTTCGTATATTATCACATCTATATTTACTCTTAACAAAATGTAGAATAAAGGCAATGCTTTTGAAGAAGATTATGTGGTAAACTTCTTGAATTGCCCCCCCCCC
>NC_041380.1:108595800-108659129 GCF_002162155.2 Triticum dicoccoides | reverse complement strand
ATGGACAAGGCCTTTATAGAGCCTGTCTTCACCAATAATATAAGTTTGTCCATCTCAAGCCTTCAAACATTGTTGTATATATTTGGTTAGGCATGACTGCAACAGCTGTTTATTTTTGGTGTTTGCATCAAATTGCTTGTTTAAAGTTTATTATATGTAGTTCATAAACAAAAGTTCGTCCTTTCTCAATTAAGTTTTCAGTTGTACAACCAAGTTTCTTATTCATACCATGTAAATTAAACTATACAGAGCAAGTGATCTTCTTTTGCACTGCATGTATACTTCTGTTCTTCATCTGTAATCCAGTGGTGTGGTGAACCTACCCACTACAGCATAATGTCATATTCTGCAATGTCTTAACTATGAAAAATGTCATATCATTCTACTATTATTTAAACCGTCTCTTTATTTGCCAATCTGAAATGGTATAAATTGACAGCACACTAACCATTGATACTTATGAGTTCTTGATCTGTAATCTAGTGGTGTCGTCAAGCTGCCAACTCCTTCACAATGTCATTTCCTGCCATGTCTTGACCTGAACAATACCATATTGTGTTAATGCAAATTTAAACTGTGTCACTTTATTCGTCAGTAAGAAATGTGATGAATTGTCAGCACTGATACTTTTATGTGCAAAACTTGTCATCTGTCTGCTTGTTTATCTTTCAGAGTGAGGAAGATATAAGTGTTGAACAAGTGCAGTCTCATCATCTTGCTCAGCTGCTTGCGCTGCAGCTCCCCAGTAGGGCTAACCTTTCTTGAACTCTATTGAAGTGCTGTCGGTTTTGTATATTATTTGCACTGGTGGCGATCTTTGATGCCCAGTGTATGTAATCTGTTGTCTGCTTGTGCTTTATTATCATAGCGGCGAACTTTAATGCCTAGTGGATGTAATATGCCATAATTTCTTTATTGTATAGTATAGGTTTTTTCATATTCACGATTCTGCAGTTATTTTACTGTATATATATCATGTCTTCGCAGTAAACCGGCCAAACCGTAAAATTACGGTACATAATCGGGCCGTCATGCAATCACGATGTAGGTTGGGCCTGAAACGTGCCGATCAGCTCATGGGCCGGCAGCAGCCCGAAATGAACCCCGGCCCATGATTGTGCGAATCAAATCACGGGCTTTTAACAGGCCGAAAAATTGTCTCGGTCCTTGTTTGGCCCAATCAGATATCGGCTGCGAGCAGGTCGGATGCAAATCGGGCCGTAGTTAGGCCCAACTATATGACGGGCTTTTAACAGGCTGAAATTAATATAGGGCCGAAATGTTAAACGGGCCCTTAACAGGCCAAAATTAATATCAGGCCGAATTACTAAGTGGGCCTTTAGCAAGTGGGCCCAAAAGCATAGTGTCCAGTTGGCGGGCCGAATCTGATATGGGCCATAATTAGGCCCAAAACCTCTTAAAGGGACAGACTTGATCTGGGCCGTAATTTGGCCCAGAATGTGGTAGGCTTTTAACGGGCCGGATCTCATATGGGCCACTATTAGGCCCGGAGCATGGCAGGCCATTAATAGACCGGATCAAATATGGGCCGGCATTTGGCCCAAAACATGGCAGCCAGTTAACGGGCCGGCCTACTAGGGTCCTCAAAATCTTGTGGGCCTACAACTGAGTCGGCCCATTAATGTCGGCGAAATCTCATGGGCCTTTAGCTGGGCCAGCCCATTATGATCCGCAAGAATTTTGTGGGCCGTTACCTAGGCCGGCCTATTATGGCACACAAAAATCTCGTGGGCCTTACCTGGGCCGGCCCATTATGGCCCGTGAAATCTTGTGGGCCTTTAGCTGGGCCAGCCCATTATGGTCCGCAAAATCTTGTGGGCCTTTAGCTGGGCCGGCCCATTATGGTCCGCAAAATCTTGTGGGCCTTTAGTTGGGCCGGCCCATTTAAACTTGTTGGGTCGTGCCACGTGTCGACGTATCATAGGCGCCTTCTGTCCAGTGAGTGGATGACATCTGTCCCGACGATGAGCCGACACATGTTTACTCTAGCCAATGATGATTTTACACGTGGAAAATCCCCATTGGTCAGGGCTGTTAACAGGTTATCGGATCCAAAACCCGACCCGATAGCTTAACGGCGTTCCGTTACGGTGGATGCCACGTGTCGGTCACCCTTGACGAAAGCACTTCTGTGACGTGCGATTTATCGTCATGGAAGTGGACACTTCCGTGATGATAATTTTGGTAATGTCATGGAACACTTCTACGACAGCACAGGTATGACTATCTTGATTCTGTCATAAATTTGTCATGTATGTACATGCATGACAAAAAAAGCAACCTACTGTGACAAACACGTATCATCACGGAAGTGTATTTTTTTGTAGTGCCAACCGTGTGGGGGTGCGACGCGAACACGGCAGGCTTTTCCTTTTGAACTTGTAACTTGTAAAATTTGGTTCTGCTCCATGGCGCGACCGATAGATAGAAAATAACAATTTTGCCTAGAGTAATGATAAGTTTGGTTCTGGCGCCGTTCATGCATGGAGTACGTACGAAAATTATGAAGTTGATGCGAAAGGTAAGATAATTACTGTAGTATCATATACTACTACATGGATTTGACGGAAAGATAAAAATACATACGGATCCATCAACGTTCAACGACATCCTCACGCCCTAGTGCGCCGGGTCACCAACCGACGTGTGAGGAGCAGCGGCGTTGGCGGCGAGCTCAACGTGCTTCTGAACAGTTTCGTCCAAGGTTGCCATGCGCTCCAAGAAGGCCATCGTCCTATCGTCCTCGTCTTGCATGTAGTAGTCCTTGTGGACGATTTGCGCGTAGACGTGGGTGATTATGTCGATGGTGTCTTGCTGTGCCAGGAGCTGCGCAGTGAGCGCGACCTCGAGGTGGACATTCTCCGGCGCAACGGCGGGCAGTCGCAGGGCCACCAGTGCGTCGAAGAGGATGTTACCATAGTGGTCGTTGAGGGTGGCGGGCATCGCAGAGCCTAGGCGCGTCGGCTGGAGGCTTACGTCAAAGTCGTCCGCAAGCTTCTTGACGATGGTGAACTTGTCGAGGAAACCAACGAGGACCTCGTCGAACAAGGAGATGAAGCTGTCGTCCAAGCGGCCCCTCGCCCTGGCGGCCTCAAGCAATACTACCTGGAGACGTTCCTCGGTGCCGGGCAGCAGGCCGGCGTCGTGAACCATGTGGCACAGCCGGCTAATGCTCGCGCTCATCGCCTCCATGGGTCTAGCGTAGCTTCTAGTCAACTGATCTTGCAATTCGAGTGATCACTCAGCCCTTGGTTAGCGTGCGTATGTGCGTAGGATTTCGTACTACTCCTCGGCCCTCTACTGCACCTGCCTTTGGCTGTATGATAGGTGGGCCAGCCACCCCCTAGGGCCACGTGTCATTCACCCAAAGGCAGTTGTCGTAAGTCAATGAAGTTGCGTCCCCCTCCGTGCCGGTGCAGTATAGTCATCTCACCCGACCTCTAGTTGGGGCCAAACGAGAGAAGTTTGATGTTTACTGGTTTATTGGTCCCCTTTGCATTTTGCGCCAAGTTTTGACCTTTGGTTTAACTAATAAAATGTTAATGCATGTAAACAAAAATGTTGTGTAAGTCACCTTACGAAAACCAAATAATCCCAAAATACTTAGGCATGGTGCATTAACTCCCTCCTTGTTTCTTATTTCGTGACATATCAACCAATGAGAGATGTGGGCCGTGCATGCTTTCAATGACTTGAGACTACCAAACAAGTAGCAAAAAAACATTAAGTTCTCTCGCCGATAGGAATAAAACACCATGTATTTATTTACAGAGGGAGTAGTACATTTTTGGTGACATGCATTACTAGATATTGCTAGTCAAATACTAAAATCCAGATGGACATGGTAGTACTCCTAAATCCAGATGGTGGTGCTACTAGTACTAGTAGTAGTACTACCAATGTAGTAGTAGGAGTACTAGCACTGTACTACCCGTTGGTCAAATTATTACGTGTTGCTCCTCATAGTGAAGTGAAAAGACCCTGCGCGGGAGGTGACACCTGAGTATAGGCGCCGTGTTCGGCATACCATAGTCAGCCTCACCGTCAGCAGTCACTATCATCATGGCTGTAGAGCTAGCCTGCTTACAACTAGCCCTGTTCGACATAATTTCCCGTGCGTAGATGCCCGTGCATTGCATGGAACACCAAGATTGGGGGTGGACGGTTCCGGCAGCGGCCATCGCGCCAGATTTTTCGACGGCCTTCTACTCCTAGATGTGGTGGGGAGGAGATGAGGCTGATTGTGAGAGACAAGGAGTTGTTTGTAAATAGGGAACAAGTGCGGGCATCTTTTTGCAAAAATGGAGAAGCTTGGTTTGTATGCGTTAGATCTAGATCCGACGGCTATTGGTGAAAGATGGGAGGCACAACATCATCACCAACTCAAGACCTGTTTGATTCGCATGATTTTGAAAACGCGGGAATAGGACACGGCAATATTACAAGTTTCAAACTGATATTACAAATGTTAGGAGTAATGCTGCACCTACGAAGAGGGAATTACTAGGAAGTTTACGTAAGAACTTCCATTACTTTAGGTGGATGCAGCATTATCGTACAAACTAAAATCCACCGCCCTGACAAGTCACTAATGGGCAAATAAGTTTTCGAGTCTCTGGCCACTTGATGTTTCAAAAACAAATTCAGCTTCTGCGGAGACTTTGTCATTTAGGCTTAGACGCTTGCGGTGATCAGCACGCCATTCATTGTTGCGCCAGAGAACGCCAAACCTCATTACCTTGAGCACACTTGCCTCTAGAACAAAGAACCTGGCCAATTTAATCTCAGATGTGCTGCCTAGGTAGTCGATCAAATCAATTTCTGTAAGATGGAGATCAAGGCATTCGATGAGATTCTTATAGTGCAGCACATTTTTCACTTTCAGGTCTTTTTTTATCTGCAAAAGAAGAGAACATATTAGAGCAGCTAGCTGCATAAGATTGTCGTGTCATCAAGAGTTACCAATATCATTCGCTCATACGATAGGGTTGGCTGGCTAGTGATATTTTTTCACTCTCTCTCTCTCTCTCTTTCTGTTTCCTCTCATTTAACTAGGATCACGTGAAGAGCTTGGGCATTTGTTGCCTTCCACTATGTGGTCGATGCCATACTTCGCAAAAGTATGCCACATAACACGCATCGATGTCAAATCAAAAGATTTTGGCACCACTCTCGTGATGTGAGAGAGTTGGCACCGCTGTGCACACAGACCCACATGTATAAACAAATCAATCAAACCAACTACACCAGCCTCTCACTCTCCCAAACAAATGTTTTTTTATTGCCTCAGTCCTCTCTCTCTCCCACGTAGTGTTTTTTCATTGCGTGAGTTAATTTGGCATCGGAGCAAAGTAGGTGATCTAGATTGGGACACCAGGTGAGCAATGGAGGGGCATCGATGCCAAATGCATCACTAGTGAATTTGGCACATGTTTTGGCCTACATAGCCCACTTTTGTAATACTACCTCGTATTTAGTATAAACTTTTGACCATAGATTTACCTAAGAAAATGCCAATGCATGTCACTAAAAATTACACCATTTGAAATTATGTTCAAATACGAATCCAACGATATAGTTCTTAGTGACATGCATTAACATTTTGTCAGTTAAATCTATGGTCAAATTTTGATACTACAAAATTGGAAGAGTAAACCAGGACGGAGGTAGTACTTGCTCTTAGGGTAACCATAGAGTTACTGGAGTAGTCTAAGTTACTTTCCACTATGACTAGCCTAGGCTACTATAGTAGTACAACATAAAAAAACGATGCAGGTGATCACGTGAGAAAAAAATACTAAAAACATTTCTTTCGGTGCAGTGCGTAGATGCATTTTTGAACACTACACCTGTCATCGTAATTTGGTTTCAACTTACTAGCGTGCGGGGTGCTACCCCGAGTGGTTTCAACTTTGTTTACTTCACCGCGTGTCAGATGGGCCTCTAGTTTACTTATTTTCACCCACTGCCACATGGGCCAGCACACGAAGATACATAACACGAGCTGACAAGGCAGCATGTGGATTGGTTAACCAGTCAACTAAGAAATATACGGAGCTATACGCTAACATAGTGATCATATAATCCGTCGGTATAGAGAGTTCGAGTGAGTGGGGAGGCCCGTGAGAGATAGCAGAGAGAGAGAGAGAGCTACTCCCTCCGTTCGATAATGTAGTTCCAACATTTTTTAAAGTCAAACTTTTGAAACTTTGACCAAGTTTATAAAGAAATTACTTATATCTACAATACCAAAGATAAATGATAGTATGAAGTAAGTACATGTTGTGATGAATCTAATGATCGTTCCAGATGTAAATGTTTTTCTCCACATATACCTGGTCAAACGTTTCTGAGGTTTGACTTTTCAAAACATCCATATGCTTATGGATGTGACAGAGTCCCTAACAAGAGAGAGAGATAGAGAGAGAGAGAGTGGGTGAAAAAAGTGTGTGTGTGTGTGTGAAAGATACATGGACAACACACGATAAAAGTAGAGAAAAAGCGTGTGTGTCTTATGCAAACATATCACACATGCATCTTCGACAATGGAGGCAAGGTGAGGAGATAGTGTGTGGTTGTTTGGAACCGAGAGAGCAAGACCCCTAGCACGTGGCCAAGAGGGGTCTAACAAACAAGGGAGAGAGGTCGAGAGAGACGTATGGAGAAAATGCAGACATGGGGAGGAGAGAGTGTATGTTTTTCATAGAGAGATCCCCTGGAGATCGTGATGGGACTACATGGGTGGGAGATCGAGTGACAAGGTGTGTGCGCGATAGAAGATGCCCCAAGAGATATCGAGATAGACGTATGGATGGAAGGAGAAAATACGTGTGTTCCTGATGGCTAGTAAGAGATAATCATACTTAGGAGGGGGGAGTGCTTGCGCCTATGATGGATTGAGAGATTATGGTACTTAGGGGGGTGCGTGTCACATGGAGAGAGAACAAGGGCAGAGAGTGTTGGATGGGTCTATATGTATAGCGCGAGCGAGACATGTGTATGTGTGAATCAGGGAGATATAAGGCCAGTTTGGCTTACGTCCTGAGCATCTTTTGCCTGGCCTGGGGTTGTGGCTGGATTTCATGCACGCTTGTTTGATTGCTACCCTGTGAAAAAGAAAGCCCGCCTGGCCTGGGTTCCCTTGCACTTTAATTAGCCTGGCTGAACTCCAGACACTGCAAGTAGCCTGGCTCAGGCGACAGATTTCGAACGCCTGGTCATGCCTGGTCGTGTGGCCACGATGCTAACAGCAACATGGATGGATATTAGCATTAAATAATTGATGCATGGATTGATTGATGGGATGTTGATGCTTTGCCTGGCCCAGGCATGAACCAAACACTTCAGCACCACACAAGCCTGGCCAGGCAGAAATATTTTACATCTCATGTCCACACCAGGCAGTACCGGCCATCAAGGCATGAGGGTCAGGTCACGAACCAAACTGACTAATAAAGTTTGAGAGAGATTGAGGAGCCCCGATAAGGCTGAGTGGTGCGTCAGATAGCTGAGAGGGGGAAAGAGATATTCCATCCGCTCGATAATGCAGTGCATGTAAAAAAATTAGAAGTCAAACTTTGGAAACTTTGATTAGGTTTACGCAAATGTTATTTATATCTACAATACCAAAGGTACATCATACAAAACTACATCTCATGGTGAATCTAATGGTATATGTTTGCCGTACTAGATGTAATTCTTTTTCTCCGTGTACATGGTCAAACTTTGTGATGTTTGACTTTTCAATAAATCTATATGATATGGACCGAGGAGAGTGCCTCGGTCGAGACAGATCAAGTGCGTGTGAAGGAGAATGAGTAAGTGTGCAAAAAGAGTATGTGTGTGAAAGAGAAAGTGACAACAAATTATAAATTCGAGAGTGTGTGTTTTTTCGTTTCTTATGCGAACATATCACGCATGCATCTCCGAGATGGAAAAGCAAGGCGAGAAGATACACGAAGATAGCTAGTGTGTAATTGTTTGCAATGGAGAGAGACACCCTGTAGCACATGTCCAATAGAGGTGTGGCCAAAAAGGAACAAAGGTCGAGAGGGACACATGGATGGCATGGACGCATGGGGAGGGAGAGAGGGTGTGTTTGTGATAGAGAGATCCCGTCGAGATCGTGAGGGGATTATATGGGTGGGAGATCGAGGGAGTGCGTGCGCGATAAAAAGATGCCCCAAGAGAAATCGAGATAGACCATGCACATGTTTGTGATGGAGACTAAGATTAGCTAGTCATATACATATAGGGGGGACTGTGTGTGCCTACAATTGAGTGAGAGACCATCATACTTGGCTAGCTGGGCATGAGATTGTATGTGCGCGCGTGTCAGATGGAGAGAGAACGAGGGGGAGAGATAGAGTTTTAGATGGGCCTATCGAGTGCGAGTGAGATATGCATGTGTATGTGTGACCCAGGTGGATGGAGAGTTTGAGAGAGAGGGGGAAGAGCTCCGAGACGACATAGTGGTGCGTGAGAGAGTTACAGGCAAAGAGCCAAGGAATCTGTGTGCGTACGATGAGTGCACCCAAGATATCTAGCTTGGACTAGCTAGAGTATCATACATATTGTGCGAGAGAGACCTATAGATGGTGTATATATGCATGCGAACTAGAAAGACCCCCCCACACACACACACACACAAAGAGAGAGAGAGAGAGAGAGAGAGAGAGAGAGAGAGAGAGAGAGAGAGAGATGGAGAGAAAGGGAGAGGGGCGAACAAGGTTTTTGTGTCGGATGCGTGCGACAGAATTGAAGATTGTCGGCAAGAGAGAGATAGAGAGAACAGGAGTCCGGGAGAGGGGGAGGTCGCGTTTTATGCATCAAAGACTGATATAAACCATGTTTCGATATAAACTTGCATTCAAATATTTAAATTGGAGAACATGTTGTCTGCAATCCACACATGAATGGATATATGCGTATATCAAACAAGTTCATTAATTTGAATTTCAACATGTTCATGGAGTACTATAATACTGTACAACATGCTACTCGATTGAGGTGTTCAATTTTGGATTTAGTTCACTATTTTGACCTACTGAACGAGCTATTTCATTGAATCGAGATATTTCATTTTGGGTTTGATTCGCGTTTTTTAGTGGGTCAACTATTTGTCATATAGTAAATCGCTAGCAATGAGCATGTAAAAACACATTACTCCCGAGCATCATCTCTCCATCTAAAAAAGAAGTGGCAAGCTAATATTTCAAAATTTGATCCGAATTGACTTGGTAAGGTAGACGTGGATGCTCGTTCTCCCAAAATTTGAACGAACCGTTAAACATCCTCTCTGCTCGGTGGAATTTGCCCGAGCAAATAAATGGGAGACGCGAAATTACCGTCCTATGTGGGACACGCATCAATTGGCCCGTTGTACATCGAGGGTAGGTTCGTAACTTCATCCAAGCGCGCCTTCTCCTCGGCCGAAATGACATGTGCCGAATAATTCATAAACCATGGTCGTCAAAACACGCTCTCCTCGCCCGAAATAGCTCGCGCCCACTATTTCAAAACACGCTCTCCTCGCCCAAAATCGCTCGCGCCCACTATAGTTCAAAACACGCCCTCCTCGCCCGAAATCGCTCCCGCCCAGAGAAGCAAAGTTACTCTACTATCCCCGACCCTCAGTACACAGACCCAAGCCGAGAAGCCTATAGGCAAGGGTAGAACTGTAACTCCCCCTCACATTTCAGACAAATGCGTCCGTAAGACATGGTTCCACTCCCCTCCCAATTTCCCTCGCCCGCCCCCATTCATACCTCGTGGGCACCAAATCACCTTCTCCCCGGGAAGCTCCCTTCTCCCGAGCCGCGAAACCTCAGCCCCACCTCCATGGAGCCCCCCACCGCACCAATTTCATAGCCGCCCTCCTCCCTAATGCTAGAGACGCTGTCCATTTGCCGTCGTGCACTGGGCCGTGTGCCTCTTACTCTGTGCTGCTGGTGCTGCCTCGACGACGGCCGCGTGAACCGTACCGGAGCCGATTCACCCCCGCTGTTGTTCACGGCGCCGGAGCGGCTCCAACTTTGGATCCGTCCAGAGTCCTGGCGCTGCTTCGGCGTAGCCGTTGACCGTCACGACATCGCTCTTTTCCTGCCACTGGTCGCCACCGCAACCGCGCCAGCCTCACCGACTCGGCAGCTGGACCTGCCTACATCACCATGCCGCCAGATAAGTCGCACCCTCATCTCAAATCACTTTATTTAGGTGTCAGTTGTCTGAATTTTTATTCTGGGCCAATCGATTTGCAATGGGAAGCAGCACCCCTCGAGGCGGCGGAGCTCCTAGGCTGTTGGTTGGCCGATGTCTAACGTAAGGGTGCGGGGCCGCAAGTTCGTCGCGGAAGCAGCGCTTAGATGGCTATCTTTTAGAGTTGCGTGTGTTGAAGGTACTGCCGCCGCCGGATCTGGATGACGGGGAGTCTTTGTGGATTGGCCCGGGGGCGGCGCAACCACGGCAGTGCGGTGGGGCGGGGAGCGGGGTTTTGGCCGGGGCCACAGACGGCGGAGGCAGGCTGCTCTGCCGTTGGTCGCTGGCTCTTCGGGGAAGATTCTGAACGGTGTCAGCCGGGAGGCACAAGACGGCCAGCCATTCGGTGTAGATCGGATAGTACCAAAATAAAATAAAATCGTGTGACCCCAATTTAGTCTTCAGTCAACAGACGTGTGACCACTCTCATACCTTGCTGTTGATCTCTTAGTGTATTTCTTCAGATCAAAGAGATATGTCGTTCTTAACATTATGTGGTATCTGCATCTTTAGACACACCGTCTTCCGACTCACCGCAGCTGCTCCAACAAGGGAAGCATACACCAGAAGGGAGCTATAGTCCCCACTCAACAGTTCCCTGCATCGAATGCGCGTGCCCGACATGCATAGCCACAACAACTGCAAGGCCATCGACAAGTCAGCACATGATGCTCACTCCTATGGATGGCAGCCAGATAGGTTGTACCCTCATCTTACTTGTGTGCAACATTTATGGCTTTGTTATTCATCTAAGCATGGAAAATAGATCATCACATTTCACTGTATATTCATGCTGATCTCTTATGGGTCTTGTTCAGGAGTTAACGTTGTTCCATAGTTCAGCTAAGATACTTGTTCTTTAGGTAACACTGTTCCATAGTTATCATCCATCAGCCAATGCTATCCCACAGGCTAGTGATTATAGTATTATACCACTTCTAGTATTTCCTATGTTGTTCTTTAATACTTTTGTGTGCCATCTAGTTAATCTCGAGTACAAAGGATACATATTCTGTAGCTTTCATCTGTGTTCTCCCATTAGTTTATGAGACCTGTTGCTCCTAGTTAACCCCAGTCCTACTATTTATGTCGTCTCCTACAAGCACTCATTACATAAATCTAACTACTAGTTGTCTTCCATGCATGTTAGATATAATTGCACACACTGATATATCCACAAGAACCTCACGGAGCAATGTAAAGGCCAATAAACTTGATGTCAATGATACCCAATATGATGGAACATGTAAAGGCAGTTCTTCAGAAGACTTGCAGAAAGATGATGAATCCTCTTCACCCCACAAGGTCCTTGCTCTAACTTGGCCTGTGATATGGGTACAACATGCATATAATGTCCTGGAGTGTATCTACTATGTTGCAATGCCATGTGCTTAGCATGCTGATCATGCATGTAAATATGTCATGCCTTCCTGTTTTTCAGTACCTATTCCATTCATGATAACATGTTTTCAAATTCAAGTACTGTCATTCTACTCTATCGCAATGCCATCTGCTTAATTTGGACATCATGCTTCTCAATATCTTATGCATTGTTATTCATCAGTATGTACTTCATCTGTCTACCATACCATGTTTTTTACATTGAAGTGTTGTTCTAGTGCTCTGTTGCAATGCCACCTTATTTTCCCAATCATACACGTGTATGTTGCCTTAGTTATTTCTGTACGTATTCCGCTAGCATACAGTTTTACATTCAACTAGTGTTTTTTTGCTGTGTTGTCCTGTCGTATCCCTAGCTCTTACACCATACTCCCTCTGTCCGGATTACATGTTGCCGAAATGGATAAAAAAGGATGTATCTAGAACTGAAATACGCCTAGACCCATCCATTTTTTTCCGGATGGAGGGAATACATGTCAATATGTCATGCCTTTCTATTCTTCAGTACCTATTCCATCTCTCTGATGCCGCATGTTTTATAATTAAAGCACCATTCTTCTATACAAGGCATGCAAGGGGAAGACAACTATGTTAGAATCTGAAGGGTTACAAACAAGGCCTTTGCAAAAGATCCAAACGCCAGGAGATAATAAACCAACTCCAGTTTTTATAGATACTGCTCCAGCACAGAGAAACCCAACTCCTACTGATAATAAGCAGATTCCAGTGGCCAAAGAACTAGTCCGCACCAGTCCAGCAAAAATAGGTCAACTCAATTCTAAGAAGCGTGTGTGTATCCTTGCATCATGAAATTTTATAGCATGCTGATCATATTTTCTACATGTTTCTTACCCATCTCTTTTTTAGAAAATAAGCTTAACAGATTGAAGATTTTCTGCAATGGTATCGTTTATGAGGAAAGATTCTTGCAGGAATTCTCTGTGCTCCAATGTAGATGTAAGTACCTGTTGTATATCACTATATTTTTACATCAGCATGTATTTTGTTAATCGACGTGAATCCAACATTTATCTGATCTAAATTTAGTAGTAGAAAAATGTATGATTAAAGGCCACAATGTTGATTTTTGCAAGGAAAACAGCCTGGTAGTTTTGCATCCTGAGTTGCATGAGTGTACTATCTCATATCAGTGGGTTTGAATACTTTGGTTCTGTAGTGGGTTTTTCAGTGTTTTTTTACTGTGTTGTCCTGTCGTATCCCTAGCTCTTACATCATACTCCCTCCGTCCGGATTAAATGTCGCAGAAATGGATAAAACTGGATGTATCTAGAACTAAAATATGCCTAGACCCATCCATTTATTTCCGGGTGGAGTGAATACATGTCAATATGTCATGTCTTTCTATTCTTCAGTACCTATTCCATCTCTGTTGTAGCATGTTTTATAACTGAATCACCATTCTTCTATATAAGGCATGCAAGGGGAAGACGACTATGTTAGAATCTGAAGGGTTACAAACCAGGTCTTTGCAAAAGATCCAAATGCCAGGAGATAATAAACCAACTCCATTTTTCATAGATACTGCTCTAGCAGAGAGAAACCCAACTCCCACTGATAATAAGCAGATTCCAGTGGCCAAAGAACTAGTCCGCTCCAGGCCAGCAAAAGAATGTCAACTCCATTCTAAGAAGCGTGTGCGTATCCTCGCATCATGAAATTTTATAGCATTCTGATCATATTTTCTACATGTTTCTTACCCGTCTCTCTTTTAGAAAATAAGGTTAAACGATACAAGACTTCCTCCATTGGGATCGTATTCGAGGAAAATATCTTGCGGGGATTCTCTATGCTCCAGTGTTGATGTAAGTACCTGTTGTATATCACTATATTTTTACATCAGCATGTATTTTGTTAATCGGCGTGAATCTAACCTTTATCTGATCTAAAATTAGTTGTAGCAAAATGTTAAAGGCGCCAATGTTGATTTTTGTAAGGAAAACTGCCTGGTAGTTTTGCGTACTGAGCTGCATGAATGTGCAATGTCATATCACACACATTACTGAATTGTACTGCTTCTCTGGTTGCCCATTCATTCATTGTGTCAATGTTGCTTTCGTATTACCTTACCTGGCTGATGATAGTTGTGCCATATTGTGTTAATTTGGTGTAGGCTAGTTGCCCAAACATTCGTTGTCTCAATGTTGCTTTCCTATTATCTGACTTGGCCAATGATAGCAATGCTAGTTTGTTAATTTTGTGCAGGCTGCTGAAGATAAGAAAACAAACTCTGAAAACAGCAAGGCAACCCCATTGTTTCTTTCCAGTAAATCTAGGTCAGGTAATATGGCAATAACTCATGATTAATATGTTTGGTTCCCGTCCTAATTTATGTTATGATGTAGTGGTCAAGACACTCTCCACTATCAATAATACAAGCCTGCCAAAATCGCCATCTGAATCTGTTCAGTATCCTCTGTCTCGAATGCAACGGAATAAATGTATGTTTGTGAACCAATTAATGGCTGAAGCAATGATGGAAATGGTGGATGAATCAGAGGTGCAGAGTCGTGCGACACAACAACTGATCAATGTTTTCAGAGACAGTGTGGCAAAGCAGCAAGAACTTGCCCACATGCTTATGGGCGTCATCTGTGCTGAGGTTGCAGATTGTGACGTTGTAGATGGTTAGGTTCTGCTCATTTATTTGCACTGGCATCAATCTTTATTGCCCAGTGGATGTAATTTCCTGTAATATATTCTAGATGTGCAACGTTATTCCCTGTATGTCGTACCTTTGGTCATTGTAATGGGCTCAAATTATCTAATTTGGCCTAAAGACATGAATGAACTTTAGTGGGCCCATTAAGTTAATGGGCCGTTACTAGGCCGAAAGTTAATGGTCGGCCCTCTTACCTCCCGGGTCTCTAACAGGCCGACATTGAAGCGGGCAACAGGTGGCCCCAATTTATTTCACGGGCTGTTAATAGGCCGTTACTAAGTTTGGGATACATATGGCCCAAGTATACTGTAGGCATTTAGCAGGCCGAAAGAGACAGCGGGCTTGTATTGGACCATGAAGAGCATGGGCCGCTAAGAGGCCGAAAGTCAGGTTGTATTGTAAACGGCCCAACTGTGTTGAGGGCCTTTAGCAGGCCGAAAGAGAAACCGGGCTGGTATTGTACCATGAAGGGCATGGGCCGTTAAGAGGCCAAAACTAAGGTCCAACTACAAATGGCCCAACTCATTTATGGTCCGTTAACAGGCCGAAAGGCACACAGGGCCGGGAATTGGCCCAACACTTAAATGGGTCGCTAAAAGGCCAAAACTCAGGTCCGACTACAATTGGCCCAACTGATTTATGGGACGTCAACAGGCTGAAAGTGACACCGGGCCAGAAATTGGCCCAACACTTAAATGGGCCGCTAAAAGGCCGAAACTCAGGTCCGACTACAAATGGACCATCAGATTTATGGGCCGTCAACAGGCTGAAAGACACATCGAGCCAGAAATTAGCCCAACATTTAAATGGGTCGCTAAAAGGCCGAAAGATGTACATCCTGAAAATTGGCCCATCCATTAAATGGGCCGTTAACAGGCCGAAATCTCATCAGGCCGATATTGAGCCCAAATATATAGCGGGCTGTTAACGGGCTCGAACTGACGATGGGCTGCAATGGTGTCAAATCTTTAATGGGCCGAATTGGCACATCTCGTATGGGTCGTGGGCTTAAATGGACCTGACACAAGTAGGCCTTATATGGGCCGGCCTGCTAATTTTTACTGGGCCGACCTTTTTCACCGGAATGGGCCACTGTTGGGCCGTGCCACGTGTCGACCTATCATAGGCGCCTCTTGTCCAATGAGTGGATGACATTTGTCCCAACGATGAGCCGACACGTGTTTCCTCTAGCCAATGATGATTTTACACATGGAAAATCCCCATTGGTCAGGGCTGTTAATGGGTTATCGGATCCAAAACCCGACCCGATAGCTTAACGGCGTTCCGTTACGGTGGATGCCGCGTGTCGCTCACCCTTGACGAAAGCACTTCTGTGACGCACAATTTATCATCATGGAAGTGGACACTTCTGTGATGATAATTTTGGTAATGTCACGGAACACTTCTACGACAGCACAGGTATGACTATCTTGATTCTCTCATAAATTTGTCATCGATGTACATGCATGACAAAAAACGCGACCTACTGTGACAAACACGTATCATCACGGAAGTGTATTTTTTTTGTAGTGCTATTTGAGAGCACATATTAGGGACGAGAATCCCCCTAGATTTTATAGACTCGCCACTCCTACTAAGCATGGTGAGCAATAAGACCATAATATGAAGGTAAAGATAATAATGGAATACACAACAATATCACGGAAAATAAAGATAGATAGCTAGATACGCACATGTCTTACACCATGCAAGCAGAGATAAGCAACAAGGTTCACGGGCCAAAGTTCAACACAAATGACGGAAAAGGAAAAACACAAGCAACAAGGCAAATAAAACCCATGCAAATCCCGAGACCTAAAACTCTCTCCCCCTTTGGCATCAAGACACCAAAAAGGAAAAAGAGCGAAGCTAGCCTCCCAAGGCTCAATCGTCCTCCTCCGACTCCTCGGTAGCATCTGGATCCGCATCATCATCAGACTCGTCAACATCGTCTTGATCGGATTCCTCCACGGAATCATCAGCTGCAGCACAGGATGTGGATGGATGGGGAGGAGCTTCATCATCAGACCAGGTGCTGTGGGTAGATATCCAATGCTCCTCCAGTGTGATGCTCTTCTCAGAGCCACTCTGAACCGACATATTGAGGTGCTTCATCATTGCAATTTGGCGACGCCGAGCATGCTTCTCATTGACATGGGCCTCATACATCCTCTTCTGGATGTCAGACTAGAGGCAGAAAGTCTTCTTCACCTTGGCAGTGAGCTTGTCCACCCAAGAGGGCTTGGCCCCTGGCTCCATCTCAAAGTCCTCATCGTCAGAAGTGGCATAGACATCCTCAGGAGCATTGGCAGGGAAGCGAGGCTCAGCGTGCTTCTTCTTCTTAAGAAGCTTGACCTCATGAACAGTGAGATTATCGGGAGAGGTGAGAGCCTCTCCAGGACGGCGAACCTCCCATACCGAGTTCAGAAAGCACATGACAGACGGAGCATAAATGGGGACCTTCCTGTAGATGACCATGTTGTACATCTCGTGCCACAACCAGTTGGACACGTCAAACGTTTCCCCAGAACCCAGCTTGGTCTTCACTGCAACCATCAAGTCAACAAGATAGCCATGGATTTCATCTTGATTTCCCACCTTGGGGAGAAGCACATTGCGAAACACACGATGCATGATGTCATAGACCTTCACCAAATCCTTAGATTCTCCAATAATACCATGACCCTGAATGTACAGAGGGGCAAGCTTCTCCTTAGGCATAGACTCAGGATGGTCATGAGGGCGAATGCCACCTCTACCTTCCAGACCGGTATCGTCATACCCAATAGCATCGCAAAAGGCCCTCCAGGGAACTTGAAAGAGCTCATCACGACACATGAAAGTGAGAGTGCGCGCGTCATCTTCTCCAAAGTGAACCGTGGCATAGAACTGATGGACGAGTTGAACATCAAAGTCACAGTTGACAGACATGAGCTTGACAAGATCAAACTCCTCACAGAGAGCCAGTGCCTCACCAAAATACTCCAAGTTATTCCTCCAATGGTCAAGATCGATGGTCCACTGCTTGGCATACCTGTTCTTGTTGTGCTCAAAGAGTTCATGAACAATCCGCACTTGCATCTCATTCCGGAACTGAATAGTGGTCCAACGAGGAGCAATGGGAACCTCATAAGGATTCTTCGAGCGGAAAGCTTCCCAATCCTTGGCTTTCCAACGATGCAAGGGCAAAACCACACGTTGCTTGGCAGCGGCAGACTTCTCACGGCGAGTGGGCTTGGTGGGAATCACAACCTCTTCTTCATCATCGGACACAATTGGACGCAAGGTTCGTCGTGCCCTCTTCTTGGTCTTGTGAGGAGCAGAGCAAGAACTAGAGCCACCTGAACACACGCACAAAGAGAACACAAGAAACCCAGCAAAGATGAGAGGATTGCACACACAAACAGAAGAAAAGATATATTGCACGAACTTAGAAAATAAAACAGGGCTACATGGTGCAGATATCCCAGTTGAACCGGTTCTCCTACCGGTAGTACCGCTCCAGCGGTTGTACCGCCTGTAGAGGCGGTAGAACCGCTGAACAGTGGTACTACTGGTAGGGACTAGATTTAACCGCGAAATATGAATCACACTAGCCATATTCTACTCTCAAAGACGTGCAATCTAAGTAGGAGGAAAAAAGGGATCTCTTCCACCCAATAGTTTAAAGAATAAATGCAGAATGTCAAGTAATGCCCTAGAACAAGGGGAACAAACCCTAGAACGAAGAACAAAGGACAATGGGGCATTACCGCCATCCATGGGAAGAAATCGGGAAGGAGGAGGCCTCCTTGAAGAGGATCCACGGAGACCCCACGGATCCAAAGCGCGAGAAGCACTCCGGGGCAAAGGCAATGGCTGCCGGCGGCTAGGGCAGAAGATGGGAAGGGCTGGGGGAGAGAGAAAAGAAACCCCCACCAGCCCCGATGGGAATATATAGGCCCAAAGTCGCGCGGCGGTTGTACCGCTCAAGGAAGTAGTTGTACCGCTGCCTGGTACGAGCCAGTGGTTGCGGGCGGTACTTCCGTCGCCAAGAGGCAGTGGTAGTACCGCCGTAACCAACTGGTAGAACCGGCCAGACGGGCACCCCAGTGGTTGAGCGGTGGAACCGCTCAAGCACCGCTGGGAGACCACCTGGAGAGCACCAGGAGTAGAACCGCCTGTGACCCCGGTTATACCGCCCGGTCACCATCAGCAAAGCCATGGTCAAGTGTATGCAATTAGACTAGAAGGCTTGAGGAAGGGAAGGCTTGGGGTAGAGAAGGCATGGGGAAAAAGGTGGGTCTCCAAGAAGCCAACAAAAAACGAAAGAGAACCACACTTGGAGACCCCGACACCTAGAGCCTAAGAAAACAAACTAAGGCAAGGACAAGAAGGACTAACACAGGGCACAACACTATCAAGGGGGTCGGTGGCCGTAGCCACCTATGTATGAGTCAATTGGTATGGCACCGCGAAGAATTATCCTTGGGCCCATGACCAAAACCCGTCTTTAAACAAGATAATGTGAAAGAGTTGATCAATTTATGCATAATGGGGGGAGGAAGAGTTCATTGAGAGAACACCACTCCCCCTATGTCCATGCCTACATCTAAACAAGATAACAAGTTGAGTATGGTGGGGTGTGCAAGGGTTCAAGCAACATTGCTCGAATCAATGATATTTAGCTCATGCCTTAACTCACGAAATCTTGCTTCATCCAAGGGTTTTGTGAAGATATCGGCCAGGTTATCATGAGTGTTGACGTAGTTGAGCTCGATTTCCCCTCGCCTTATGTGATCCCGGATGAAGTGATACCGAATCTCAATATGCTTCGTCTTGAAGTGTTGCACCGGGTTGAGAGAAATCTTGATGGCACTTTCATTGTCACACAAAAGAGGCACTTCGTCACAAATGACACCGTAATCCTTCAAAGTTTGCCTCATCCATAAAAGTTGAGCACAACAACTACCAGCAGCCACATACTCCGCTTCTGTGGACGAGAGAGACACACAACTTTGCTTCTTGGAAGACCAACTCACCAAAGAGCAGCCAAGAAATTGGCACCCTCTGGAAGTGGATTTCCTATCCACTTTTTACCCGCCCAATCCGAGTCCGAATAACCTGCAAGCTTGAAGTTTGCTCCTCTTGGGTACCATAAGCCAAAGTTTGGGGTATGAGCCAAATATCGAAAGATTCGCTTGACCGCCACAAAGTGACTTTCCTTAGGTGCGGCTTGAAACTGTGCACAAATACCCACACTCAACATGATATCCGGTCTAGATGCACAAAGGTAAAGCAAGGAGCCTATCATGGAGCGATATACCTTTTGATCCACCGCTTTACCATTGGGATCAATGTCAAGTTGGCACTTGGTGGGCATGGGAGTGGAAGCCGGCTTGACAGCACTTAGCTTGAATCTCTTGAGCATGTCTTGAGTGTATTTGGCTTGGTTGATGAAGGTTCCTTCTCTCCGTTGCTTCACTTCGAACCCGAGAAAAAACTTCAACTCTCCCATGGAAGACATCTCGAACTTTGAGGTCATTAGAGCGGCAAATTCCTCATTGAAGGCTTTGTTAGGGGAACCAAAGATAATATCATCAACATATAATTGGCACACAAACAACTCCCCTTTGACCTTCTTAGTAAAAAGAGTGGGGTCGATTAGCCCAACTTCAAAACCACGATCTTGTAACAACTCGGTAAGGTGGTCATACCACGCACGTGGGGCTTGTTTAAGGCCATAGAGTGCCTTATCGAGTTGATACACATGATCGGGAAAGTAGGGATCCTCGAACCCGGGGGGTTGCTTGACATAAACCAATTCATTAATAGGACCATTAAGAAAAGCACTCTTCACATCCATTTGTTGTAACTTAAAGTTATGATGAGAAGCATAGGCAATTAACATGCGAATGGATTCAAGACGAGCAACGGGAGCAAAGGTTTCACCTAGTCGATACCCTCGACTTGGGAGTAGCCTTGTGCTACCAAATGAGCCTTGTTGCGAATGATAATCCCATGAGCATCTTGTTTATTCTTGAATATCCACTTGGTTCCAATGGCATTGTGTTTCACCGTTGGCTTTGGCACCAATCTCCACACTTTGTTGCGCTCGAAGTTGTTGAGTTCTTCATGCATGGCATTGAGCCAATCCGGATCTTTGAGCGCCTCATAGACCTTTTGGGGTTCAACACAAGAGACAAATGCGTGATGTTCACAATAGTTTGCTAATTGTATACGAGTGCTTACCCCCTTTCTTAAGCTTCCAAGCACATTTGTCATGAGATGATCCTTGGTGGAGAGCTTGGAAGCAACCTTGGCAGCTCGACGCTCCAATTCCTCCTCGGGGGTGAGACGAGGAGTGGTCACGTGATCATCTTGAGCGTCGTCTTGAGCTTGTTCTTGATCTCGTGGAAGCTCTTGATCTTGAACTTGCTCGGAGGAGGGAGCTTGACCTTGGGCATCACTTGATGTTACAACACCATCTTGAGATTGATCTTGCCCTTGGTCTTGTTCTTGAGGTTGAGGGCCCTCACTTTGTTCTTCGGAAGCGTGTGGGTCTTGGGTTGGTGAAGGTTCCACTTGAGTGGAACATTGTCCTTCTCCTTCGGCCACAAGGGGTTCCTCAATGGGTAGGATATGACCAACACCCATTCTTCTTATGGCTTGGGGAGGAATTTCATCACCTACATCACAAGTACCACTTTGCTCCACTTGGGAGCCGTTATTCTCATCAAACTCCACGTTACACGTTTCCTCAATAACTCCCGTGGACTTATTGAGAACACGGTAAGCATGAGAGTTTGTAGCATAACCAACAAATATGGCCTCATAAGCTCTAGCCTCAAATTTAGACAAACGGACACCTTTCTTGAGAATGAAACACTTACACCCGAATACCCGGAAGTACTTGAGGTTGGGCTTGTTACCGGTGAGTATCTCATATGGAGTCTTGTTCAAGCCTTTGCGGAGGTAGAGCCGATTAGATGCATGACATGCGGTGTTGATGGCTTCGGCCCAAAAGTTGTAGGGAGACTTGAACTCCGCCATCATGGTCCTTGCCGCATCCATCAATGTCCGGTTCTTCCTCTCCGCTACACCATTTTGTTGAGGGGTATAAGGTGCGGAATATTGATGCTTCATTCCCTCATCACTCAAAAAACTCATCCAAGGTGTAGTTCTTGAACTCGGGGCCGTTGTCACTTCTTATAGTCAAGATCTTTGTATTGTGTTGTCGTTGAGCTTCATTTGCAAAGTCGATGACGGTTTGTTGGGTCTCGCTTTTCCTCTTGAAGAAATATACCCAAGTGTATCTTGAATAGTCATCCACAATCACCAAGCAATACTTTCTACCGCCAAGACTATCAAAGGATGGATGCCCGAAGAGATCCAAATGAAGGAGCTCCAAAGGCTTCTTCGAGTAGATGATAGTCATGGGAGGGTGAGCCTTCTCATGTAGCTTTCCTTCGATGCAAGCACTGCAAGCACGATCTTTGGCAAAACTAACATTTGTTAGTCCACGGACATGATCCCTCTTGAGAAGACTTTGCAAAGATCTCATATTGACGTGGGCTAAACGGCGATGCCAAAGCCATCCCACGTCAACTTTAGCCATTAGGCATGTCGCGGTCTTAGTGGGTCTCTCCAAAAAGTTAATCACATAGAGACCGTTCTCGACATGCCCAACAAAGGCTACTTTAAGAGTCTTGCTCCACAAGAGGGCAACGGTATCAACATCAAAGAAAGTGGCAAATCCCATGAGTTCTAGTTGGCGAACGAAAAGTAAATTATATGCAAGGGACTCAACAAGCATGACCTTCTCGATCGTAAGATCATGAGAAATGACAACTTTGACGAGTCCCAATACCTTAGAAGATGAGGCGTCACCCCACTCGACGTTGGTGGGCATGGATGGAATCTTTTGCACGTCCACCACCAAGTCCTTACTTCCGGTCATATGATTAGTAGCTCCACTATCGAGCAACCATGATCCCCCACTGGAAGCAAACACCTACAAGAGATCAATGCTTGGTTTTAGGTACCCATTTTGTAATGGGTCCTTTGATGTTAGTAACAAGGGTCTTAGGAACCCAAATAGACCATTCAATATACTCATGAGGAGAACCAACAAATTTGGCATAAACATGCCCATCACTAGCACGGCATAACACATAAGAAGGATTGAAATTGCCGGCTTTGTTGGAAGGGTGACATTGCCCTTCTTGACACCACCAACCTTCGCATTGTTCTTCTTCTCCTTGGAAGCACCCTCTCCCTCCTTCACAAAAGTTTGCTTGAGAGGAGGAGGTCGTTTGGTCTTGTCATTCTTGTTCTTGGACTTGGGCACCTACCCAATCCCTTCCTTGGCCAAAACTCCCTTTTGGTTGGTCAAAAGGTCGTTGAGGTTCTTCTTGCCTTGTATGCAAGACACAAGACCTTTATCAAGTTGCACCTTTAGATTAGCGTTCTCCTCAACAAGATGCACATGCTCACAACATGGGTTAGTAGCATTTGCATTATCAATTAACATTATACAAGGAAAAATGGCTTTCTCCTTGGTTAGCTTTACTTGAAGTTGAGCATGAGACTCTTTGAGGCTAGCATGAGCACCCTTCAAGACCTTGTGAGCCTTGTCAAGTAGATCAAACTCCTCTTTGAGTCTAGCAAGATCAACCCCAAGTTTGGCCTTCTCAGAGTTTAGCACATGAGAAACAACGATCCAAATCTTTCTTTAACTTAGCATGATCAACGTTTTGTGACTCCTCAAGAGCCAAACGAAGATCACACTCTTCCTCAAGAGCATTGGAAAGATCCAAATCTCATCGGCATAGTCACGACTATGCCCCTCCATTTTGGAGATAGTATCTTCGCGAGCCTCAATCACGTCATTGGCTTCACCAAGTTGTTCCAAGAGAGCAACAAAATGCTTCTTAGTTTTACCCTTGAGTTTACCCATAAAGGACTCAAACTCATTTTCTTCCACATTAGGTCCCTCACATTCATCAATGCAATCCGTCAAGGAAGGATTATTAATGATGGTAGCTTTGATGTTGGGGGTTACCTTGTTGGTGGCTTTAGCCATGAGGCACTTGGCGGTGATGTTCTCATTGGGTGAGTCGAAGAGAGATATCCTTGGAGTTTTTGCAATGGCGACGGAGGCCATGGCAACTGACTCACCATCTTCATCATCATCATCATCCTCATGGTACTCTTCTTGAACCACCAACGCCTTGTGAGGGGTTTTCTTGGTGAAGTTGCTATTGTTGGGGAAAGACTTGGCTTTGTCTTTTCGAATGAGCTTGCCACCATTGTCTTCCCTCTTCTCATACGGGCACTCCGCAACAAAGTGACTCACATTGCCACAATTGTAGCAAGTCCTCACACGTTGCTTGCTCTTCGTGCCAATTGAGTTGTTCTTGTTAAAGTTTGGCCTTGAGTTTTTCTTGCTCCAGAATTGCCTTGAAGCAAGTGCCATGTGTTCATGATAGGCATACTTTGTATCTTCGGGGTTGCTTTCCTCTTATTCCTCTTCTTCTTCTTCTTCAACACAAACCTTGGCCTTCAATGCATGGTTGGGCTTCTTTGCCCTTTGAGAACGAAGCATCGCATTGTCGGCGGTCTTGTCCAAGATGTTCATAGCCACAAACTCATCCAACACTTCACTTGAGGTCAAAGTGTGGAAGTCCGGCCTTTGACGAATGATGGAGGACATGGCCTTGTGGTACGGCATCATTGCCTTGAGGAATTTGCGCATGATCCAATTGTCATCCGTGTCCTTGCTCCCATGATCTCGGAGTGAGACCGCGAGTTTGGTTACTCTCCGATAAAGCTCACGAGGTTCTTCATCTTCTTTCATTGCAAACTCATCGGCTTCATCTTGCACTACTTCATAGTTGGAGCGTTGGATGCTTGCGCTTCCCTGGTAGAGAGAGACAACACAAAGCCATGCATCCTTGGCCAAGGCGAAGGGCCAAAGATGAGAAAGATCTTCGGGTGGAATTGCATCTTGAATGATGAAGAGAGCATTCTCATTGAATTGATTATCCGCGGCTTCTCGAGGAGTGAAGTTGCTTGGATCATGCGGATGGAAACCTTCTTCAATGATTCTCCAAAGATTAGTGTTCACATGATTTAAATGACGCTTAAAGCGATAGACCCAAGAATCAAAGTCCTCATTTTTCACAATCTTAGAGGGAGGATCGGCATGATTCAAATGAGTGGAAGGAACCGGTCCACCATACACAAGTGGCGGTTCCACATGGGCAAAGATGCCGGTGTGGATCACTCACTTTCACTACTAGAAGAAGGAGCCTTTTCACTACTAGCTTCCCCTTTGTCGGAGATAGCATCTGTCACCTTGTTGGTGGGATCACTCACTTTCAATGGTGCGGTGGATAGTTTAAGCCCTTCAATGAATTTAGTAAACATGCTTTCAACCTCGGTCGTCATGGAGGTTTTCAATGTCTCCAAGGCCACATTGAACTCCTCACGAGAGACCGAGGTTTCCCCATCGCCCGTAGACGAGATTGGATTCACACCGGAGTGTTCCTCCACACCGTCTACGGTATCAACCAAACTCTTCGACGGCAAAGTCCTTAGTAAAGAGACGAGGCTCTGATACCAATTGAAAGGATCGATATGGTTTACTAGAGGGGGTGAATAGACAACTAACAATTTTGTCTTGTTTCTTTACCAAATTAAACTTTGCAACAAAGTAGGTTGTCTAGATGTGCAACTAGGTGAGCAACCTATATGATGCAACAACAATGAACAAACAAGCAAGCAAGAGAAGTAACACTAATAAGCTAGCACAAGTAAAGGTAAGAGATAACCAAGAGTGGACCCGGTGAAGACGAGGCTGTGTTACCGAAGTTCCTTCCTTTTGAAGGGAAGTACGTCTCTGTTAGAGCGATGTGGAGCCACAATGCTCCCCAAGAAGCCACTAGGGCCACCGTATTCTCCTCACGCGCTCACACAATGCGAGATGTCGTGATTCCACTATTGGTGCCCTTGGAGGCGGCGACCGGATCTTTACAAACAAGGTTGGGGCAAACTCCACAACTTAATTGGAGGCTCCCAACAAAACCACGAAGCTTCACCACAATGGAATATGGCTCCGAAGTGACCTCAACCGTCTAGGGTGCACAAAGCACCCAAGAGTAACAAAATCCACACAAGAAAGTATGGGAAGCAAATATCCTTTGGTGGAAGTGTAGATCTAGGTCTCCTCCTTCAGTCCCTAGCAAATCAACAAGTTTGAGTGGCTAGAGAGAGAGATCGGGCAAAGAGAGCTTGAGTAGCATTAATGGTGGAAAGAGAGAGGTAAGAGGTGAATGTGGTAGGTGGAAGAAACACCCTTATATAGCAACCCTAAAAATCCAACCGTTACTGTGTTCTCAGTACTGCAGCAGTACAACCGCTCCTGGTCCCGGTACAACCGGGACTCATAGTTTACGTGCAGAACCCTACTAGGTGGTACAACCGGGCGACCAGGCGGTAGTACCGGTTGAGAAGAACAACCGGACCAACCGCCCAGCCACCGCCCAACCACCGCATAGAAACAGAAGGGAGTCACCCCTGAGTGCGGTAGTCGAGCGGTACCGGGCCGGTGCAACTGCATGGCCTCGAGCGCTCGGGCGGCTAAGTCTTGAGCGGTAGAACCACTCCGGACACCGGTGGTACCGGTACGACCGGACCAACCGGGCCACCACCGCACGAGTACCGCATCAAAACAGAGGCCAGACCGGTACTTGGGCGGTGCCTGGCCGGAACAACCGCCCTAGTCTTTGCTGAGCATTGGCGGTACCACCGCCCGGAAGCAGCGGTACAACCGCTCGAACAAAACTGGTCAGCGCCAAGACCCAGCGGTACAACCGCTCCAGAGAGCGGTACAACCACTAGAGCCCACAGTAAGCAGTAGGAAGGAAGGGGAAGAGCTCTCTCTCACAGTTTATGAAGGCAAGAGAGGGGTGAGGTAAGTGTACGTGAAATGATACCCCCAAGACTTTCCAATGTGGATTCCCTCTTGATAGTACGGGTTCCCTATGACCAAAAGAGATAAACAAACATGTAGAAAACACCGTCTTCGATCCTTTTTTTCTTCAGAGAGAATAGCTAATCGAAGAAGGCCTAAAACCGAAACTTGAAACACTTAGCATAAGATTAGGCCAATAACGGGTTGTCATCATCCTCCAAAACACAAAGTAGGGAAATGACCTTACATACAGGCTTCTCCAAAAGTCTGTATAAAACCATATGCTTTGATCACACTATCAAAGCGTTTATTCCAACTCCCAGAGGCTTGCACCAGTCCATAAATGGATCGTTGGAGCTTGCACACTTTGTTAGCTCCCTTTGGATCGACAAAACCTTCCGGTTGCATCATATACAACTCTTCTTCCAGAAATCCATTCAGGAATGCAGTTTTGACATCCATTTGCCAAATTTCATAATCATAAAATGCAGCAATTGCTAACATGATTCGGACAAACTTAAGCATCGCTATGGGTGAGAAAGTTTCATCATAGTCAATCCCTTGAACTTGTCGAAAACCTTTTGCAACAAGTCGAGCTTTATAGACAGTAACATTACCGTCAGCGTCAGTCTTCTTCTTGAAGATCCATTTATTTTCAATGGCTTGCCTATCATCGGGCAAGTCAACCAAAGTCCACACTTTGTTCTCATACATGGATCCCATCTCAGATTTCATGGCCTCAAGCCATTTTGCGGAATCTGGGCTCACCATCGCTTGTTCATAGTTCGTAGGTTCGTCATGGTCTAGCAACATAACCTCCAGAACAGGATTACCGTACCACTCTGGTGCGGATCTTACTCTGGTTGACCTACGAGGTTTAGTAGTAACTTGATCTGAAGTTTCATGATCAATATCATTAGCTTCCTCACTAATTGGTGTAGGATTCATAGGAACCGGTTTCTGTGATGAACCACTTTCCAACAAGGGAGCAGGTACAGTTACCTCATCAAGTTCTACTTTCCTCCCACTCACTTCTTTCGAGAGAAACTCCTTCTCTAGAAAGGATCCAAATTTAGAAACAAAAGTCTTGCCTTCAAATATGTGATAGAAGGTGTACCCAACATTTTTCTTTGGGTATCCTATGAATACACATTTCTCCAATTTGGGTTCGAGCTTATCAGGTTGAAGCATTTTCACATAAGCATCGCAACCCCAAACTTTAAGAAACTACAACTTTGGTTTCTTGCCAAACCACAGTTCATAAGGCGGCGTCTCAACGGATTTCGGTGGTGCCCTATTTAACATGAATGCAGCCGACTCTAAAGCATAACCCCAAAATGATAGCGGTAAATCAGTAAGAGACATCATAGATCGCACCATGTCTAGTAAAGTACGATTACGACGTTCGGACACACCATTACGATGTGGTGTTCCGGGTGGCGTGAGTTGCGAAACTATTCCGCATTGTTTCAAATGAAGACCAAACTCGTAACTCAAATATTCTCCTCCACAGTTAGGTCGTAGAAACTTTATTTTCTTGTTACGATGATTTTCAACTTCACTCTGAAATTCTTTGAACTTTTCAAATGTTTTAGACTTATGTTTCATTAAGTAAATATACACATATCTGCTTAAATCATATGTGAAGGTGAGAAAATAACGACACCCGCCGCGAGCCTCAACATTCATCGGACCACATACATCTGTATGTATGATTTCCAATAAATTTGTTGCTCGCTCCATAGTTCTGGAGAACGGCGTTTTAGTCAACTTGCCCATGAGGCACGGTTCGCAAGTACCAAGTGATTCATAATCAAGTGGTTCCAAAAGTCCATCAGTATGGAGTTTCTTCATGCGCTTTACACCAATATGACCTAAACGGCAGTGCCACAAATAAGTTGCACTATCATTATCAACTCTGCATCTTTTGGCTTCAATATTATGAATATGTGTATCACTACTATCGAGATTCAACAAAAATAGACCACTCTTCAAGGGTGCATGACCATAAAAGATATTACTCATATAAATAGAACAACCATTATTCTCTAATTTAAATGAATAACCGTCTCGCATCAAACAAGATCCAGATATAATGTTCATGCTCAACGCTGGCACTAAATAACAATTATTCAGGTCTAAAACTAATCCCGAAGGTAGATGTAGAGGTAGCGTGCCGACCGTGATCACATCGACTTTGGAACCATTTCCCACGCGCATCGTCACCTCATCCTTAGCCAATCTTCGCTTAATCCGTAGCCCTTGTTTCGAGAGTTGCAAATATTAGCAACAGAACCAGTATCAAATACCCAGGTGCTACTGCGAGCATTAGTAAGGTACACATCAATAACATGTATATCACATATACCTTTGTTCACCTTGCCATCCTTCTTATCCGCCAAATACTTGGGGCAGTTCCGCTTCCAGTGACCAGTCTGTTTGCAGTAAAAGCACTCGGTTTCAGGCTTAGGTCCAGACTTGGGTTTCTTCTCTTGATAAGCAACTTGTTTGCCGTTCTTCTTGAAGTTCCCCTTCTTCTTCCATTTACCCTTTTTCTTGAGACTAGTGGTCTTGTTGACCATCAACACTTGATGCTCCTTTTTGATTTCTACCTCCGCAGCCTTTAGCATCGCGAAGAGCTTGGGAATTGTCTTATTCATCCCTTGCATATTATAGTTCATCACGAAGATTTTGTAGCTTGGTGGCAGTGATTGAAGAAATCTGTCAATGACACTATCAACAGGAAGATTAACTCCCAATTGAGTCAAGTGATTATGATACCCAGACATTTTGAGTATATGTTCACTGACAAAACTATTATCCTCCATCTTGCAGCTATAGAACTTATTGGAGACTTCATAACTCTCAATCCGGGCATTTGCTTGAAATATTAACTTCAACTCCTGAAACATCTCATATGCTCCATGACGTTCAAAACATCATTGAAGTCTCGGTTCTAAGCCGTAAAGCATGGCACACTGAACTATCGAGTAGTCATCAACACGCGACTGCCAGGCATTTACAATGTCTACAGTTGCCGGTGCAGGTCGTACACCTAGCGGTGCTTCCAGGACGTAATCCTTCTGTGCAGGAATGAGGATAATCCTCAAGTTATGGACCCAGTCTGTCTAATTGCTACCATCATCTTTCAACTTTGCTTTCTCAAGGAACGCATTAAAATTTAACGAAACAATAGCACGGGCCATCTATCTACAATCAACATAGACAAGCAAAATACTATCAGGTACTAAGTTCATGATAAATTTAAGTTCAATTAATCATATTACTTAAAAACTCCCACTTAGATAGACATCCCTCTAATCCTCTAAGTGATCACGTGATCCAAATCAACTAAACCATGTCCGATCATCACGTGAGATGGAGTAGTTTCAATGGTGAACATCACTATGTTGACCATATCTACTACATGATTCACGCTCGACCTTTCGGTCTCAGTGTTCCGAGGCCATATCTGCATATGCTAGGCTCGTCAAGTTTAACCTGAGTATTCTGCATGTGCAACTATTTTGCACCCGTTGTATTTGAACGTAGAGCCTATCACACCCGATCATCACGTGGTGTCTCAGCATGAAGAACTTTCGCAACGGTGCATACTCAGGGAGAACACTTATACCTTGATAATTTAGTGAGAGAACATCTTATAATGCTACCGCCAATCAAATCAAGATAAGATGCATAAAAGACAAACATCACATGCAATCAATATAAGTGATATGATATGGCCATCATCATCTTGTGCTTGTAATCTTCATCTCCGAAGCACCGTCATGATCACCATTGTCACCGGCGCGACACTTTTATCTCCATCGTAGCATCGTTGTCGTCTCGCCAAATTATGCTTCTACGACTATCGCTACCGCTTAGTGATAAAGTAAAGCATTACATGGTGATTGCATTGCATACAATAAAGCGACAACCATATGGCTCCTGCCAGTTGCCGATAACTCGGTTACAAAACATGAGCATCTCATACAATAAAATATAGCATCATGCCTTGACCATATCACATCACAACATGCCCTGCAAAAACAAGTTAGACGTCTTCTACTTTGTTGTTGCAAGTTTTACGTGGCTGCTATGGGCTGAGCAAGAACCGTTCTTACCTACGCATCAAAACCACAACGATAGTTTGTCAAGTTAGTGTTGTTTTAACCGTCTCAAGGAACAGGCGTAGCCACACTTGGTTCAACTAAAGTTGGAGAAACTGACACCCGCCGGCCACCTGTGTGCAAAGCACGTCGGTAGAACCAGTCTCGCGTAAGCGTGCACGTAATGTCGGTTCGGGCCGCTTCATCCAACAATACCGCCGAACCAAAGTATGACATGCTGTAAGCAGTATGACTTATATCGCCCACAACTCACTTGTGTTCTGCTTGTGCATATAACATCTGCGCATAAAACCAGACTCGGATGCCACTGTTGGGGAACGTAGTAATTTCAAAAAAAATCCTACGCACACACAGGATCATGGTGATGCATAACAACAAGAGGGGATAGTGTTGTCCATGTACCCTCATAGACCGAAAGCGGAAGCGTTAGCACAACGCGATTGATGTAGTCGTACGTCTTCACGATCCGACCAATCAAGTACCGAACGCACGGCACCTCTGAGTTCAGCACACGTTCAGCTCGATGACGTCCCTCGAACTTCGATCCAGCCGAGCTTTGAGGGAGAGTTCCGTTAGCACGACGGCGTGGTGACGATGATGATGTTCTACAGACGCAGGGCTTCGCCTAAGCACTGCTATGATATTATCGAGGTGGACTATGGTGGAGTGGGGCACCGCACACGGCTAAGAGATCCAAGAGATCAATTGTTGTATCTAGAGGTGCCCCCTGCCCCTGTATATAAAGGAGCAAGGGGGGAGAGGCGGCCGGCCAGGAGGAGGCGCGCCAAGGAGGAGTCCTACTCCCATCGGGAGTAGGACTCGCTCCTTTCCTAGTTGGAGTAGGAGAAGGGGAGGAGGAGAAGGAGGGAGAGAGGAAGGAAAGGGGGGCGCCGCCCCCCTCCTTGTCCAATTCGGACTAGAGGGGGAGGGGGCGCGTGGCCTGCCCTGGCCGCCCCTCCTATTCTCCACTAAGGCCCATCTTGGCCCACTAAACCCCCGGGGGGTTCCGGTAACCCCTGGTACTCCGGTAAAATCCCGATTTCACCCAGAACACTTCCGATATCCAAATATAGGCTTCCAATATATCAATCTTTATGTCTCTGCCATTTCGAGACTCCTCGTCATGTCCGTGATCATATCCAGGACTCTGAACTTCCTTCGGTACATCAAAACACATAAACTCATAATATAACTGTCATTGAACTTTAAGCGTGCGGACCCTACGGGTTCGAGAACTATGTAGACATGACCGAGACATGTCTCCGGTCAATAACCAATAGCGGAACCTGGATGCTCATATTGGCTCCTAAATATTCTACGAAGATCTTTATCGGTCAAACCGCATAACAACATACGTTGTTCCCTTTGTCATCGGTATGTTACTTGCCCGAGATTCGATCGTCGGTATCTTAATACCTAGTTCAATCTCGTTACCGGCAAGTATCTTTACTCGTTCTGTAATACATCATCCCGCAACTAACTCATTAGTTGCAATACTTATAGTGATGTCTATTACTGAGTGGGCCCAGAGATACCTCTCTGACAATCGGAGTGACAAATCCTAATCTCGAAATATGCCAACCCAACAAGTACCTTCGGAGACACCTGTAGAGCACCTTTATAACCACCCTGTTATGTTGTGACGTTTGGTAGCACACAAAGTGTTACTCCGGTAAACGGGAGTTGCATAATCTCATAGTCATAGGAACATGTATAAGTCATGAAGAAAGCAATAGCAGAATACTAAACGATCGTGTGCTAAGCTAACGGAATGGGTCAAGTCAATCACATCATTCTCCTAATGATGTGATACCGTTAATCAAATGACAACTCATGTCAATGGCTAGGAAACATAACCATCTTTGATCAACGAGCTAGTCAAGTAGAGGCATACTGTTGGGGAACGTTGCAGAAAACAAAAAAATTCCTACGTTTCACCAAGATCAATCTATGGAGTCAACTAGCAACGAGAGGAGAGTGCATCTACATACCCTTGTAGATCGCGAGTGGAAGCATTCAAGAGAACGGGGATGATGGAGTCGTACTCGTCGTGATCCAAATCACCGATGACCAAGTGCCGAACGGACGGCACCTCCACGTTCAACACACGTACGGAGCGGATGACGTCTCCTCCTTCTTGATCCAGCAAGGGGGAAGGAGAGGTTGATGAAGATCCAGCAGCACGACGGCGTGGTGGTGGATGCAACAATGATCGCAGCAGGGCTTCGCCGAGCTTCTGCGCGAGGGAGAGGTGTAGCAAGGGAGAGGGAGGCGCCAAGACTTGAGGTGCGGCTGCCCTCCCTCTCCCCCCCTTTGTATAGGCCCCCTGGGGGGCGCCGGCCCTGGAGATGGGATCTCCCAAGGGGGCGGCGGCCAAGGGGGTGGAGTGCCCCCCAAGGCAAGTGGAGGCGCCCCCACCCTAGGGTTTCCAACCCTAGGCGCAGGGGGGCCCAAGGGGGGGCGCACCAGCCCACTATGGGCTGGTTCCCCTCCCCACTTCAGCCCATGGGGCCCTCCGGGATGGGTGGCCCCACCCGGTGGACCCCCGGGACCCATCCGGTGGTCCTGGTACAATACCGGTGACCCCGAATCTCTCCCGATGGCCGAAACTACACTTCCTATATATAATTCTTCACCTCCGGACCATTCCGGAACTCCTCGTGACGTCCAGGATCTCATCCGGGACTTCGAACAACTTTCGGATTACTGCATACTCATACCTCTACAACCCTAGCGTCACCGAACCTTAAGTGTGTAGACCCTACAGGTTCGGGAGACACGTAGACATGACCGAGACGGCTCTCCGGCCAATAACCAACAGCGGGATCTGGATACCCATATTGGCTCCCACATGCTCCTCGATGATCTCATCGGATGAACCATGATGTCGAGGATTCAAGCAACCCCGTATACAATTCCCTTTGTCAATCGGTACGTTACTTGCCCGAGACTCGATCGTCGGTATCCCAATACCTTGTTCAGTCTCGTTACCAGCAAGTCACTTTACTCGTACCGTAATGCATGATCCCGTGATCAACCACTTGATCACATTGAGCTCATTATGATGATGCATTACCGAGTGGGCCCAGAGATACCTCTCCGTCATACGAAGTGACAAATCCCAGTCTCGATTTGTGCCAACCCAACAGACACTTTCGGAAACACCTGTAATGTACCTTTATAGTCACCCGGTTATGTTGTGACGTTTGGTACACCCAAAGCACTCCTACCGTATCCGGGAGTTGCACAATCTCATTGTCTAAGGAAATGATACTTGACATTCAGAAAAGCTACAGCAAACGAACTACACGATCTTTGAGCTAAGCTTAGGATTGGGTCTTGTCCATCACATCATTCTCCTAATGATGTGATCCCGTTATCAATGACATCCCCATGTCCATAGTCAGGAAACCATGACTATCTGTTGATCAATGAGCTAGTCAACTAGAGGCTCACTAGGGACACATTGTGGTCTATGTATTCACACATGAATTACGATTTCCGGATAATACAATTATAGCATGAATGATAGACAATTATCATGAACAAGGAAATATAATAATCATTTTATTATTGCCTCTAGGGCATATTTCCAACACATACTAGTGACACTCTGTTTGTTTATGTATTCACACAAGTATTATGTTTCCGGTTAATACAATTCTAGCATGAATAATAAACATTTATCATGATATAAGTAAAAAAATAATAACTTTATTATTGCCTCTAGGGCATATTTCCTTCACGAAGCTCTTCCCTCTGCTGCGAAGAAAGGGGGCGGTATTCCTCTTGAACGCGCGACGGATCGCCGCCGCCATCACCACCGTTGTCGCGGGGGAAGCCAGGAGGACTGTGTGGTCTGTTGACCATCAAGACTTCCGCCGCGGGATCACTGCTGTCGCACTCGGATGTGGTCCCGATGGAGCCAGGTCAAACAGGTCGTAGAGAGTTTCGTCGGGCTCGATTGCCGCGACTTGTGGGGTGGCCGACTGACGGGCCACTGCGTGTCTCACCCACCGCTGGAGCCGCGACCGACCGAAACCCTTGAGCCGACGAACAGCGGGGGGCGAGGACACCATAGGAGCCGACCGATACTGGGTCGACGGCTGCCAGAAAAGGACGCCGCGGAGGCACGCGTGAAATTGCATCGTCTCGCGGACGGGGAGCGCATCGACGTCGAGTGGAGATTCCTGAAGCCAAGCAGAGTCGTCGGCAACGAAAACGAGCACGCCGAGACGGATCTCGCGGCCCTCAGTCAGTCCGTCGACGGAAACCATGATGATGAGAACCGGAAAAAATCGCAACTCCACCAAAAAGTCGCTAAGATACCTGCCCTATGGTGGGCGCCAACTGTCGTGGATTTAAGATTGACAGTAGAATGGGGGGGTAGGTATGAGGGGGCAAGATCCTAGCTATGGCGAAGTTGTACACACGAGTTTTACGAGTTCAGGCCGTTCGCAGAGGAAGTAACAGCCCTACGTCTCGGTGCCTGGAGGCGGTCGACTGGATTATGTGTGTGTGTGGGTGTGTGTGTTACAGGGGGTGTGAACCCTTGTCCCGGAGGAGGGGGTGGCTTATATAGAGTGCGCCAGGACCCCAGCTTCCCTCCGTTACACAGAGTTCAATGTACATAAAGATGAGGCGTTACTGGTAACGCCAGCCTTAAATGCCTTAATGGCCTTAAAGATTATAGAGTGAACGTTCGTCTGTTGCCGTTCCAGATGACTCCTGGTCTTCAATAGGTCGAGTGGATTCTTGTATGGTCAAGTGGTCGATTGGTCGAGCGACTTCAGGAAGGAGGGGTCTCCGAGTAGCTCATCTGTCGAGTGGATTGCACTCGACACCTTTGTTGGGCCCTCCCTGTGGTCTCTTGAGCTTCTTTACTTCTATGACAGTGACCTTGGATAGGACGTATAGGTCAGGCCTATGACCCTACCCCAGGTCTATATCATCATCAAGGACCTTTGACTCGAGGTAGAGCTAGAACTCTCGAGACCGAGGTGACTTCTCTCCTTAGTGATATTACATACGATCCTCTCGAGACATGGCTACTACCTAAATTCGAGATGTTGTGCATGATTAGGTACCAAGAGGATCCTCCTGAAGATGTACGTGAAGACGGACAACCAGCCAAGTTCATGGATGAAGAGAACCGATGGAAGGAGTCAAGAACAACTCTCAGGCCCCGGACATCCGGCCATAACCCCGGACATCTGGCCCCTGGAGGTGTCACCTGCAGCAACGGACCAGCGGCCAAGTCTACAGGGCCCGTACATCCGGCGACCGGCCCGGACATCCGGGCCCGATCCGGAAATCTGGCCTCCCGCCCGGATATCTGGACACAACCGATCCAGAGGACAGAAGAGACGCCCCGTCAGCCCGGACATCCGGCCCCAGCCCCGGATATCCGGCTCCTCCCGAAGGCCCGGATATCCGGCCGGACGCCCAGGCATCCGGTCGTGTCTGTCTACGCACAGTAAAGGGCCGAGGCCCATGTACCCTTTCGCCCTCCTAGACTATATATACTCTTCTCCTACCTACGTTTTAGAGTTATCTTTGTGTTAGCTCATTAGTGAGATAGAGCTTCGCTCATCCATCCGGATCTACTCCACGAGAGAGACCGCGGCCCCTCTTCGGAGAAGATCCACTTGGATTCAAGACCTCCTCAGGGAGAAGACCATCAAGACCTCCTGACCGGTTACCATTTGTATCGTCCCTTGTTGACTCTGGATGTTGTATCTCCTCTCGTGTTTCGAGGATCTAGCACATGTGTGACTTAATCTTGTTGGTTTGAGTGTTTCTCTTTGTGCCCCTTTGTGATTTTCCCTCGTGTTTCCCCACGTGTTCTTCGTGTTCATTGCGGGATCCGCTTCTTTCGTGAAATATCGGTCCCTAGGGTTTCCACCCTACATCAGGTCAGGTGGGCCAGCGTGGGTCAGGTCCAACGTGACGGGCATGCCCGAACGCCACATATCCGTCCCTTATTTGAGTTGGATATGAGGGATGCCGGTCAGCCCGGGCGTTTGAGGCGCCCATCTGAGTCAAAATTTTGTGACCGGACAATGACCGGGCGGTCTATCCAGACTTATGAGACGCATGGGTGTAGATGCTCTCATACGAAGTATTTTTGTTAGTCACACGAAGTTTCATCACTATGCACAACCTGCCTCAACCTCAGGTAACCTCAGGTTAGTTGGTGTAGAGTAGACTACGCTAGGTTGATTATCAGAATCATTGCAGTATCAGTGTAAATTGATTCTCAGAATCATTATAGCATCAGTAGCCTTGTTTGGATACACAGTTTTACCAGTACTAGTTTTCCATAGACTCGCATAACCGCCTAACAAACTAAAACCATGTTTGGGCTTTCCACCAAAAACATGGATAAGCAGGATTTGGTTTCCACAAACCAGGAATCTACGTTTTGTGAAAAACTACTAATAGTTGTTTTTTGGGAAAACACGATCGTAGAAACCCATCGCAACTGATTTTTTTTCAGTTCCACTTCTTTCGCAACAAATCCATTAGCACTGATTTTACAGTCATCAGGAGCTTGGATGGCCGGCGTGCATGCAAATTGACCCTGAGCATCAGCTCTCTACCGTCGGCCTGTACGTCGATGGAAGCGGATGTCGCCGCCCGTGCGGGGCGAGTGGAAGCGTTCACTGCCGTGCGCGTGCCGTGTTGGCGAGGGGAAGTAGCCACCGCCGTGCGCGTACGCCGGAATCGTCATTAAGAAGCGGTCGATGCCGTCGTCCGCGCGCGACGAGTCGTCGAGGGAAAGCGGCTGCTGCCGTGCGCTCACGGCTAGTCCCCAGATGAAAGACGTTGCCGTCGTCTGCAACCAGCAGCTGAGCTTACCAAACATAGTTTTCTATAAACCGGTTATTCACAACATAGTAGATAAAACTGGTTTTCCTAGAAATTAGCTGAAAACGCATTTTCTGTATTCTTATCGCTAATCTCCATTATCCAAACAACCACTTAGGGGCCAAAGGGCATCACTATAGCATCACAGGGGTATTGCATTTTATTTTTTTGCAGATCTGATAGAGTACTCCAGATCCAGAATAAATCCGTAGCCTGATAGCGGTATCCCATTACACTCAATTGACTAGCATCATCTGAAAACCCAAGTCTGTAAACGCTCTCTCACAACACAACACATATAGTGATGGCGACATGTTTTTTTTAGATCTTCAGGGGGGTTTACATGGAAACATTTGCACATGGTGTGTAATTACAAAAGAGTAAAAGAGAAGATCGGGGAGGGACCAATCCTAAAACCAGACCCCTCCCGTATTCACATCTAGCGTCTCGCCGTCTCCTCCATGATTACAGCACGGCGAGAAACATGACTATGTACAAACGCACTGAACACCAGTTTGTGTGGTGGTGTCGGCGGGTTCGTTGGTTGGTGGCTGGTCCTCCTAGGTGGAGCGGGCGAGGCGGGACGCGATGGCGGAGTGGTACATGGCGTCGTGGAAGCTCTCCATCCCCGACATCCGAGCCCGCAGCTGCCTCGCTTTCTCCTCCGTCAGGCCGACGAACGTCTTCTCCTCCACTTCGACCACCGGCGTCGGCGCCGCGGCCTCCATATAGTCCGCCCGTCCAGACCACCCGACCAGTGGCGCCCACCACTTGCCTCCCTTGGGCGCCCCAGCGCGGACCCGCCCACCAGCTCCCGCCGTGACGGAGGCGGCGCGCGGCCGGAGCGCGGCGGACGGGCGGGCGGAGAAGGAAACCACGGATGCTGAGGGTGCCATTGCCATTGATTTGCTCGGCCTGCTGCTTCGCTCGTGAGCTTCTGCTGGGTTTTGCCTCGAGTCCACTGAACGCACGGCGAGACGAGATGAGACGAGAGATGTGCTTTGTGAGGTCTGTGTTGCGCTGAGGGAGTGAGATGGGATGGAGTTGTTGGCACGAGGGATGGGAGATTTATACCGGCGCGCGGCGGGAGAGGGGAGGGGTGGATAGGGACGCCGCGTGGACGCGTGTGGGCGGGGGCGGCATCCGCTAGGAGGGTGCGCGTGACGTGTGACCGCGTCCACTGGCCGTTCGGGTGTGGTGCTTTCATTTGCCACGAACATCACGTTCTTCGAGGGCGTCGCCCGCACCGAGTTTTTCCGACCGGGACTCGCACACGCACCTAAATTCACCACGAGCGCAAATTCGTTAGGGTAGAATACGTCAAGGCTGATGAAGATAATAAGACAGGAATTAGCACCTCGTGAAATCACGTCCAAAACTACACATCCTGCCAAGATACGCCATCGGTAATTCGATATTAGCCTATGACAAAGCTTATGATGATATTGCACAAATTAACATTTTTTTAGGGTACAAATTAACATTTTTATCTAGTGATGATGGCTTGAAAAGGTTAACTTCTAAGACACACCATTGATTATTCTTAAAAACTTAACATGGTTTGATTTAAGAAACTTAAATCACCCGAGCCCTTTTTCCCTCTTGTTGCAAGTACTTTCTCGTCTCCGAGGCAATGAGAAATGTTAGTATTCACATGTTACATAGATTATTTTATGTGTTGGTACTTTTGCTTCAGCTCATTGCTCCTAGCCTCAACTCTTGTTGTGGAAGACTGGAATGCTGTGCAACACAATTGCTTTGATCGGTGCACCAGGCATGTATATATGATGTATGGAGGGGGCCACAACCTCAACTATACATATGAACTAGGAGGTGGGCTCAAGACACAATATACATGTACACAATATATTCAACACCCCCCCCCTCTCCCGCAGTCGAAGCGGCGTTGGAGACGCAGAGACTGGAACGAAACTCCTCGAAGATGGAAGTCGGCAGTCCCTTAGTCATCACATCAGCGAATTGTTGTGCAGTCGGAACATGGAGGACCCGAATACGTCCAAGGGCCACCTGCTCACGCGTAAAGTGAATGTCCAGCTCAATGTGCTTAGTCCGGCGGTGATGAACGGGGTTGGCGGAAAGGTACACCGCAGAGACGTTGTCACAGTAGACAATCGTAGCCTGGGAGACATCATGATGCAACTCCTGAAGTAGCTGTCATAGTCAGGTGCACTCGTTGACAACGTTAGCCACTGCTCGGTACTCAGCCTCCGCGCTAGAGCGTGAAACGGTGGGTTGTCGCTTGGACGCCCATGAGACGAGTGAAGGACCTAGGTAAACGCAGTAGTCAGAGGTGGAGCGACGGGTGTCGGGGAAGCTAGCCCAGTCCGCGTCGGAATAGGCCACCATCTCCAGAAAAGTGTACACCGTGAGAGTGAGCCCAAGAGCCATCGTGCCACGGATGTAGTGGAGAATCCGCTTCACGAGGGTCCAATGGGAGTCACGAGGGGCGTGCATATGGAGAGACACCTGCTAAACAGCATACTGTAGATCCGACCGAGTGAGAGTCAGATACTGAAGAGCACCAACAATGGATCGGCAGAACGGTGCATCCGACGCGGGCGAGCCCTCGAGAGCAGAAACCTTGGCCTTCGTGTCAATAGGAGTAGCGACATGGTGACAATTGAGCATGTCGGCACGCTCAAGTAGCTCATGCGCATACTTCTGCTAATGAAGGAAGAAGCCGTCGGGTCGCCGAACAATCTCAATGCCAAGAAAATAATGTAGAGCGTCCAAGTCCTTGATGGCAAACTCGTCACGCATCCGGAGAGTAATCTGCTGAAGAAGGGCTACAGAGAAGGCCCTCAGGATGATGTCGTCGACATAGAGGAGCAAATATGCAGTTGTGTCGCCGCGGTGATAGACAAACAGTGAGGCATCCGAACTAGTAACGCTAAAGCCCAGTGTTTGAAGGAACCGGGCGATACGCTGGTATCAGGCGCGAGGTGCTTGCTTGAGCCCGTAGAGAGACCGGGACAACAAACACACATGCCCAGGAAGAGATGCGTCGACGAAACCGGTGGGCTGCTCACAGTAAACCTGCTACTCAAGATGGCCATGAAGGAAGGCGTTGGAGATATCCATCTGATGAACCGGCCAGCCTCGGGAAACCGTCAGCTGGAGAATAGTGCGGATCGTGCCCTATTTGACAATCGGTGCAAACGTCTTAGTGAAGTCGACGCCAGCACGCTACCGAAAACCACGGACCACCCAGCGAGCCTTGTAGCGCTCAAGTGTACCATCCGAGCGGGTCTTATGGCGAAAGACCCACCTGCCGCTGATGACATTGTCGCGAGAAGGCCGATGAACCAGTGTCCAGGTACGGTTCCGCTAAAGAGCGTCGAACTCTTACTGTATCGCAGCAAGCCAGTGAGGATCACGAAGGGCTGCTCTGGCAAACACAGGAATCGGTGACGGCTCGGTGGTGAAGGCGACGAGGAGATACTTGTCGCTGGAGTACCGCAGACTCAGGCGGTGAACGTTAGCTTGAGCCCGAGTGATGGGGCGAGACGGCAACTCCGGAACGAGGCCCGAGGAGGCGGCTGGCGAGACCGCGGGTGAGGCGACTGGCGATGCGGCCAGTGAAGGGGCAGCGGCCGAGGCACCTGAGGCAGCCGTGGAGAGTGCGACGCCCGAGGCACACATGACGCCCGAGGCGGGCGAGGAGCCCGAGGCAACGGGGCTGCCCGAGGCAGCCGGAGAGGGCGCCGGCGACGAAGCCGGCGAGGACGGCAACGGCGGCGTGGGGGCGGGAGGCGCAACTCGTCCCACGGCGCGAGGACCGCCAAACCCGGAGGCAGTCCAAGAGCCGAGCGGGGCCGTCCACCTGACAGGGTCGCTGAAGGGTCGTCGGTGGCCGGTGGCAACGGGGCGACGAGAGGTACCTGCTGCTGAAATGAAATACAGATGAACTAAAAGGTGAGCCCAAGACACAATATACACATACATAATAAATTTAACACTTGTCACTCCAATGTTGCTGTTTATAGGGGTTCCTTGTAGTATTACCTTTCTTCTTCTTTTTCTGGGAATTGTGTTTTGAACCCTCTCCTAGGAGAATTGAGCATGTTGGTTTGAAAAATGTACATGCTTCTTTATTTTGTCTCTTGATGTTTTTTCCTTGTCTCATTCATGATGCTACTGCCACCTTAACTTTGTATAGGAGCCTTCTCTATCTAGTTGGGATAGACCTGGCCATCCACTGGGCCGGGCTTGACCACGCCCGAGGTAAAAAACTCAGGCCTGAGCCTGGCCCCGTCCGGTCGTCGGGCCTACTTTTCAGGCCCAAGCTTGGCCCGTCACTGCAAAAAACCACCGGGCATTGGGCCTCGGCCGGGCCTCTTCAGTAAATGGCAGAAACAACGGGCCTGGGCCCAGCTCGACCTAGTCTTCGGGTTCAAAACGTAGGCCCGAGCCCGGCCCGAAAGCAGCGTCGAGCCGGGCCGGTCGGATTGCCCATGGCCAAGACTAAGTTGGAAGGCCCTTTTGGTAATTTTGGATATGTTTGTCTAGTTTACGGGTGTGTTTTGTGGGTCCTTTGCATGTGCTCCTCTAACATTGTTCTAGGATCTACTATAGGCCGGATATTCACACGACTCTCCATTCCTATGGCGTGAAAGTTTAACTCAACACTACTTTTTGTTGGTCGGTAGGCCATCGACATATTTATCAAGATTTTTCATGTATATCTTATTTGTATTTGTATTGCAATATCAGTATCCGAGCAGCAAGTTTGTGTCAGGCTCAAGGACAAGAAGGGGTAGAAGAACAACAATAGAAACAATACCGCTAGTGTCGACTAAAGGACAAGAGACTCCGCCATTTTTAGAGCCACTTCGAGAACCCAGAGAGATAAGAAGCATAGAAGGGACCGAGAGTGCATAAAAGGTTGTGTTGAGAAGTTTAACTTCAGCCTCAAGTTCATATTGCTACCGAGGTTTTCCCGAGGTATATGGCCAAAATGCTAACCACTTCTCATCGTACTGAGTTTGCAAAAGGGCTGAAGCTTAGAGCATCTCCAACAGCCGCGCTAAGCGCCGCGCGTAAAAAATCTATTTGCCGCGCGCGCTTTGGCTGGTTTAGCGCGCCCGCCTGCGCTGGCTCCAGCAGCTGCGTTATAATGCAGCGCGCGCGCCGCTCCAGCAGAGCGCAAAAATACAGCGCGCGCGCCGCACAAACCACATATACATGTACTATGAGCAAAAATGATCAAACAAACAAAATAAATCAATAATAAATAATTCAATTTCTTTATCATTACAACTCAAACAAATAGTTTATCGTTCAGTACAACAAATGCAATAAACACAACAAATAGTTCATGAACAATACAATGTCGAATGCAGATATCATCATGCTTTTTGTCGTCCATGCCATGCCCACCACTCTTCAATCAAATCATTCTGAAGTTCATTGTGCGTTGCGGGACGCCGAATGGCATGATAGGAGGCAATAAAACGGGCTACCCTTTCAGCCCTCCGTCGCACTCGCACGGGATATCCCAAGAGCTCATACTGTGAGTAGTCAAATTCTTGGCCACGCTCATTCTTGATGATCATGTTGTGCATGATCACACAAGCGTGCATGATGTACCAAAGCATTTTTTGATCCCAAAATCTAGCCGGTCCTCTCACAATAGCAAATTAGGCTTGCAAAATCCCAAATGCTCTCTCCACATTTTTTCTAGCCGCCGCATGAGCATTGTGGAAGTCAAGATTTTTCTTACCTTCCGGCTTTTTCAACGGCTTCACGAAGGTTTGCCACTTTGGATAGATGTCATCCGCTAGATAATAGCCATAGTTGTACGTACGACCATTTGCTACAAACTGCACCGGTGACAACTCACCATTTGCAATCTTATTCATCAGTGGTGACCGGTTGACAACATTGATGTCATTCAAAGATCCAGGCATTCCAAAGAATGCATGCCAAATCCAAGTCTCCTGATCGGCCACCGCTTCAAGGATTATAGTGTAACCCCTTTTTTGGTCGTGGAATTGCCCATGCCATGCCTTTGGACAATTCTTCCAACTTCAATGCATGCAATCTATTGAGCCAAGCATGCCAGGAAAACCGCGAGCTTTGTTCATCGCCAATAGCCTTGCGACGTCTTCAGCATTGGGAGATCTCAAATACTCCTCGCCAAACACTTACACAATTCCCACTGCAAAGCGCTTGACACACATGATGGCTTGGCTCTCACCCATAGCCAAGTGATCATCAACAAGATCAGCCGGTATACCGTATGCCAACATACGCAAAGCGGCTGTCACCTTCTGAAAGGTGCTATGCCCGAGCTCTCCGGCGGCATTCCTCCTTTGCTGAAAAAAACGGTCATGGCTCGCTAGTTTCTCTGCAATGCGCCTGAACAACTCGGTGCTCATCCTAAACCAGCGACGAAAATACGACTCGGGGTATATGGGATTCTCCGCAAAATAATGCCTGATCAATCTGTTGTGGGCATCGATCCTATCCCTCCAAATTTTCTGCCGACCCATAACCGAACCACCGTGCTTCGTTTTTTTATATGCATAGCTAGGATCATTGCAAGATCCTCCTCCTCTTCCATATCAAATTCTTCTTCGGAAGAATCATACAACGAACTCATCTACAATGTTCAATACTATACTATAAAAACTACAATTCAAAACATGCATTAAATTCATGAAGTTTTAGCAATACATACCTTGTAGGCGTTTTGTCAAACACCTTGCGGGCGCGGCGCGGCAGCGAGCGCTCGGGCGCTGTTCCTCGGACGACGGAGGCGCGCGAGCGCCGGCGGGACTAGGAGGGGATGGGGATGGGGCGGAAGCGCGGGCGCGCGGGGATAGGCCGGGGAAGCCTGAACGGTCGCCGGGGGGCGCGGGCGGCGGCGGCGGCGGCGCGGCCAGACGGGGGGTGGAAGTGGGAGAGGAAGTGCGGGCGCGAGCGTTGGAGTGTGCCGCGCGCTGCAGCAGGCGCCCGAAATACACCGCGCGGCTAAGTGTTTTCGACCGCGTGCCCAATCAGTTATAGCGCGCGCCGTTTTTGCGCGCCCGCTGGAGCGACCCGCCGCGTTGCGCGCGCGCTAAAACGGCCTAATTTACGGCGCGGCACTAGTTTAGCGTGGCTGTTGGAGATGCTCTTAGACAGCTAAGTTCGGCGCTTAAGAAAAATAAGAGCAAACCAATCATGTTTCCTTTTGCAGTTGTACTCCTCCTGATCTACATGCACATACAAGCAACGACACGTCAGACGCGAATGCGTGGCCGGAAACACTCTTGCTCCTACCTAGGTCACCCGCATGTTTCTCAAGCGTGCTCATTCCTGCCGAGCCCACGTATTTGCAACTTTCTTATACCTGGCCTTTGGCAAGTGGCAACTAGCAAGCGGGGACTTGCATTGCCTGCCCCAAAGCTCCAGCAGCAATGCTATACGGACGACAAAGACAGACGATTCATACACGACGGTGAAATCCAGCCGCACATGCATGTGTACAGGAGAGCTAACGGCCGCCCGATTTTTAATCGTCTTCACATCGTCTACACTTTTGTCGTCGGTACAGCATTTCCGAAGCTCCAGCCTTCACCTTTGCCTTTGGAAATTTCCAAGGGCCATACAAGGGGTCGCTTCGAAGAAGAAAAAAGTTCTTATATACAGCGAGAAAATACTAGTACGGAAAACAGTTTATGTAAGAGTAAAATATCCGTCCTTGTCACTTCCTCGTTCCTACTAGATATGGCCAGTTTGTATTTCACAAAATGTCGCTTTCCACCAGCTAGGCAGCCGTCTCTAAGCGCTCTAGTTAACACATTTTCTTATCGTAGATTTTATCCTGCTATGAGAGACTCCCTTGGCATTAGCCTTGTACGGGTTCATGAGAAAATCATACAGAGAATGATATGGGAGGTGCGTGGTTATTTCCTCTTGCTTTCGTAGGGTTCTTTCTTTCCAGAAGGCGAGTACTGACTGAACTATTGATGCGCATGAAGATTGTGTGTGTGAAGATTACATAGTTAAAGCATGATTTGGGTCTGGATGGATGCTGCCAGGAGATAGTTGAGCACTTAATTTTGCTGCTCAAAAGATAGCAGTATGCCTGTCAGGGCCATAACTGAACCCGCGCTACTGTCAGTTACCACTCTACAGTCTACACTTCATCAGTTAGCCAACGGCTCAGATTGAAAGTGGTGAAGGAGGGTGGACGACCCAGAAGTCACAAGTTACAGTTGCGCTTAATAAAACAGTTGCATTGAGCTTTACTCTGTTAGTCGAACCCTCCGCCCGATCTCCAATCGACCTACGATTCGATCGTAACATTGCAGTTCCAAAACTGTAGTCATTTCCTAAGTTCTTCAGCCGAGCCTTCTACTAGGATGCTTCGCGAGACAGAATAATGTAAAACACCGGCGCACACCGGTTAACATCACACGGTTTAGCAAGTGTCATCATGCGTGGCCGGTCGTCCTCACGATTGATATGCCGCAGCCCACGGGATGAGCCAATGCCATTTGCGAATAGTATAATACGGCAACAAAGCACACTTGCTTTAGATTTAAGGTAAAGCTGCCGGCCTGCCGGGCACTTGACACTACTACACGTTTTACTACCGGGCAAACAACTGGCTGACTGACTCGAGGCAGAGTACTTTGTGCAATTAAGTAGAAGATCCGGAGATAGTTGCGTATCATGGTGGGTAGTAATGGTTCATCAGTTCGTAGTACTATATATAATATAATGTAACGCAAGCGAGGAGTTCCTTTCACATGGCCCACCCCAACCCAACCGAACGCAATCAGCTTGTGTATGCAGGTTGGTAAAGATCCTGCGTAGCAGCTGCAATGTTTTTGATTTGATTTATAGCTGCATCATAATGCTATGACAAATGACACAGAAGCCTTGCTATAGTTTGTTGAGGAGAAGACAACATGGAGCGCGGCACCGTAGAGTTCAGATCCAGAATTAATCGGTGTTCAGAACCAAAAGAGCCACCAGCACAAGTATCACAGATCTGGGACAGCATGTTAACTGCAGATCCCTAATGTTACTACAAATGCGGGGAATCAGATTGAAACATCTGCGCCGGTAAAACAAGCAGGCCGGCGAGCGTCGCGGTGGCCGGAGACGGAGGGAATGGATCAACCCTAAAACTAGATCTCATTTCCGACCTCTCTCCTCTAAACTTTAACACATGACAACAACAATTATAGCAGAAAGGACACACAGGCACATCAACTTGTCTGCTAGTGTCGGCGGGTTGGCTGGCGGTCTGTCCGGCGGCCTAGCTAGGTGGAGCGCGCGAGGCGGGAGGCGATGCCGGAGTGGTACATGGCATCGTGGAAGCTCTCCGTCTCCACCATCCGCGCCCGCAGCTGCCGCGCCTTCTCCTCCGTCAGGCCGCCCACGAACGACCTCCCCGCCTTCTCCTCCTCCTCCGCCGCCATCGCCATCGCCGGCGCCGGTGCCGCGGCCTCGATGTAGTCCGCCCGCCCAGACCAGCCGAGCAGTGGCGCCCACCACTTGCCTCCCTCGGGGGCTACCGCCGCGCGGACCCGCCCGGCGCCCACGGAGCCAGAGGCGGAAGCGGCGCGGGGCCGGAAAGTCGTTCCCGTCGATGGGCGGGGGGAGAAGGAGACGGCGGATGCAGGCGGTGCCATGTCCATTAGCTCGGTCGCTTGCTTCGCTTGTAAGCTTCTATGTATGGGGTTGCTTTGCTATCGGTTTGGTGAGAGATGATGGGGATTGTAAGCTTTGAATGCTTGAGCTTGCGAGATGGAGAGTTGGAGATGGCGGAGATTTATAACGGATTAACGGGTCAGGGGAAAAGGATGAAGAGTGGATAGGAACGGCGCGTGGACGCGCGGGGTGGGGGTGCGCTTTTCCGTTACACGTGACGTGTGATCGAGTAGACTCATGCACGCACCTGGATCACCGCGAGAGACGGCAGCAAATACACTACGAGCAAATCAAACTGTGGTTGGATGGTTATTAGAGAGACTGTGTTATCCCTAATCCATGAGAGTTTAAATCTTGGTGCTCGCATTTATTCTTGAATTTATTTTAGAATTTTCGACGATTCTCATTCAGTGGGAGAAGACGTTCCCGTCGACGACAAGGTGCCTACGGTGACTTCGTAAATTTTAAAATGATATGCCGGCTCAGTCTTTCGGAGGTGCTCATAGGGATAGGGTGTCGGATTTCGGGTTCCGACAAAACTTTTAAGGTTCGAACACTAGGGTGTGTGCGAAGATCTCTCCCTCACTGATCACGCCCTCAAGCACTTCGCGATCTCAAAGGCTAGCTCGACAAATTCACAACACAAGAGACACAAGATTTATACTGGTTCAGGCCACCGTTGCGGTGTAATACCCTACTCCAATATGGTGTGGTGGATTGCCTCTGGGGGGCTGATAATGAACAGTACAAGGGGAGGAACAGCCTCCTGAGGTGAGGTGTTCTTGTGCTAGGTGAGTGTGTGAATGGATTGGATCTAGGTCTCCAATCACTGCCCCTCTATGGTGGTGGCTAATCCTATTTATTGAGGCCCTGATCCTCTCCCTAAATATTGAGCGGAAAGTGAGCCAACAACGGCCAATTTAAAAGGGGATAACTAGTACAAGTTATCCTGACAAAAGCAGTCTTCGCCTGCAAAAGGCTCTCGTGGTGACACCGTCTTGGGCTTCACGGTGACCTCCGCCATGCCGTCCTGCTCGTCTTGGTCTCGTTGCACCGACGCCTCGGTACTCTTCGTCTACGCGTGCTTCCTTAGCACCAAAAAGGAAACAAGGACACTGTGAGCGATGGCGCGCACCTGGCACCCGCCTGACCTCGATCGTCATGGCGCACGTCATTGGAACCTCGCGAGGTTTGTCTGGCCTTGATCTCTCCGCCCCTCGCGAACCAGCTTGGTGAGGCCGCTCCTGAGGAGGTCTTGTGTCGTCCGCCTCGCGAGGCTTGACCCCTCGCGAGGGTCTTGAATGCTTGTTGGTGAAGATGGGCCGTACGGGCCCGCTGGCAAAGCCACACCGTGGAACACAGGCAGGCAAGTCTGGGGACCCCCGTTCCCAGAACGCCGATAGTATCCCCCGGGCCCAAGGCGCGCTCGGGCTTGGCTTCAAGGCGAAGCCAAAGGGGCAAGTGCGAAGCGCCGCGGGCCCCAATAGCCTGTGGCCTTGCTCGACATGTGGCGGTTGATTGGATGTGGGCGTCTCCGCTTCCCCACGCAACCTCGACAACTACCCGACTTGACGAGTCCCTGCTGCCGAAATGAGTACTAAAGACTTTTCAAGAAATCTCCTCCAAATCACCAGTATGACTATCGAAATCGTGAGCATCAGCATGTAGGTTCCAGATCCAAGTGGTAGTATCAGGGCCCTTAGCTAGTGTTCTTGAGAAATGGCTGGGTCTGACCCATTTCTCAAAAGATGTTTTTACAGGATCCCTATCCACAACAATTTTTACTTCTAGTTCCGACGAACGAATAATCATTAAGTCCTCCTCTTTCTGGACGATAGCCATGCACCACCTGTGTCCGCATTCCCGAGGGCACCCCTCTCTTTCAAGAGGATTCGCGGCATGCCAAGCCCTGGTAAGGTTCTTCGCTTTGCATCGAATTAAACCACATGCTCCACCGCTTGTGCGGGCCCCCGTGGTGGATTCACAATCCACTGCCTTGATCCACTTGGCTACATCCGCCCCTTATCCAGCTAAAGGATTTTTTTCTTTTTTCCATTGATCATTATTCTATTTATTCTGACCTCCGTACTTCGATCGAGATATTGGACATAGGATGCCACTCTTTAAAAAGGAAAAAAGAAGTAATCAGCTGTGACACGAAAAAAACGAATCCTTTTGTAGTAGTCCCCCAACCCGGGGCGACTTTCCCATATTCCGAATTCAAGGGTTTCAGTAAACTACCTGCACCAGTTCGTTTTGGCCTAGGTTTAGAACTATCTTCAACGGTTTGTGTAGCCATAAATTCTATTTAATCATTGGTGTTGACTTTGTATACTATTCCGTTGTAGTCGGCTCCTCGGTCAATTCTTTCGAAGGGATCCTTTTCCTCGTTCGAGAGTCTCCGCCCTTCTTCCACTCCGTCCCGAAGACTAACTAAGACCAATTGAGTCACGCAACACCAAATCCTTCTAAAGCCCAAACTTCCATTTCTCCTACTCATTGTCCCCCTTGCTTGGCTCTTCCTCTAACCGGTTTTTGTGTAACAAGTGAGTAGGGCCCAGTAGAACGCCCATGAATTTTCTCATCAACTTGATGAATTAATTTTAAGATATAGGACTTCCCTATTAGAACAGGTTGCTGGATGCACACGAACGGTAACATTCCATAAGTCTATTGGAACTGGCTCTCTATCCATGGAATCTCATCCATCATCCATACATAACGAATTGGTATGGTATATTCATACCATAACATAAGAACAACAAGAACTCGAATTCTTATCGATACTGGAACTCAGAGCATAGGAGGGAAAGTCGATTTATGGATGTACTGTTAAATAGAGCACCTACCCTGCATAGACTAGGCATACAGGCCTTTCAACCCACTTTAGTAGAGGGGCGTACTATTTCTTTACACCCATTAGTGTGTAAGGGTTTCAATGCGGACTTTGATGGAGATCAAATGGCTGTTCATCTACCTTTATCCTTGGAAGTAAAAATTCTGGTGTCCTTGCCCGATAATAAGCACTAGCAGGTTGGTGAAGCATAATCCTCGCGTGAGGGAATGCTATACGCTTGGTGGGTTCTCCTCCAAGCAGAATGAAGGACGCCGCATGCAAGGGAAAAGCATCATTATTACATTAGATCGTGGAGGCCGACGGTTGGCCTCCCTTTAACTATAAATGGGAGGTGGGGGCGGAGCCCCATCACCCGTCTCTCCTCTGCCTCTCCCGCTTCTCCTCCTTTCTTGCTCCACTCCTTGTTGGTGCAGTCATGGCAGCGATTCGGAGGTTCTCGGCCGCGGAGAAGGGCAAAGCTCCCCTCAACGAGCCCGAGCTGCTCCTGCTGAAGAAGAAGAGGTCCCATCGTCGCGAGATGGTGGTGAGGCCGGTGGGGTCATGGCTGTGGTACGAGAGGCCGCCTCCTGGGTACCCGTTGCCCTTGTATGCTCACGCCGATAATTTCGAAGGGAGGAGCGGTGAGCGCCGCCGCCCGTGCCAGGGCCGAGGCCGCCGTGCCGCTAAGGCAAGCGCCGTCGCCCCAGGGGTCCATGCCACGGACTCTTCGCGTGAGTTCGTGTTGTGTACGGCGATGCCCCCGAGCACTTGGATTCGCTTCCCTTCCTTCTTCTCTGCAGAGATGCCGCCAAGGGGACCTCTCGAGCTTTGGCTGCAGCACGCCGACTGCGACGCCCCGGCGACTGGAGCGGAAATTGAAGCCGTCGCCTCCGGGAGGATCTTCATGACCCGAGGCTGGGGCGAGATTGCCCGAGTCTGCCGCGCGGAGGGCGCCCTTGCGATCCACTTCGAGTATGACTGCGCCTCCGTGTTGCTCTTCAAGGTCTTCGACGAGGAAGGCCGCCGCCTGGAGTGCTGCCCTGAAGGAGGTCAATAGGACGGCGCAGCGGCGGGCGCTGGGCCTGTCGCAGGCCTCGCCTGCAGCTCCTCCAGCAGCAGCGGCGACTCGTGGTGGTCCAGCGACTCTCCCGAGCTCGTGGAGTCTCCGGAGACGAGCGACGATAGCTACGTGCCTCGAGCCCCCGTTGCGCCCGGAGCAAAGGCTGTAGCGTTTGGCCGCCGTCGTCGATGATCTGGATGGCGTTGGCGCCGGCCTCTCGTGGCTCACTGTTGATGATGGCGTCGGCGTCGTCCGGCGCGTGTAGATAGAGCTCCTAGGGATTTCTTTCCTTTTGTTCCGTGCGAGGAATCGAAACGGACCCCGCTGGGGCGTGTAAGGCGTCTGTAATGTCCTTTGTTGATATCATCCTTATTATGAAGATGTGCATGTGTGTGCTCCGTTCCGGCTCTGTTTCCCCTTTCCAACCTCGCGATGGCGTGGTGCTCTACGCCGACAGGTTCCGGTCCCCAGGCAAGCTTTAGCCGTTGCTGGTATGTCAGGTCGCGATGCCATGGTCAAGGCCAGGAGGTGAGCGGCCCGAGGTCCAGTAAGAGCCCCTGAGACGCGATGCTCAGGAGGTCCCCTTTGGCGCGCAAGCGACCACCGAGAGGTAAGAGAGGGAGATTACGTTGCCGCAGCAGGGCAGCACAAATGAGAACTCTACACTATAGCGGTTGGTTAACCCGAGAGTGAAACTTATCTTGGCAATCCAGGGTTGGTCCTTCACGAGATGCCGAACTTGGGCGTCGGCCGCTGCTGAGTAGCTAGGTTAGGCCCGTGCGGGCCTCCCCCTCTTCTCCATGTTCTTCCTGGTGCTCTACGTCCTCAGATCCCGGCCCTCGAGCGAGCTCAGCCGCCGCTGGTATGCCAGGTCGTGATGCCGTGGTCAAGGCCAGGGGGTGAAGGCCGGAGAGCCAGTAAGAGCTTCTGAGTCGCGATGCTCAGGTGCCCCCTTTTAACGCGCAAGCGAATTGCATGGGAAAAGAGAGAGAGTCTGCGGTACCGCCTGCTATAGCCTTCAGGAAGTTTCTGCAAGTTAGCGCAAGGAAGGGCACCAATCGCCATGGTGATTGCCGATCCGCCTCTGGTACATGGGAGGGGACTCCCTGCTGTGGAGAGCCCTCGGGGCGTGTACAACCCCGCCCTGACACATGGCTTGCACGACAGGGCTAGACGAGGTGTGTCTGGGCACTCGTGAGCCAGCGCGGGACTCACGAGGCCCTACCTCAAGGTGGGTTGCGCCTAATCTTGATTCTTGTTCGTTGTGTTGGTCCTGCGAGGTGGTCAGACAACCTGCGCCGAACGAATTTCCTGAGGTTATCGCGTGAGAAAGCCAAGGAAGAACGGCCCCAAGAGGTGACATGAACGTGGCCGGCCCGCCAGACAGAGCTCAGCCGTTGGATTTATCGACGCTGCAGGAACGGACCCGAGCATAGACGCCGTGCCTAGCCCTCTCACGCGAAGGGTCCTGAAGAAAGAGGACCGGCGCGCAGCTCCCGCGATGGGTGACAATCAAGCGGGTGATAATCATAGATAAATTAAGCATGGAAGGCAAACTAGCTCAGGTAAATGCATGAACGATACGCGCCACTAGGTCCGGCCCGAGAAGCTTGGGGATGGTGCAGCCCGAGGGGAGCCCCCGGCAAGGTAAGATAAAGACATAAAAAAGAAGGGATACATGTACACAGGGATGGACCCACGCGGCCTGGGAATAATGCAGCCCCCTGGATGCTCCCAACTAAATAAACTTGGAAAATGTCACCTGGTTCCGTTGATGAAGGGGTGTTGAGGCAGCTGAAGGTACGCAGCGAAGGGGTTGTTCCTCACGAGCCACCGGGGCCCTGAGCCTCGGGAGGCTCTGGGGGTCCAGGCAGTTCCTTGAGGACCGTCGCCATCTCCGCCAGGACTGCGTGATGCCTGACCTCCTGACCCGCCATATGCTCCGCAAGTTGTGCTGGAAGGCAGCAACCACGCTCGCCAGGCCGAACGGCATGCGAACGTAGCTGTGAGGTGGACCTTCGCAGCGCCCAACACGCGAAGGTCAGAAGCACTCCTGAGATGCGGCTCGGTTGAGCCCTGGTATGTCCATGCAGACGCGCAGCTCACCACCCTCGCCTGGGTGGGGAGCAACGCCAGGTGGGCGGCGGTCGCCGCGTATTGTTCTTGCTTCCTGAAGCTCCTGAGATACCTTGGTGATGAACTCCTGAGCGCTGGGCACTCCTTGCCCGGTGTCCTCCCGAGGGAGACGTGGCGCGAAACACGCCTCCAAGTGGTGCCCGAGTGTCTCCCTCGTGATGTTGGCAAGGATTAAGGCCCTCTAGAAGAGAGCCCCCGAGCCCTGCCCGAGGAGGGCGTCGGGCGCGCCTTCCTATGCGACAGAGGAATGCGCCCCATGTGTGCGGGCGCTGATCCTGATGAGGTGCCACTTATGGTGCTACCCTCCTGAGGTCCGGCACAGAGTAGCTGCTTCTTCTTCTTGGGGATGACCTGAGGGGGGTACCGAGCTGCATTGTTGCCGGGGTCTGATACGTCTCCAACGTATCTATAATTTTTGATTGCTCCATGCCATATTATCTACTGTTTTGGACTATATTGGGCTTTATTTTCCACTTTTATATTATTTTTGGGACTAACCTATTAACCGGAGGCCCAGCCCAGAATTGCAGTTTTTTACCTGTTTTAGGGTTTCGGAGAAAAGGAATATCAAACGGAGTCCAAACGGAATGAAACTTTCGGGAACGTGATTTTCTCATCAGATAAGACCCAGGAGACTTGGACCCTCCATTAAGAAAGCCACGAGGCGGTCACGAGGGTGGAGGGCGCACCCCCTGCCTCGTGGGCCCCTCGAAGCTCCACCGACGTACTTCTTCCTCCTATATATATCCATATACCCCCAACCGATCAAAACAGGAGCCAAAAACCTAATTCCACCACTGCAACTTTCTGTATCCACAAGATCCCATCTTGGGGCCTGTTTCGGAGCTCCGCCGGAGGAGGCATCGATCATGGAGGGCTTCTACATCATCATCCAAGCCTCTCCGATAAAGTGTTGGTAGTTTACTTCAGACCTACGGGTCCATAGTTAGTAGCTAGTGTTGGAAATATGCCCTAGAGGCAATAATAAAATGGTTATTATTATATTTCTTTGTTCATGATAATTGTCTATTTTTCATGCTATAATTGTGTTATCCGGAAATCGTAATACATGTGTGAATACATAGACCACAACACGTCCCTAGTGAGCCTCTAGTTGACTAGCTCGTTGATCAAAAGATAGTCATGGTTTCCTGACTATGGACATTGGATGTCATTGATAACGGGATCACATCATTAGGAGAATGATGTGATGGACAAGACCCAATCCTAAGCATAGCTCAAAGATCGTGTAGTTCGTTTGCTGTAGCTTTTCTGAATGTCAAGTATCATTTCCTTAGACCATGAGATTGTGCAACTCCCGGATACCGTAGGAGTGCCTTGGGTGTGCCAAACGTCACAACGTAACTGGGTGAATATAAAGGTACATTACAGGTATCTCCGAAAGTGTCTGTTGGGTTGGCACGAATCAAGACTAGGATTTGTCACTCCGTATGACGGAGAGGTATCTCTGGGCCCACTCGGTAATGCATCATCATAATGAGCTCAATGTGACCAAGTGGTTGATCACGGGATCATGCATTACGGCACGAGTAAAGTGACTTGCCGGTAACGAGATTGAACTAGGTATTGGGATACCGACGATCGAGTCTCGGGCAAATAACATACCGATTGACAAAGGGAATTGTATACGGATTAATTGAATCCTCGACATTGTGGTTCATCCAATGAGATCATCGTGGAGCATGTAGGATCCAACATGGGTATCTAGATCCCGCTGTTGGTTAATGACCGGAGAGGCGTCTCGGTCATGTCTGCATGTCTCCCGAACCCGTAGGGTCTACACACTTAAGGTTCCGTGACGCTAGGGTTGTAGAGATATTAGCATACGGTAACCCGAAAGTTGTTCGGAGTCCCGGATGAGATCCCAGACGTCACGAGGAGTTCCGGAATGGTCCGGAGGTGAAGATTTATATATAGGAATTTAGGTTTCGGCCATCGGGAAAGTTTTGGGGGTAATCGGTATTGTACCAGGACCACCGGAAGGGTCCCAGGGGTCCACCGCGTGGGGCCACCTATCCCGGAGGGCCCCATGGGCTGAAGTGGGAGGGAAACCAGCCCCTAGTGGGATGGTGCGCCCCCCTTGGGCCTCCCCCTGCGCCTAGGGTTTGAAACCCTAGGGGTGGGGGTGCCACCCTTGCCTTGGGGGGCAAGGCACCCGCTTGCCCGCCGCCCCCCATAGGAGATTGGATCTCCTAGGGCTGGCGCCCCCCCTAGGCACCCTATATATAGTTGGGGGGAGGGAGGGCAGCCGCACCCAAGCCCCTGGCCTCTCCCTCTCCCTCCCGTGACACTCCTCCGTCTCCCTACGCTTGGCGAAGCCCTGCCGAGATCACCATTGCTTCCACCACCACGCCGTCGTGCTGCTGGATCTTCATCAACCTCTCCTTCCCCCTTGCTGGATCAAGTTAGAGGAGACGTCTTCCCAACCGTACGTGTGTTGAACGCGGAGGTGCCGTCCGTTCGGCACTTGGTCATCGGTGATTTGGATCACGACGAGTACGACTCCATCAACTCCGTTCTCTTGAACGCTTCCGCGTGCGATCCACAAGGGTATGTAGATGCACTCCTCTCTCCCTCATTGCTAGATGACTCCATAGATTGATCTTGGTGATGCGTAGGAAATTTTAAAATTCTGCTACGTTCCCCAATAGTGGCATCATGAGCTAGGTCTATGCGTAGTTACTATGCACGAGTAGAACACAAAGCAGTTGTGGGCGTCGATATTGTCAATTTGCCTGCCGTTACTAGTCTTATCTTGATTCGGCGGCATCGTGGGATGAAGCGGCCCGGACCGACCTTACATGTACGCTTACGTGAGACTGGTTCCACCAACTGACATGCACTAGTTGCATAAGGTGGCTGGCGGGTGTCTGTCTCTCCCACTTTAGTCGGATCGGATTCGATGAACAGGGTCCTTATGAAGGGTAAATAGAAATTGGCAATTCACGTTGTGGTTATGGTGTAGGTAATAAACGTTCTTGCTAGAAACCTATAGCAGCCACGTAAAAACTTGCAACAACAATTAGAGGACGTCTAACTTGTTTTTGCAGCAAGTGTTTTGTGATGTGATATGGCCAAAGGATGTGATGAATGATATATGTGATGTATGAGATGATCATGTTCATGTAATAGGAATCATGACTTGCATGTCGATGAGTATGACAACCGGCAGGAGCCATAGGAGTTGTCTTTATTTATTTATGACCTGCGTGTCAACATAAACGTCATGTAATTACTTTACTTTATTGCTAAAGCGTTAGCCATAGTAGTAGAAGTAATAGATGACGAGACAACTTCAAGAAGACACGATGATGGAGATCATGATGATGGAGATCATGGTGTCATGCCGGTGACAGCGATGATCATGGAGCCCCGAAGATGGAGATCAAAAGGAGCAAATGATATTGGCCATATCATGTCACTATTTGATTGCATGTGATGTTTATCATGTTTTACATCTTAATTGCTTAGAACGACGGTAGCTTAAATAAGATGATCCCTCGTAATAATTTCAAGAAAGTGTTCCCCCTAACTATGCACCGTTGCGAAGGTTCATTGTTTCGAAGCACCACGTGATGATCGGGTGTGATAGATTCTAACGTTCGAATACAACGGGTGTAAGCCAGATTTACACACACAATACACTTAGGTTGACTTGACGAGCCTAGCATGTACAGACATGGCCTCGGAACACGGAAGACCGAAAGGTCGAGCATGAGTCGTATAGGAGATACGATCAACATGAAGATGTTCACCGATGTTGGCTAGTCCGTCTCACGTGATGATCGGACACGGCCTAGTTAACTCGGATCATGTTTCACTTAGATGACTGGACGGATGTCTATCTGAGTGGGAGTTCATTAAGTAATTTGATTAGATGAACTTAATTATCATGAACTTAGTCTAAAATCTTTACAATATGTCTTGTAGATCAAATGGCCCACGTTGTCCTCAACTTCAACGCGTTCCTAGAGAAAACCAAGCTGAAAGACGATGGCAGCAACTATACGGATTGGGTCCGGAACCTGAGGATCATCCTCATAGCTGCCAAGAAAGATTATGTCCTAGAAGCACCGCTAGGTGACGCACCTGTCCCAGAGAACCAAGACGTTATGAACGCTTGGCAGTCATGTGCTGATGATTACTCCCTTGTTCAGTGCGGCATGCTTTACAGCTTAGAACTGGGGCTCCAAAAGCGTTTTGAGAGACACGGAGCATATGAGATGTTAGAAGAGCTGAAAATGGTTTTTCAAGCTCATGCCCGAGTCAAGAGATATGAAGTCCCCGACAAGTTCTTCAGCTGTAAGATGGAGGAAAATAGTTCTGTCAGTGAGCACATACTCAAAATGTCTGGGTTGCATAACCGCTTGACTCAGCTGGGAGTTAATCTCCCGGATGATGCAGTCATTGACAGAATCCTTCAGTCGCTTCCACCGAGCTACAAGAGCTTTGTGATGAACTTCAATATGCAAGGGATGGAAAAGACCATTCCTGAGGTGTATTCAATGCTGAAATCAGCAAAGGCGGAAATCAAAAAGGAACATCAAGTGTTGATGGTGAATAAAACCACTAAGTTCAAGAAAGGCAAGGGTAAGAAGAACTTTAAGAAGGAGGTTGATCCGCCGTGTAATTTGGTACCTTGCGCAGGCCTTTGAAGTCCTTGGGCAGGCACACATTGCGTAAAGCGGGGACAAGGCAAGGTACCCCCAAAGAACTAGAAGTAACCCCAGGTTCGACCGAGATAGTTGGACGAACCGGCGTAAGTTGCTGAGCCTGATACTGTGCAGCTAACTCGGCCTCCCTGCGCGCTCGGGCCCGGTCCACCACTTCCTGAGCGTTATCAGCACCACCCGCCGGGTTGTTGCCGTGGGGTGCTCCACGTCGTTCATTACTTGATACTGCCGGTTCACCCATACGCATGCTATAGCTCCGGCTTGGACGAGGGGTCGAGTGGATCCGGTCGCGGCTGTACGAGTATGCTTCCTGTTGGACCAAAGCTGTCCTAAGAAGCTCCTTGACCCGTCGCGTCTCTACCGCCTGCGGCGAGTCACCTTCAATTGGAATGGCCTCCAGCCATGCAGCAGCGGCAACGAGATTGTCCATCGGGTTGGAGTAGTGACCCGGGGGTGTTGAAACAGCCTGAGGTATAACAGTGTTCTGACGAGGCAGATCCATCAGACGGGGCTGAACCGGCGCGCCGGTCCCAGGAGCTTCCGCCCGGTTTCCCTCTAGCGGGTTACTGGTTCCTGCTCCTGGGGTGTTAAAAAGGTCTCTGGCCTCGAAGACCGAAGGCAAACGGGACCGGTACTTCCTCTTCATGACTTCATGCGACGCGTTCTGGTCCAACATGAGCCTGTAGGCTTGTGCGTCTAAAGCGGCCCGCTCTGCGGTCATCCTGGCATTCTCAGCTACCAGGTCCGCCTTGGCTTGGGTGATCTATTCCTTCACCTTTGCAATCTCCGCATTGTGGACGTCCTGATCCGCCGGGTTAGCTTCTGCCATAAGCACAGCCAATGCATCAAATAGATCTGATAGAACTTGAGCCGGCAGGCGTACAGAGCTTCCTGCCCCGGCAGCCGTCGCCGCTACTGAACCGGAGGTTATTGGCGTAGCGGTCGAAGAATGAAGCGCTGCTTGTGTGCCGGCCATGAATATTCCAACTCGGTTGGGTAGATCAGAGGGGTCCGGAATACTGTCGCCGTCGGAACAGCCCCCAATCTGGCCATCTTGTAGCTGATATAGAGATTCGGTTTCTCCGGTTGATGACTCGTCGCCGGAATAAACGACGGTCTCACCGCGAGATTCCGATCCATCCTCGTAGCTTCCTCCATGGATGACTCCCACGAAGGCACGCTTCACGGCCGGTTTAACCCGGGCGGACCGCGTACACTGAGCCATTTCGACGAGGTCGGTGCAGATGTCCGGCTCAGGGCCCGGTTCACCGATCTTGCCGATGAAAACATGTATGCCACCAAAGGGGACCCGGTACCCGTACTCAACTGAGCCGGCCTCGGGGCCCCAGCCTGCATCATCGATGTAGAGCTTGCCGCGACGACTCTCAGTCATCCGGCCCACAGCGTAACCCTCGAGTCCTTCAAAGCGACCCTCCAAGAACTTGAAACCATTGTGCGATAGCCCCACGGTGGGCGCCAACTGTCGTGGTTTTGTCACGACAGATGTCCTCGTGAAAGGACTTAGTCGTGGAGCCATCGCAACGGGTTAGCTTGAAGGGGTTAAAGCGGACACAGGGACGCAAGAGAGTTTATACTAGTTCGGCCCCTTCAATGAAGGTAAAAGCCTACGTCTAGTTGTGATGGAATTGATGGGGTTTCGATGATTAGGGAGCAAACAAGCTTCGCCTAAGTCTCGAGTTGTTGTCTGTTCTCCTTGAACCGCCGCCGGGTCGTCCCCTTATATACACGGGTGACGCCCGTTGGTTCACAGAGTCCCAATACCGGCTCATAGATGTGTCCGGTTTGGTCTCTACTTATTCCTAACTTACAATACAAGTTACATACCAATGCCGGTTTACGGCTACAGGCCTTGAACCGACTATGGGCCTTGAGCCCTCATCTGCCTTCTAGGGCTTTAACATAATTAACTACTGACGAAGTTAACCCGGCCCAGATAGGCCGGTTTACGCCCAGTAGTGATATCCCCAACAATAGAGGCATTCAAAACACCCGACTGGAGCTACCAAACACAAACACATAACAATACTCAAACATAAATGTAGCAGCTGTCACACCTAAGTAGGTTCACATCCACACATATATTACAAGTATTCAATGTCACACGCTACCACTATATACTAGGCTACGGGGGGATGCAGTCATAACATAGTGCACGGACATAGTTTTAAGAAGAACAAGTTGATACCTTACATTCCTCAGCCACAAAATGTAAGGTAGGCATGCGGTATGGAGAACCACGTGATCACTTATACTTCTTGTTGGCTTTTTTGACAGCTTCCTCTATGAAATCTCGTGTGTTGGCCTGCGTGTTGAGATCTTCATTCATCAACCAATTCCATGTGTATATTTTGCGGAGCTCAACGACCATTGCAGCTGTGACGAAAGGGAACCGTCGGCCTTCCCACTTTGCAAGGTATTCCAACATGTGAAAGCCATAGTCATGCCTATAAAAGAAAAGAATCAGGTCAACTCAAGAGAACAGGAAAAAAATCATAAACTTCAATGCAGAGGTGACAAAAAGGATTAGGGATTGGTGTGGAGGACACATGAAAAAAGATAGTAATTACCGGTTTCCTTGCTTCGTAGTCGCGACATACTCGATTAGAAAATGACCGATCTGGACCCTTGAAGTTTCATAGTGACGATTCCATGTCTCTTTGAGGTTGTTGATGAAGAATTCAGTATGTGTAGTAAGGTCTGCATTAGCTTCTGAACGCATTGGATCAAGCACCTCAAAATGTTGGTTCTTCAAGTCAAGGCAAATCATGTAGTGGTGACCACACTTGTCATGTGGGTCCTGTGGTGCAAGCTCTTGGAACATGGGGAACAATACCTGCAAGTAAAATAAAGGGAAAAAGCAGAGTTGAAATCAAAAACAGCAAAATGATGTAGTAGGAACAATGATTTCAAAAGATATTGCCGAATGCAGTAAGAGGTACATAAATGACAAAGCATCGAGTGTCCATAAATGCGCCCGTAGAGAATATTTATTTGCCATGTGTAATTAAAAGAAGTTGCCATCCATGTATGAACAGGTTGCCAACTATTTTAATTGAAATTGCCACATAAGTTGCATTCAAAAAGCAGTCAAACTTATTTTACATGGCAGCTGTTGCCACATGAAACATCTGTCACAAAAACAGTATGTAGCCCACATGTGAAGCATAGCTACTGACAAAACATAGCATGGGACAAAAAATATGTGCAAACAAGGAGGAAACACTCACACATTTCTTCAGTGTGACCTTGAATTCACCATGCGCAGTAAAATGCTTCCTCGGGATTTTGTGGAGGAAGTCTTCATCCCATATTTTGCAGGTCACACTGTACTGCATGATCATCTTGTCGGGACAAGTATCCATATGCCTGTTGATGAAGTCAATCCCACACGCAACTACATTCTTCGACATTTTACCAAGTGGCCTCACAGACTCGGCAAGATCACCCAGGTCGACGTACGTCGCATCATATTGTATGATTTTGGTTCTGTCCAAACATGAGATGTATGAAAATGATATAACATGAAAGAATCATGTCTACTAAAATAAATTAAAAATAAAACGTAAACAAAGCATGGCTAGAATAGCAAAGGAAAAAATAAGAGAAAAGCAAGTGAGGGGTTGTGTGGTGTGGACGTTATGCTTTCTGCTCCTTCACGTGCTTGCCGTTGGACCTCGCCTTTCCAAAATGCTTGAAAATATCATACAAGTGGTTCTGCTCCTTTGTGGTCTTGACTTCGGGCTCATAGTCATCTGCGGGTGGTGTGTGACCTACCCTATATTGCCTCACAGATCCAGGGGTGGCACTTCTAACGGTATTTTTGGATACCGACTCAGCAGGCACGTTAGAACTTGATTGCCCCTGACCCCGTGAGGACCTCCTCTTCAATGCTTCCTCCTCAATCATGCGGTAAGCTTCATCAAGTGACGGTGAAATCTCCCCAGGGGTGGCTGCAAGGATCAAACAGTGGGTTATGATGCTTGGAAACAAAAACAAGTTTATTGTGAAAAAGGATGCAAAATATGAAAATGTAGGTGCAAAAGAAGTGAGTTGCCATGTGGAGACAACTCCAGTTGCAATGTGTACTGCAATGTAGTTGCCAAGTACATTGAACTGAAGTTGCCATGTTGCAGCAACTCCAGTTGCCATGTGCTTGGCGAATGGAATTGCAACATGGCAACAAATGTAGGTGCCATGTTGCAGCAACTCCAGTTGCCATGTGCATCTAATGAGGATTGCCATCACCCGTAAGAAACCAAAAAAGCTTGTGACAAACGTCGGACTAAAAAAATGTAGAAACAAATGATAAACACAAAAAAATGTACTTTGCACTATCGACTATGCAAACTTCACAGCCTTCCTGCCATCAGCCATTGGCTGCACCATCATTGGGGCCATGCCTGTTGGGAAAGCAAAGGCAACAGGCACAACATCTTGCACCACTGGTTCATCTTGAGTGCGATCGATGCCAAGGCTACAGCTCGATGGGGTGAAGGCCATTGGGTGCCTCTCCACCCTACTAGCCGGATCGCGAACAAATTTCTTGGCAGAATCCAAGGGTGAAAGATCAAAAAACATTTCTGCCTCGTCTGCTGCAGTATCATCAGGCTTGTTAGTAGGGCGGGGCGTGCTCTCAGCGGTCTCAATCGCAATTTTCTTGCCAATCTTCTTGTTTGGGCTGTACGGGACACCAATGTTGACTGGGAGCTTAGAAGTGCCCAGATTTAAGCTGGGGTTCTCCACACCACTGAAAGGCACACTCTGCTCCGGATGTTCACTGATGTCTACTACACAACCTTCTTCTTGTAGACGTTGTTGGGCCTCCAAGTGCAGATGTTTGTAGGACAGTAGCAAATTTCCCTCAAGTGAATGACCTAAGGTTTATCAATCCGTGGGAGGCGTATGATGAAGATGGTCTCTTTGAAGCAACCCTGCAACCAAATAACAAAAACTCTCTTGTGCCCCCAACACACCCAATACAATGGTAAATTATATAGGTGCACTAGTTCGGTGAAGAGATGGTGATACAAGTGCAATATGGATGGTAGATATATGTTTTTGTAATCTGAAAATATAAAAACTGTTGGGGAACGTAGCAATTTCAAAAAAATTCCTACGCACACGCAAGATCATGGTGATGCATAGCAACGAGAGGGGAGAGTGTTGTCTACGTACCCTCATAGACCGAAAGCGGAAGCGTTATAACAACACGGTTGATGTAGTCGTACGTCTTCACGGCCCGACCGATCAAGCACCGAAACTACGGCACCTTCGAGTTCTAGCACACGTTCAGCTCGATGATGATCCCTGGACTCTGATCCAGCAGAATGTCGGAGAAGAGTTCCGTCAGCACGACGGCGTGGTGATGATCTTGATGTTCTACCGTCGCAGGGCTTCGCCTAAGCACCGCTACAATATTATCGAGGATTATGGTGGAGGGGGGCACCGCACACGGCTAAGAGATCAATGATCAATTGTTGTGTCTATGGGGTGCCCCCTGCCCCTGTATATAAAGGAGCAAGGGGGAGGAGGCGCGACCAGGCAAGGGGCGCGCTAGGAGGAGTCCTACTCCTACCGGGAGTAGGACTCCCCTTT
>NC_041380.1:108588455-108595346 GCF_002162155.2 Triticum dicoccoides | reverse complement strand
AGGGGCGCGCGGCTGCCCCTTGGCCTCCTCTCCACTTCCTCCACTAGGCCCATTAGGTTACCGGGGGGTTCCCGGTACTCCGGTAAAATGCCGATTTCACCCGGAACACTTCTGATGTCCAAACATAGGCTTCCAATATATCAATCTTCATGTCTCGACCATTTCGAGACTCCTCGTAATGCCTGTGATCACATCCGGGACTCCGAACAACCTTCGGTACATCAAAACATATAAACTCATAATGAAATTGTCATCGTAACGTTAAGCGTGCGGACCCTACGGGTTCGAGAACAATGTAGACATGACCGAGACATGTCTCCGGTCAATAACCAATAGCGGAACCTAGATGCTCATATTGGCTCCTACATATTCTACGAAGATCTTTATCGGTCAGACCGCATAACAACATACGTTGTTCCCTTTGTCATCGGTATGTTACTTGCCCGAGATTCGATCGTTAGTATCTTAATACCTAATTCAATCTCGTTACCGGCAAGTCTCTTTACTCGTTCTGTAATACATCATCCTGCAACTAACTCATTAGCTGCAATGCTTGCAAGGCTTAAGTGATGTGCATTACCGAGAGGGCCCAGAGATACCTCTCCGACAATCAGAGTGACAAATCCTAATCTCGAAATACGCCAACCCAACATGTACCTTTGGAGACACCTGTAGAGCACCTTTATAATCACCCAGTTACGTTGTGACGTTTGGTGGCACACAAAGTGTTCCTCCGGTAAACGGGAGTTGCATAATCTCATAGTCATAGGAACATGTATAAGTCATGAAGAAAGCAATAGCAACAAACTAAACGATCAAGTGCTATGCTAACGGAATGGGTCAAGTCAATCACATCATTCTCTAATGATGTGACCCCGTTAATCAAATGACAACTCATGTCTATGGTTAGGAAACTTAACCATCTTTGATTCAACGAGCTAGTCAAGTAGAGGCATACTAGTGACACTCTGTTTGTCTATGTATTCACACATGTATTATGTTTCCGGTTAATACAATTCTAGCATGAATAATAAACATTTATCATGAAGTAAGGAAATAAATAATAACTTTATTATTGCCTCTAGGGCATATTTCCTTCAGTCTCCCACTTGCATTAGAGTCAATAATCTAGATTACACAGTAATGATTCTAACACCCATGGAGCCTTGGTGCTGATCATGTTTTGCTTGTGGAAGAGGCTTAGTCAGCGGGTCTGCAACATTCAGATCCGTATGTATCTTGCAAATTTCTATGTCTCCCACTTGGACCAAATCCCGAATGGAATTGAAGCGTCTCTTGATGTGCTTGGTTCTCTTGTGAAATCTGGATTCCTTTGCCAAGGCAATTGCACCAGTATTGTCACAAAAGATTTTCATTGGACCCGATGCACTAGGTATGACACCTAGATCGGATATGAACTCCTTCATCCAGACTCCTTCATTTGCTGCTACCGAAGCAGCTATGTACTCCGCTTCACATGTAGATCCCGCCACGATGCTTTTTTAGAACTGCACCAAGTGACAGCTCCACCATTTAATGTAAACACGTATCCGGTTTGCGATTTAGAATCGTCCGGATCAGTGTCAAAGCTTGCATCAACGTAACCATTTATGATGAGCTCTTTGTCACCTCCATATACGAGAAACATATTCTTGGTCCTTTTCAGATACTTCAGGATGTTCTTGACCGCTGTCCAGTGATCCACTCCTGGATTACTTTGGTACCTCCCTGCTAGACTTATAGCAAGGCACACATCAGGTCCGGTACACAGCATTGCATACATGATAGAGCCTATGGCTGAAGCATAGGGAACATCTTTCATTTTCTCCCTATCTTCTGCGGTGGTCGGACATTGAGTCTTACTCAACTTCACACCTTGTAATACAGGCAAGAACCCTTTCGTTGCTTGATCCATTTTGAACTTCTTCAAAACTTTGTCAATGTAAGTGCTTCATGAAAGTCCAATTAAGCGTCTTGATCTATCTCCATAGATCTTAATGCCCAATATGTAAGCAGCTTCACCGAGGTCTTTCATTGAAAAACTCTTATTCAAGTATCCCTTTATGCTATCCAGAAATTCTATATTATTTCCAATCAGTAATATGTCATCCACATGTAATATCAGAAATGCTACAGAGCTCCCACTCACTTTCTTGTAAATACATGCTTCTCCAAAAGTTTGTACAAAACCAAATGCTTTGATCGCACTATCAAAGCGTTTATTCCAACTCCGAGAGGCTTGCACCAGTCCATAAATGGATCGCTGGAGCTTGCACACTTTGTTAGCTCCCTTTGGATCGACAAAACCTTCCGGTTGTATCATATACAACTCTTTTTCCAGAAATCCATTGAGGAATGCAGTTTTGACATCCATCTGCCAAATTTCATAATCATAAAATGCGGCAATTGCTAACATGATTCGGACAGACTTAAGCATCGCTACGGGTGAGAAGGTCTCATCATAGTCAATCCCTTGAACTAGTCGAAAACCTTTCGCAACAAGTCGAGCTTTGTAGACAGTAACATTACCGTCAGCGTCAGTCTTCTTCTTGAAGATCCATTTATTCTCAATTGCTTGCCGATCAACGGGCAAGTCAACCAAAGTCCATACTTTGTTCTCATACATGGATCCCATCTCAGATTTCATGGCTTCTAGCCATTTTGCGGAATCTGGGCTCACCATCGCTTCTTCATAGTTTGTAGGTTCATCATGATCTAATAGCATGACTTCCAGAACAGGATTACCGTACCACTCTGGTGCGGATCTTACTCTGGTTGATCTACGAGGTTCGGTAGTAACTTGATCTGAAGTTTCATGATCATTATCATTAGCTTCCTCACTAATTGGTGTAGGTGTCACAGAAACCGGTTTCTGTGATGTACTACTTTCCAATAAGGGAGCAGGTACAGTTACCTTATCAAGTTCTACTTTCCTCCCACTCACTTCTTTCGAGAGAAACTCCTTCTCTAGAAAGGATCCATTCTTAGCAACGAATGTCTTGCCTTCGGATCTGTGATAGAAGGTGTACCCAACAGTCTCCTTTGGGTATCCTATGAAGACACATTTCTCCAATTTGGGTTCAAGCTTATCTGGTTGAAGATTTTTCACATAAGCATCGCAGCCCCAAACTTTCAGAAACGACAACTTTGGTTTCTTGCCAAACCACAGTTCATAAGGCGTCGTCTCAATGGATTTTGATGGTGCCCTATTTAATGTGAATGCGTCCGTCTCTAAAGCATAACCCCAAAACGATAGTGGTAAATCTGTAAGAGACATCATAGATCGCACCATATCTAGTAAAGTACGATTACGACATTCGGACACACCATTACGCTGTGGTGTTCCGGGTGGCGTGAGTTGCGAAACTATTCCGCATTGTTTAAAATATAGAACAAACTCGTAACTCAAATATTCTCCTCCACGATCAGATCGTAGAAACTTTATTTTCTTGTTACGATGATTTTTAACTTCACTCTGAAATTCTTTGAACTTTTCAAATGTTTGAGACTTATGCTTCATTAAGTAGATATACCCATATCTGCTTAAATCATCTGTCAAGGTGAGAAAATAATGATATCCGCCACGAGCCTCAACATTCATCGGACCACATACATCTGCATGTATGATTTCCAACAAATCTGTTGCTCTCTCCATAGTACCGGAGAACAACATTTTATTCATCTTGCCCATGAGGCACGGTTCGCAAGTACCAAGTGATTCATAATCAAGTGGTTCCAAAAGTCCATCAGTATGGAGTTTCTTCATGCACTTTACACCGATATGACCTAAACGACAGTGCCACAAATAAGTTGCACTATCATTATCAACTCTGCATATTTTGGTTTCAACATTATGAATATGTGTATCACTACTATCGAGATTCATCAAAAATAGACCACTCTTCAAGGGTGCATGACCATAAAAGATATTACTCATATAGATAGAACAACCATTATTCTCTGATTTAAATGAATAACCGTCTTGCATCAAACAAGATCCAGATATAATGTTCATGCTCAACACTGGCACCAAATAACAATTATTTAGGTCTAATACTAATCTCGAAGGTAGATGTAGAGGTAGCGTGCCGACCGCGATCACATCGACTTTGGAACTATTTCCCACGCGCATCGTCACCTCGTCCTTCGCCAGTGTTTGCTTAATCCGTAGTCCCTGTTTCGAGTTGCAAATGTTAGCAACGGAACCAGTATCAAATACCCAGGTGCTACTGCGAGCTCTAGTAAGGTACACATCAATAACATGTATATCACATATACCTTTTTTCACCTTGCCATCCTTCTTATCCGCCAAATACTTGGGGCAGTTCCGCTTCCAGTGACCAGTCTGCTTGCAGTAGAAGCACTCAGTTTCAGGCTTAGGTCCAGATTTGGGTTTCTTCTCCTGAGCAGCAACTTGGTTGTTGTTCTTCTTGAAGTTCCCCTTCTTCTTCCCTTTGCCCTTTTTCTTGAAACTAGTGGTCTTGTTGACCATCAACACTTGATGCTCCCTCTTGATTTCTACCTCCGCAGCCTTTAGCATTGCGAAGAGCTCAGGAATTGTCTTGTTCATCCCTTGCATATTATAGTTCATCACGAAGCTCTTGTAGCTTGGTGGCAGTGATTTGAGAATTCTGTCAACGATGCTATCATCTGGAAGATTAACTCCCAGTTGAATCAAGTGATTATTATACCCAGACATTTTGAGTATATGCTCACTGACAGAACTGTTCTCCTCCATCTTGCAGCTATAGAACTTATTGGAGACTTCATATCTCTCAATCCGGGCATTTGCTTGAAATATTAACTTCAACTCCTGGAACATCTCATATGCTCCATGACATTCAAAACATCGTTGAAGACCCGGTTCTAAGCCGTAAAGCATGGCACACTGAACTATCGAGTAGTCATCAGCTTTGCTCTGCCAGATGTTCATAACATCTGGTGTTGCTCCAGCAGCAGGCCTGGCACCCAGCGGTGCTTCCAGGACGTAATTCTTCTATGTAGCAATGAGGATAATCCTCAAGTTACGGACCCAGTCCGTGTAATTGCTACCATCATCTTTCAACTTTGCTTTCTCAAGGAACGCATTAAAATTCAATAGAACAACAGCACGGGCCATCTATCTACAATCACACATAAACAAGCAAGATACTATCAGGTACTAAGTTCATGATAAATTTAAGTTCAATTAATCATATTACTTAAGAACTCCCACTTAGAAAGACATCTCTCTAATCCTCTAAGTGATCACGTGACCCAAATCAACTAAACCATAACCGATCATCACGTGAAATGGAGTAGTTTTCAATGGTGAACATCACTATGTTGATCATATCTACTATATGATTCATGCTCGACCTTTCGGTCTCAGTGTTCTGAGGCCATATCTTCATATGCTAGGCTCGTCAAGTTTAACCTGAGTATTCTGCGTGTGCAAAACTGGCTTGCACCTGTTGTAGATGGACGTAGAGCTTATCACACCCGATCATCACGTGGAGTCTGGGCACGACGAACTTTGGCAACGGTGCATACTCAGGGAGAACACTTTTATCTTGAAATTTAGTGAGAGATCATCTTATAATTCTACCGTCAATCAAAGCAAGATAAGATGCATAAAAGATAAACATCACATGCAATCAATCTAAGTGATATGATATGGCCATCATCATCTTGTGCTTGTTATATCCATCTCCGAAACACCGTTATGATCACCATCGTCACCGGCGCGACACCTTGATCTCCATCGTAGCATCGTTGTCGTCTCGCCAATCTTATGCTTCTACGACTATCGCTACCGCTTAGTGATAAAGCAAAGCATTACAGGGCGATTGCATTGCATACAATAAAGCGACAACCATATGGCTCCTGCCAGTTGCCGATAACTCGGTTACAAAACATGATCATCTCATACAATAAATTTAGCATCATGTCTTGACCATATCACATCACAACATGCCCTGCAAAAACAAGTTAGACGTCCTCTACTTTGTTGTTGCAAGTTTTACATGGCTGCTATGGGCTTAGCAAGAACCGTTCTTTCCTATGCATCAAAACCACAACGATAGTTTGTCAAGTTGGTGTTGTTTTAACCTTCGCAAGGACCGGGCGTAGCCACACTCGATTAAACTAAAGTTGGAGAAACTGACACCCGCCAGCCACCTGTGTGCAAAGCACGTCGGTAGAACCAGTCTCGCGTAAGCGTACGCGTAATGTCGGTCCGGGCCGCTTCATCCAACAATACCGCCGAACCAATGTATGACATGCTGGTAAGCAGTATGACTTATATCGCCCACAACTCACTTGTGTTCTACTCGTGCATATAACATCAACGCATAAAACCAGGCTCGGATGCCACTGTTGGGGAATGTAGCAATTTCAAAAAATTTCCTACGCACACGCAAGATCATGGTGATTCATAACAACGAGAGAGGAGAGTATTGTCCACGTACCCTCGTAGACCGAAAGAGGAAGTGTTATAACAACGCGGTTGATGTAGCCGTACGTCTTCACGGCCCGACCGATCAAGCACCGAAACTACGGCACCTCCGAGTTCTAGCACACGTTCAGCTCGATGACGATCCCCGGACTCCGATCCAGCAGAATGTCGGGGAAGAGTTCCGTCAGCACGACGGCATGGTGACGATCTTGATGTTCTACCGTCACAGGGCTTCACCTAAGCACCGCTACAATATTATCGAGGATTATGGTGGAGGGGGGCACCGCACACGGCTAAGAGATCAATGATCAATTGTTGTGCCTATGGGGTGCCCCCTGCCCTCGTATATAAAGGAGCAAGGGGGAGGAGGTGCGGCCAGGCAAGGGGCGCGTCAGGAGGAGTCCTACTCCTACCGGGAGTAGGACTCCCCTTTTTCCATGTTGGACTAGGACTTG
>NC_041380.1:108574196-108588002 GCF_002162155.2 Triticum dicoccoides | reverse complement strand
CGCGCGGATGCCCCTTGGCCTCCTCTCCACTTCCTCCACTAGGCCCATTAAAGCCCATTAGGTTACCGGGGGGTTCCGGTAACCTCCCGGTACTCCGGTAAAATGCCGATTTCACCCGGAACACTTCCGATGTCCAAACATAGGCTTCCAATATATCAATCTTCATGTCTCGACCATTTTGAGACTCCTCGTCATGTCCGTGATCACATCCGGGACTCCGAACAACCTTCGGTACATCAAAACATATAAACTCATAATGAAACTATCATCGTAACGTTAAGCGTGCGGACCCTACGGGTTCGAGAACAATGTAGACATGACCGAGACATGTCTCCGGTCAATAACCAATAGCGGAACTTGGATGCTCATATTGGCTCCTACATATTCAACGAAGATCTTTATCGGTCAGACCGCATAACAACATACGTTGTTCCCTTTGTCATCGGTATGTTACTTGCCCGAGATTCGATCCTCGGTATCTTAATACCTAATTCAATCTCGTTACCGGCAAGTCTCTTTACTCGTTCTGTAATACATCATCCCGCAACTAACTCATTAGCTGCAATGCTTGCAAGGCTTAAGTGATGTGCATTACCGAGAGGGCCCAGAGATACCTCTCCGATAATCGGAGTGACAAATCCTAATCTCAAAATACGCCAACCCAACATGTACCTTTGGAGACACCTGTAGAGCAGCTTTATAATCACCCAGTTATGTTGTGATGTTTGGTAGCACACAAAGTGTTCCTCCGGTAAATGGGAGTTGCATAATCTCATAGTCATAGGAACATGTATAAGTCATGAAGAAAGCAATAGCAACATACTAAACGATCAAGTGCTAAGCTAACAGAATGGGTCAAGTCAATCACATCATTATCCTAATGATGTGATCATGTTAATCAAATGACAACTCATGTCTATGGCTAGGAAACATAACCATCTTTGATCAACGAGCTAGTCAAGTAGAGGCATACTAGTGACACTCTGTTTGTCTATGTATTCACACAAGTATTATGTTTCCGGTTAATACAATTCTAGCATGAATAATAAACATTTATCATGATACAAGGAAATAAATAATAACTTTATTATTGCCTCTAGGGCATACTTCCTTCAAAACAACAAGGTAACTAATGATAAAAGTGAGCGTAAACAGTATTGCAATGCTAGGAAACAAGGCCTAGGGTTCATACTTTCACTAGTGAAAGTTCTCTCATCAATAATAACATAATTGGATCATATAACTATCCCTCAACATGCAACAAAGAGTCACTCCAAAGTCACTAATATCGGAGAACAAATGAAGAGATTATTGTAGGGTACGAAACCACCTCAAAGTTATCCTTTCTGATCGATCTATTCAAGAGTCCATAGTAAAATAACACGACGCTATTCTTTCCTTCAATCTATCCTAGAGTTCGTACTAGAATAACACCTTAAGACACAAATCAACCAGAACCCTAAGGTCACCTAGATACTCCAATGTCACCTGCTACCTCTTGAGCACTTGCGTTGGTTTTCCCTTGAAGAGGAAAGGGTGATGCAGCAAAGTAGCGTAAGCATTTCCCTCAGTTTTTGAGAACCAAGGTATCAATCCAGTAGGAGGCCACACACGAGTCCCTCGCACCTACAAAAAAAAATCCTCGCAACCAACGCGATAAGGGGTTGTCAATCCCTACACGGTCACTTACGAGAGTGAGATCTGATAGATATGATAACATAATATTTTTGGTATTTTTATGATAAAGATGCAAAGTAAAATAAAAGGCAATAAAAATAACTAAGTGTTGGAAGATTAATATGATGGAAGATAGACCCGGGGGCTATAGGATTCACTAGTGGCTTCTCTCGAGAGCATAAGTATTCACGGTGGGTAAACAGATTACTGTTGAGCAATTGACAGAATTGAGCATAGTTATGAGAATATCTAGGTATGATCATGTATATAGGCATCACGTCCGAGAAAGTAGACCGACTCCTGCCTGCATCTACTACTATTACTGCACACATCGACTGCTATCCAACATGCATCTAGAGTATTAAGTTCAAAAGAACAGAGTAACGCTTTAAGCAAGATGACATGATGTAGAGGGATAAACTCATGCAATATGATGAAAAACCCATCTTGTTATCCTCGATGGCAACAATACAATACGTGCCTTGCTGCCCCTACTGTCACTGGGAAAGGACACCGCAAGATTGAAACCAAAGCTAAGCACTTCTCCCATTGCAAGAAAGATCAATCTAGTAGGCCAAACCAAACTGATAACTCGAAGAGACTTGCAAAGATAACCTATCATACATAAAAGAATTCGGAGAAGATTCAAATATTGTTCATAGATAAACTTGATCATAAATCCACAATTCATCGGTCTCAACAAACACACCACAAAAGAAGATTACATCGAATAGATCTCCACAAGAGAGGGGGAGAACTTTGTATTGAGATCCAAAAAGAGAGAAGAAGCCATCTAGCTAATAACTATGGACCCGTAGGTCTAAGGTAAACTACTCACACTTCATTGGAGAGGCTATGGTGTTGATGTAGAAGCCCTCCGTGATCGATGCCCCCTCCAGCGGAGCTCCAGAACAGGCCCCAAGATGGGATCTCGTGGATACAGAAAGTTACGGCGGTGGAATTAGGGTTTTGCCTCCGTATCTGGTAGTTTGGGGGTACGTAGGTATATATAGGAGGAAGGAGTACGTCGGTGGAGCAACAGGGGGCCCATGAGGCTGGAGGGCACGCCTGGGGAGGGGGTAGGCGCGCCCCCTACCTCGTGGCCTCCTGGTTGATGTCTTGACGTAGGGTCCAAGTCCTCTGGATCATGTTCGGTCCAAAAATCACGTTCCCGAAGGTTTCATTCCATTTGGACTCCGTTTGATATTCTTTTTCTGCGAAACCCTAAAATAGGCAAAAACAACAATTCTGGGCTGGGCCTCTGGTTAATAGGTTAGTCCCAAAAATAATACAAAAGTGTATAATAAAGCCCAATAATGTCCAAAACAGAATATAATATAGCATGGAACAATAAAAAATTATAGATACATTGGAGACGTATCATCACCTCAAGTATCCGTGAGTATGATTATACGATATGCATCACACAATCTCAGATTCATCTATTCAACTAAGACAAAGAACTTCAAAGAGTGCCCCAAAGTTTCTACTGGAGAGTCAAGACGAAAACGTGTGCCAAACCTATGCATAAGTTCACGAGGTCACGGAACTAGCAAGTTGATCACCAAAACATACATCAAATGGATCACGTGAATATCCCATTGTCACCACAAATAAGCACATGCAAGACATACATCAAGTGTTCTCAAATCCTTAAAGACTCAATCCGATAAGATAACTTCAAAGGGAAAATTCAATCCATTACAAGAGAGTAGAGGGGGAGAAACATCATAAGATCCAACTATAATAGCAAAGCTCGCGATACATCAAGATCGTGCCAAATAAAGAACACGAGAGAGAGAGAGAGATCAAACACATAGCTACTGGTACACACCCTCAGCTCCAAGGGTGAACTACTCCCTCCTCGTCATGGAGAGCGCCGGGATGATGAAGATGGCCACCGGAGAGGGATTCCCCTCTCCGACAGGGTGCCGAAATGGGTCTAGATTGGTTTTCGGTGGCTACAAAGGCTTGTGGCAGTGGAACTCCCGATCTAGGTTTATTTCTGGGGGTTTCTGTATTTATAGGAATTTTTGGCATAGGTCTCACGTCAAGGGGGTCTCCGGATCATCATGAGATAGGGGCCCATGCCCAGGGGGTAGGGCGCGCCCCCACCCTCGTGGACAACACTGGACTCTTCTGGCCCAACTCTTTTACTCCCGGGGCTTCTTTTGGTCCATAAAAAATCATCAAAAATTGGCACGTCAATTGGACTCGGTTTGGTATTCCTTTTCTGTGATACTCAAAAACAAGGAAAAAACAGAAACTGGCACTGGGCTCTAGGTTAATAGGTTAGTCCCAAAAATCATATAAAATAGCATATAAATGCATATAAAACATCCAAGGTTGATAATATAATAGCATGGAACAATGAAAAATTATAGATACGTTGGAGACGTATCAAGCATCCCCAAGTTTAGTTCCTGCTCATCCTCGAGTAGGTAAATGATAAAAACATATTTTTATGTGGAATGCTACCTAACATATTTATCCATGTAATTCTCTTTATTGTGGCAAGAATATTCATATCTGAAAGATTCAAGACAAAAGTTTAATATTAACATAAAAATAATAATACTTCAAGCATACTAACAAAGTAATCATGTCTTCTCAAAATAACATGGCCAAAGAAAGCTATCCCTACAAAATCATATAGTCTGGCTATGCTCTATCTTCATCACACAAAATATTTAAATCATGCACAACCCCGATGACAAGCAAAGCAATTGTTTCATACTTTTGATGTTCTCAAACTTTTTCAATCTTCACGCAATACATGAGCATGAGCCATGGACATAGCACTATTGGTGGAATAGAATGGTGGTTGTGGAGAAGACAAAAAGGAGAAGATAGTCTCACATCAACTAGGCGTATCAACGGGCTATGGAGATGCCGTCAATAGATATCAATGTCAGTGAGTAGGGATTGCCATGCAACAGATGCGCTAGAGCTATAAGTGTATGAAAGCTCAAAAAGAAACCAAGTGGGTGTGCATCCAACTCGCTTGCTCATGAAGAGCTAGGGAATTTTGAGGAAGCCCATTATTGGAATATACAAGCCAAGTTCTATAATGAAAGATTCCCACTAGTATATGAAAGTGACAACATAGGAAACTCTCTATCATGAAGATCATGGTGCTACTTTGAAGCACAAGTGTGGTAAAAGGATAGTAGCATTGCCCCTTCTCTCTTTTTCTCTCATTTTTTTTTGTTTTTTTGGGCCTTCTCTTTTTTATGGCCTCTTTTTCTCTTTTTTTTTTATTTTTCGTTCGGAGTCTCATCTCGACTTGTGGGGGAATCATAGTCTCCATCATCCTTTCCTCACATGGGACAATGCTCTAATAATGATGACCATCACACTTTTATTTACTTACAACTCAAGAATTACAACTCAATACTTAGAACAAAATATGACTCTATATGAATGCCTCCGACGGTGTACCGGGATGTGCACTGACTCATGAGTGACATGTATGAAAGAATTATGAATGGTGGCTTTGCATATCATTAGCATCATGGGTATTCAAAGAATTCATACTAACAACATTGCAATCATGCTCATCATCCAAAGATTTAGTGCGAAACATTTTAATACATTCTTCTTCTAACACTTTGGCACAATTATGGGAATCTTAATTTTCACGAAAGACGTTAAAAAGATGAAGCATATGAGGCAACCTTAATTAAATTTTTTGTAGTTTTTCTTTTATAGACTAAACTAGTGATAAAATAAGAAAGTAAAAGATTCGATTGCAAGATCTAAAGATATACCTTCAAGCGCTAACCTCCCCGACAACAGCGCCAGAAAAGAGCTTGATGTCTACTACACAACCATCTTCTTGTAGACGTTGTTGGGCCTCCAAGTGCAGAGGTTTGTAGCACAGTAGCAAATTTCCCTCAAGTGAATGACCTAAGGTTTATATATCTGTGGGAGGCGTAGGATGAAGATGGTCTCTCTGAAGCAAACCTGCAACCAAATAACAAAAAGTCTCTTGTGTCCCCAACACACCCAATACAATGGTAAATTGTATAGGTGCACTAGTTCGGCGAAGAGATGGTGATACAAGTGCAATATGGATGGTAGATATAGGTTTTTGTAATCAGAAAATATAAAAACAGCAAGGTAACTAATGATAAAAGTGAGCGTAAACGGTATTGCAATGCTAGGAAACAAGGCCTAGGGTTCATACTTTCACTAGTGCAAGTTCTCTCAACAATAATAACATAATTGGATCATATAACTATCCCTCAACATGCAACAAAGAGTCACTCCAAAGTCACTAATAGCGGAGAACAAATGAAGAGATTATTGTAGGGTACGAAACCACCTCAAAGTTATCCTTTCTGATCGATCTATTCAAGAGTCCGTAGTAAAATAACACGACACTATTCTTTCCATTCAATCTATCCTAGAGTTCATACTAGAATAACACCTTAAGACACAAATCAACCAAAACCCTAATGTCACCTAGATACTCCAATGTCACCTCAAGTATCCGTGGGTATGATTATACGATATGCATCACACAATCTCATATTCATCTATTCAACTAACACAAAGAACTTCAAAGAGTGCCCCAAAGTTTCTACTGGAGAGTCAATACGAAAACGCGTGCCAACCCCTATGCATAAGTTCACGAGGTCACGGAACTCGCAAGTTGATCACCAAAACATACATCAAGTGGATTACGTGAATATCCCATTGTCACCACAGATAAGCACATGCAAGACATACATCAAGTGTTCTCAAATCCTTAAAGACTCAATTCGATAAGATAACTTCAAAGGGAAAACTCAATCCATTACAGTAGAGTAGAGGGGGAGAAACATCATAAGATCCAACTATAATAGCAAAGCTCGCGATACATCAAGATCGTGCCAAATCAAGAACACAAGAGAGAGAGAGAGAGAGGGAGAGAGAGATCAAATACATAGCTACTGGTACATATCCTCAGCCACGAGGGTGAAATACTCACTCCTCGTCATGGAGAGCGCCGGGATGATGAAGATGGCCACCGGAGAGGGATTCCCCCCTCCGACAGGGTGACGGAACGGGTCTAGATTGGTTTCCAGTGGCTACAGAGGCTTGCGGCGGCGGAACTCCCGATCTAGGTTTATTTCTAGGGGTTTATGTATTTATAGGAATTTTTGGTATAGGTTTCACGTCAGGGGGGGTCTCCGGATCGTCCACGAGATAGGGGCCCATGCCTAGGGGGTAGGGCGCGCCCTCGTGGACAGCCCAGGACTCTTCTGGCCCAACTCTTTGACTCCTAGGGCTTCCATAAAAATCATCAAAAAATGGCACATCAATTGGACTCAGTTTGGTATTCCTTTTCTGCGATACTCAAAAACAAGGAAAAACAGAAACTGGCACTTGGCTCTAGGTTAATAGGTTAGTCCCAAAAATCATATAAAATAGCATATAAATGCATATAAAACATCCAAGGTTGATAATATAATAGCATGGAACAATCAAAAATTATATATATGTTGGAGACATGTCATTCACCTCTGTCAGTCATGCCCGGCTTGCCACCTGCGTCAGTTGAACTCCGGACTTCCGTTTTCTCCATAACATTGCTTTTGGCAGGAGGTGGGAACAGTGTGGAAGCAGGCACATAACCAGAGTCATCTTTGCTTCTCCTAGCTACATCTGGTGCATTGGGTGTGACTGGAGGATGCTTGCGGGGGCTACAACGCCTAGGTGGAAGACCAGCTCGCGCAATGGTCACCGTAGCAACCTCTGGACCACCAGAAGCTGTAGCTGTTGTGCCATGAGTCTTGCGTGTGGTTGGCATCTCATTCTGAATTGTGGCTGCAGCCCCTTATTTTGTGGGCGCAGAAGTACCAGCAGCCACACGCTTGGAATCCGTATCAGATGAGCGGGATTCTTCCTTGCTTAGGTTGATTTTGGGAGCGTCCACTTCAACACTTGCTGATCGGGTGGCATTGGTCGCAGCAACATCCCTCATTGCTAACAAAGTGGACAATATCTCAGCTGTCCTGGAAGATATTGACTCATCACTCCTAGATGTACGGATGCGTGTTGTTGCAGCCTGCACATCTGCAACCGGCGGACATGGTCAGACACTTGCATCAGAGCTAGTGGGAACAGTTGATGGTGCAGCATCAGTTTTGTCGACTAGAGCCTCATGATCATCTGAGTTGTCACTTGTCGACAACTTAGAATGAATGCGTTCGAGTGGGTCTCTAGGGTTCCGTTTGGTCACGCGTGTAGTAATCTTATTCACCCTACAAGAAAGCACATGGAAGAGTAAAAAATTGAACAAAAATAGTTGCCATGGTAGTCATCTTAAAAATGAAAAATTTTGTGATATGATAGAGCTGTCATTTGAGAACAAGGTTTGGATGAATACACATGACAAATGTAGGTGGTGGAAGCCAGTGGAAAGCTGCTAGTTGCCATATGAGTGGAAAAGGAATTGCCACGTGGCATAGTTAGCAGTTGCCATGCAGAACAAGCAGGAGTTGCCATGCAGCAAAAAGTAAGATCATGAAAAAACATGAGTTGCCATGTGGGACTGATGGCAGTAGCCCATGTGGCAAGCTGGACAGCTACATTGAAAAGCAGACGATAGTTGCCGCATAAATTTATCAACTAAAATAGTTGTGCATGATCTAGAATGCATCAAACAAAAAATAGCACTATGACAATGAATAAACAGGGAGAACCTACTTCTTGATTGTCTTCCTCAAGTCTTTCAACACGACAGGATCCCCGATGTTGGACGTCGATGCATAAGGAGACGACCTAGTGGAAGTGGTGTCACCAGCAGTGGGAGCACCCTTGTTCAACCGGGCAGAAACACAGGTTGGCGTTGGTGCTTGTTTCTTCTTACCTTCTCGTCCACCAGCTGTAGCCTCACTGCACGTAGAAAAAATGGCAAAAAAGGGTACCAAGTGTGAGACACAAAAATCATGCCGCGCTTAGAAAAGAATGAAAAAAGAGTCAGTCTGTTAAAAAGGAGGGACAAACAAAACACTAAAAAAAGATGTCAAACCTCCTCCTAGCAGCTACGGGATCAGTCCTAGACCTCTTGCCAACAGAGCCCTGCCCAACATTCTCTGGAGCCCTGCCCCTCTTTGAAGGCGACATCCCCGTGTCTTTCGCAACTGTCTGTTCAATGACTTTCTCCGATGGGGGGACATTTGGTGCAGCCTTCACTACTAGAAAAACCCCTACTAATGGCGCACCTAATATGGCCATTAATGGCGCATTTGTGGTGCGCCATTAACAGCACGCCATTAGTAATTTTTACTAATGGCGCACCACCTGGTGCGCCATTAGTATCTGGTATACTAATGGTGCACCGCGGGTGCGCCATTAGTATAGGCCAGCGTGCGCCATTAGTATGCCTCCCAGGGGCCATGTATACCCAGGTGCTTTGGCATACTAATGGCGCACCACCACTGGATGCGCCGTTAGTAACCGCGGCATACTAATGGCGCACTACCCAGTGATGCGCCATTAGTATGCACTGTCATACTAATGGCGCACTGTCCTGTGATGCGCCATTAGTATGAATATTAGGTTTTTTTATCTTTTTATTTTCTGTTTTTTGCACAGGTTACAAAATGTATAGTTTGACAAAATATAGACAGCACACATCAACAACAGATTCATCGAATACAATAGAAGATTAGTCTTTGAATACAATTCATCATATTAGTCTCCGAATACAATTCATCATATTAGTCTCCGAATTAAAAAGACCGAACAAAGATAGAACATTATATTACAAGTCTCGAGACCGCGAGTAGCGAGTTTGTCTTCACATTACAAGTCGATATCGATCATCTAAACTACCATCACATAGAAGAGAGCTGCGGTCATCACGATGAGCATCATCACAATGAAACTCGTCTTCATCCGGTTCCTCCAACTCTCCCTCCCCTCTCCCGCTAGATAGCGGGCGTATCTAGATTCGGCCTCGGCTCTAGTGGTGTACCCTTTGTAACTGTTATCGCTGAATCGGTGAACCTGTCTCCGACACTCCTCCCAGTCATCGTAGACTCCGGGAACCTTACCCTTGTACACGACATACGTCGGCATCGCTATGCACTAGCCAAACGAAACGTTAGTACCAATTCACAGACAATACATAAGCAATATATAATTATGCAACAGAACGATCGGAAGAGAAAAGCAAGACATTAATAGCATCGATTACATCTAAGTTGAACGACTCTCGAAACCAAAGAGACATACTACAAGTTCATTAAAGTTTAATTACAACATGAGCCAATCGATGTTTCAGAACTAGACAACTCGACTCAAGGGACCGGAGCGTGGATGAAGCCGCCGTCTATCGTGGGAGTCATGAAAGAACAGGCGTTGTCATCCTGCATTTGTAGCATTGTGTCGATGTCACTGTTGGACGGTTGATTTCTGAGGTAGAACTGCCCCGAGGTATGAAGGACATCTTGATGGATGATTTCCGCAAACTCCGACTGGATGCGAAAGAATTCTTGTCGGAGGTCCGCGTCCTGGATTGCCGACACGCTCGCGGCCCAATCTTTGAGTTTACTCGGTAGCAGAAGTTGATGATGGTCCCGTACGATCGTCCGCATGTGATGGATGGCGTAGTAGGCACCCTTTTGACCGCCAGGCGGCTGCTTGATGCAGCAGAACGTCGTATTGTGGGAGAACACGTGCTTGCCGTACTTACGAATAGGCCTGGTGAAGGTGCCTCCAGATTGGGCGTAGCCGGGGAGAACATCATCAAGAACCTTCTTGACATTTGTGTAGTCTACGTTCGACTGACGGTCCGGGTCGAAATACGTGGCCATGGAATATTTGGGGCTTAGGAGGATGAGCGTGCAATGTGTGTCACTGCAGAAAACACGGAATGTTAAAAGAAAAACGATCGAAATGTAAGAATTCATATGTTACGGGCCGGTTGAGGGGAGGACTTACTCGGGAAAGTAAGGCACGAGGAAGTTATCCTTATCTTGGTTTGCCAGAATGACGCCTTCGAGGTAAGAACTCGCGACTTGCCGGTCCCCAGCGCTGCCCAAGATCTTGGCACGCATGTAGAAGGGGTCGACTATCACGATGTCCGGGGTCTTGTCGCGAATGATCCGCATCTCCATACTCAGCGAAAATAGCCGAACGAAGGTGTAGTGCAGCGGATGAAGGTTCAATATAGCGTGGATGTCATCAAAACGCAGGACGATCGTACGCCCGATGGAGTTATCCACAAAGCCCTTGCCCTCTGGCACCTTGGCCGCGAAAACCGGGTATGCCACATCCTTCTCTCTGAGACGCCGCTTCTCCAAAGCAAGAACACTGTCATGCAGACTCCGCATAGCAGCGGTTGCAGCATTGAGCATATTTGTCGGTAGCATCGCCCTACCCGCCACATGCACCCTCCTCGAGATATCCTGCGGTGAAGGTGGCCCGTCCTGAGCACGGATCGTACTCCGTGCCGGCTGGCTCGCACCCTTCTTAGTCTTTCTTTTGCGTGCCTTCTTCTTCTCCTGTAATGGGACCGAGTTCTGCTCACAGACCGCCTTCTTGAGTGTGTTGGGGCTGATAATATTTCGCACCTCGCCTATCTGAGGCTCGGTGAAGTCGGCAGCTGGAGGCGTCTCCTGAGAGCTGAACGCCAGACGGCGCCTGTTGCAACTTGGCTTCTCCGCGGTACGAGCTAGATCGCACACGTCTTTTGTTGGGTTTGGTTCTTGAGAAGGAGGCCCCATGAAGTCGCCATCGTACCCATGCTCGGCAAAGTACTGATCGACATTGCCAAATGTATCATCGTCGTCGTTGTCGTCGTCGTTCTGATCCTGTGCCATATGCATGTTTGGATCTAGTGGCATAGGGATGTCCGGCACCGTTACGGTGGTCTTGCCATGGGGCCGACTTGGCACCGGCACGACTGGCGGTGTTGTCTTTGGGGTGGTGTCCCCCGCCCCCAAACGAATCTGGCTCTTCGGCCAAAGCAGGGGCCAGCTTAGGCAGGCGCTGAGGGTCATCACGTCTTCATCGTCGGCCCCGACGGGTCGAATCGGAGGTAACAAGTCGTCGCAGCCTGGCAGCACCCGAACCAGTTGAACCCTAAACAAGTTGGGTGGCATCTGGGTACCGTGGAACAAGGGGTTGCCCGGTTGAACGATTTTTCCCTTGGCGACATCGACCAACTCGTTGTTCACGAAGTGGAGGAGAGTGCACGGAACATCGGCGGCGCCCTGCGAAAACATGTAGGGCGTCAGGGATGCCCAGTCAAAGGCAAGGAGATGAAGTCCTCGGCCGAGAGAGGCTTAATTAGTTACCGTGATGATGGCGTCGAGCTCGGCTAATGTCGAGGCACCGCCAACGGCGGGCGTGCAGTTGACGGAGGGGCCGCTTGCTGAAGAGGTGCCGGCCGGCGTACACCCGGGTGCATTAAGCTCCCGTGCCGGCGTCGGAGACACCAATGCCGCCTCCGCCGGAGGCACCAATGGCCCCGCCATCGCATTATGCGAGTTGCTGGCCGTGAAGCTAGGAATCGGGGGCGGCCCCTGTTGGCCGCCCGCAATCCATGCACTCAACCCCGAGATCAAGGTAGGCACAAGGGCGGTGATCGTCGCTCCGAGTCGTTGTTCCACTTGCTCTTGGACAATCTCCGGAATCCGCGCCACCTGTGCCTTGAGTTCTTGAACCTCTCGCGCCTGGCTTTCCGAGCTGGTCTTTTTCTCCTTCCGCACACTAGCGGTATAGTATGACCCCCATTTTGTCGACAAGCCTTTGCCGGCCACACGACCAGCTGACGTCGGCTTACTGAGCTTATCCTTGTTCTTCATTACATTCAACCCCCTATTTAGGGTGGTGTCCCAAGGGTTGCTCTTAGTCGACCCCGCGCTACTGCTTTCAGTCGCGTGCGGAAGGAATGTGAACCATTTAGAAATTTGGCTTCATTAATTAGAATGCAACCATATGGAGCTAATTACGCGGGGTGTATTCCTTACCAGAACAAGCTCAAGCTGCCTGGTCTTCGGATCCGTGGTAAGCTCGTTTGTTTTCGGGTCCTTCTTGTACCGGGCCCTAACAAAGTTCCTGGTCTGCTTGTCACCGTATTTATCGAAGAGGGGCGGTAGGCCTTGCTCGGCATGGTCCGCCTCCTCCTTGTCCCATATAGGCTCCGCCACTCTGTAACCGCTGGGACCGAGTGTGTGTTCCCCTAGGTTCATCTCCCGCATTTGTTTCCCCCACTCACTTGATTGGAGCTTGCGGTGCTCGAGCAATTGATCTTGAAGTCGTTGTAGTCATCTTCGGTGATCGAAGGATTTTTCTCCTTGATCTTCTAATAACTCTCACCTTTCTCGATCATTCTCTTCACATTGCTTTTACAAGTAGACAGGGCCTTGCTCATCTTCGTGAGGGCAGCATTGTTCACTTTATTCCCTTTGAGGCTTGTGTTTTCAAATTCAGCGGGGAACTTGTATCGTTCGTGCAGCTTCGTGAAGAGGAGGTGGCGCAAATTCCCTCGGTCAGGATGCCTCAGGTTCTCGGTGTTGATCGAGACGGTGCTCCGGACAATGCACCCGAGCTGAAGCGAGTACCCCTTGACTATTCGTTCGGGCGCCGTTGGATTCCCGTTGGAGTCCACTTCAGTAACTTCCTCCTTGAGGGTGCGGAGCACGATCGGGCGCCGGTCCTTCCGTTGCCTCTTCGGTTGGCTGCCATCTGTGCGTGCGCCGCCATGATCAGTGGTGGCATCCTCGGCGGCACCATCAGTGGTGGCATCAGTGTGGTCATCCTCGGCGGCACCATCCGTGGTATTAGGATCGGTGGGGAAGGCGGCGTCCTCATAGAAGTGAGGTTGTTCCTCCATCTCCTGGGACAGCTCCCAGAATGCCTTGCCGCCCGAACCCCCGGCCTCATCGTTGTGGGCCATGTTTCTCTCTAAATAGAAACAAAGTTTGGTCAAAAAGTTGGTTATTGTCAAGGAACAAGATCTCTAAGTTGACCAAATAACCTAATTCTCGAGGAATGTCGCCAAAAAGTTGGTTATTGTCAAGGAACAATTGAGAGATGTTTGTGATATTGCCTAGGTGTTTTGGGATAGAACCTGTTAGTGTGTTGTTGCTAAGGTCCAAGTCCACGTTCTCAGGGTAACCTAGTTCT
>NC_041380.1:108569269-108574186 GCF_002162155.2 Triticum dicoccoides | reverse complement strand
GGGTCGACTATCACGATGTCCGGGGTCTTGTCGCGAATGATCCGCATCTCCATACTCAGCGAAAATAGCCGAACGAAGGTGTAGTGCAGCGGATGAAGGTTCAACATAGCGTGGATGTCATCAAAACGCAGGACGATCATACGCCCGATGGAGTTATCCACAAAGCCCTTGCCCTCTGGCACCTTGGCCGCGAAAACCGGGTATGCCACATCCTTCTCCCTGAGACGCCGCTTCTCCAAAGCAAGAACACTGTCATGCAGACTCCGCATAGCACCGGTTGCAGCATTGAGCATATTTGTCGGTAGCATCGCCCTACCCGCCACATGCACCCTCCTTGAGATATCCTGCGGTGAAGGTGGCCCGTCCTGAGCACGGATCGTACTCGGTGCCGGCTGGCTCGCACCCTTCTTAGTCTTTCTTTTGCGTGCCTTCTTCTTCTCCTGTAATGGGACCGAGTTCTGCTCATAGACCGCCTTCTTGAGTGTGTTGGGGCTGATAATATTTCGCACCTCGCCTATCTGAGGCTCGGTGAAGTCGGCAGCTGGAGGCGTCTCCTGAGAGCTGAACGCCAGACGGCGCCTGTTGCAACTTGGCTTCTCCGCGGTACGAGCTAGATCGCACTCGTCTTTTGTTGGGTTTGGTTCTTGAGAAGGAGGCCCCATGAAGTCGCCATCGTACCCATGCTCGGCAAAGTACTGATCGACGTTGCCAAATGTATCATCGTCGTCGTCGTCGTCGTTCTGATCCTGTGCCATATGCATGTTTGGATCCAGTGGCATAGGGATGTCCGGCACCGTTACGGCGGTCTTGCCATGGGGCCGACTTGGCGCCGGCACGACTGGCGGTGTTGTCTTTGGGGTTGTGTCCCCCGCCCCCAAACGAATCTGGCTCTTCGGCCAAAGCAGGGGCCAGCTCAGGCAGGCGCTGAGGGTCATCACGTCTTCATCGTCGGCCCCGACGGGTCGAATCGGAGGTAACAAGTCGTCGCAGCCTGGCAGCACCCGAACCAGTTGAACCCTAAACAAGTTGGGTGGCATCTGGGTACCGTGGAACAAGGGGTTGCCCGGTTGAACGATTTTGCCCTTGGCGACATCGACCAACTCGTTGTTCACGAAGTGGAGGAGAGTGCACGGAACGTCGGCGGCGCCCTGCGAAAACATGTAGGGCGTCAGGGATGCCCAGTCAAAGGCAAGGAGATGAAGTCCTCGGCCGAGAGAGGCTTAATTAGTTACCGTGATGATGGCGTCGAGCTCGGCTAATGTCGAGGCACCGCCAACGGCGGGCGTGCAGTTGACGGAGGGGCCGCTTGCTGAAGAGGTGCCGGCCGGCGTACACCCGGGTGCATTAAGCTCCCGTGCCGGCATCGGAGACACCAATGCCGCCTCCGCCGGAGGCACCAATGGCCCCGCCATCGCATTATGCGAGTTGCTGGCCGTGAAGCTAGGAATCGGGGGCGGCCCCTGTTGGCCGCCCGCAATCCACGCACTCAACCCCGAGATCAAGGTAGGCACAAGGGCGGTGATCCTCGCTCCGAGTCGTTGTTCCACTTGCTCTTGGACAATCTCCGGAATCCGCGCCACCTGTGCCTTGAGTTCTTGAACCTCTCGCGCCTGGCTTTCCGAGCCGGTATAGTATGACCCCCATTTTGTCCACAAGCCTTTGCCGGCCACACGACCAGCTGACGTCGGCTTACTGAGCTTATCCTTGTTCTTCATTACATTCAACCCCCTATTTAGAGTGGTGTCCCAAGGGTTGCTCTTAGTCGACTCCGCGCTACTGCTTTCAGTCGCCTGCGGAAGGAATGTGAACCATTTAGAAATTTGGCTTCATTAATTAGAATGCAACCATATGGAGCTAATTACGCGGGGGTGTATTCCTTACCAGAACAAGCTCAAGCGCCCTGGTCTTCGGATCCGTGGTAAGCTCCTTTGTTATCGGGTCCTCCTTGTACCGGGCCCTGACATAGTTCCTAGTCTGCTTGTTACCGCTGTATTTCTCGAAGCGGGGTGGTAGGCCTTGCTCGGCACGGTCCGCGTCCTCCTTGTCCCATATAGGCTCCGCCACTCTGTAACCGCCGGGACCGAGTGTGTGTTCCCCTATGTTCAGCTCCCGCATTTGTTTCCCCCACTCACTTGATTGGGAGCTTGCGGTGCTCGAGCAATTGATCTTGAAGTCGTTGTAGTCATCTTCGGTGATCGAAGGATTTTTCTCCTTGATCTTCTGATAACTCTCACCTTTCTCGATCATTCTCTTCACATTGCTTTTCCAAGTAGACAGGGCCTTGCTCATCTTCGTGAGGGCAGCATTGTTCACTTTATTCCCTTTGAGGCTTGTGTTTTCAAATTCAGCGGGGAACTTGTATCGTTCGTGCAGCTTCGTGAAGAGGAGGTGGCGCAAATTCCCTCGGTCAGGATGCCTCAGGTTCTCGGTGTTGATCGAGACGGTGCTCCGGACAATGCACCCGAGCTAAAGCGAGTACCCCTTGACTATTCGCTCGGGCGCCGTTGGAGTCCACTTCAGTAACTTCCTCCTTGAGGGTGCGGAGCACGATCGGGCGCCGGTCCTTCCGTTGCCTCTTCGGTTGGCTGCCATCTGTGCGTGCGCCGCCATCATCAGTGGTGGCATCCTCGGCGGCACCATCAGTGGTGGCATCAGTGTGGTCATCCTCGGCGGCACCATCCGTGGTCTCAGGATCGGTGGGGAAGGCGGCGGCCTCATACAAGTGAGGTTGTTCCTCCATCTCCTGGGACAGCTCCCAGAATGCCTTGCCGCCCGAACCCCCGGCCTCATCGTTGTGGGCCATGTTTCTCTCTAAATAGAAACAAAGTTTGGTCAAAAAGTTGGTTATTGTCAAGGAACAAGATCTCTAAGTTGACCAAATAACCTAATTCTCGAGGAATGTCGCCAAAAAGTTGGTTATTGTCAAGGAACAATTGAGAGATGTTTGTGATATTGCCTAGGTGTTTTGGGATAGAACCTGTTAGTGTGTTGTTGCTAAGGTCCAAGTCCACGTTCTCAGGGTAACCTAGTTCTTGAGGGGTGTGTCTAGAAAGTTGGTTGCTGCAAAGATACAAGGTTGTGAGTTTGGTCAAATTGCCTATGATGTTTGTGATATTGCCTTGGATCTTGAAGGCACTGTTGCATGATAATACAACCACTAAAGAATAAGAATACTATTTTTGTTCATAGGCAACACTTTTTGTTCTTGTTTTTGTGGTCGAATTGATGTTGAGCTAAAGGGTAAGGACAACTGGAAAAGGGGGTCGACGGGTCGAGAGGACACACCGCATGCTCGTATTCAGCCGCCCGGTACGTTATTTCTTGACTCAACACCACGTGAAATGACGAGGCATTTGCTATGAGTATACTACTAAAGTTTAGCTCGATATGACCCCAAGACACATTATCGAGACAAGAAAGAGCATAATACATTTGTCAAACCATTCCGCGGTTATTGGTTGTGAGCTGAATAAGATGTATACAACCAAGGATATCCATCAGTCCGCTACCCGCATAGACATGTCTATCCGATCCATTTTCATGTAACAATTTTTTGTGTCGCTTCCCTTTGTTGCAATTGTGACCGGGCAAACTGTTACTTGTCAATCAATGCCACACGAGAAACATTATCAAGACCAAAAGCAGCACGATAAATACTATTCTCAATTATTGTTTGCCCGCCGAATACAAGGTCCTATACTACAACCAAAGTCCAAAGACAACCAGAAGGCGTTTTTAATGGTAAATAGCATCATTAACAGTTTTATTATAACATTACTAGTTGCAACAAGTGACGGTTAAATAAATAGAAAAAGTATGAGTATTCTCAAACCAGTTGCTTGCCGGCGCAAGTATGCTCTACGCGTTTGCAACAGAGCAGAGTAATCAACGTTGTAGACTAGGCTCAAAGACATCTTGGCCATTAATTAATTAATCACATATGTAAGCAAGCAAGCAATCAACATTGTACTCCTTCGTAGGAGTAATTCTTATTCTACTGTACACTAACAGCAGGAGCAGTACAAGTATGAAGCAACAAAATAGTATTATATGGACAAAAAATACTAAACTAATCCAACCACTAAAGCAAATTAATTTTTATTTCGGTTGAGAATCGGGCACCTTCTAGGTCAAGAAAATTGGGCATGACCTTTGCTAATTTTCTTGACCTTGGAGTGCCCCATTTCTCAACCGAAACGGAAATTAATCAACGTTTCAGGAGAAAGGGGTCATTTTAGAAGATCACAAGTAGCAGCAGCATCACTTGACAAAATCACAACTAGCAGCAGCTCGCAGATAGCAGCAGCAGCATCACTTGACAAGTAGTACAGCAGCAGCAGCAGCATGCATGCACTGGTCCATGGCACAAAGTCCATGACCCAGAATAGAGCACTTTACTAAAAATGAAGAAGAAAAAAGGCATGCATGCACTGGTTGTAGCAAATCATCATTTTTGAATCAAAACAACAATTAGGACAGGGAAATTATGACACACTTCTGAAGAAAAAATGATTTGTGTAATCTGGTTGGTACTCTTACAGTTGCATAAATGATTTTTGCATGCCTACACATCATGGTGCATGGTCTAGCACTGCAAACTCAGTCCTCAGGATTACTGCCTTTGTAAACATGATGTTTTGCTCTTGCCCTAGCTTTGTTATGTCTAGTGGAATGGAGATGAAAATGATGAAATGTGACAGGTACTTATGATGAGGCTTTTACATGGGTACTCATGGTGCAGCTTTGTTTAGTTGTGCCGAGAAGCTGGTCTAGGCCTCTGTGAATATTACATATACTTTGTTCTGATTCACTCCATTCTGTTCAAACAAGTAGAGATCATGGCTAGTGTCTTGTGAAATAACTATTGAGCTTCATTGTTTATTTCTGTTTCTTTAAGATCTATGCATAGCATCTTGT